>NC_081803.1:10907163-11227163 GCF_963082965.1 Carassius carassius | reverse complement strand
GTTTGAGTTTTGCTCATACAATCCCAGCAGTGTCTATTACAGCCTCCTCTCCAACAATACTGTCCTCTCGCCAGTTTCCACGCCACAGTGTGCTGAGCCAGCGCAAAGTGCTCTCGTCCCAGTTTTCTGGAAGCTGCAGCATGAGATACCCTGCTGAGATGATGCCAGCTGCCACCGTTCGCACATGACTCATTTGCAGAGTTTCAGTCACAAATGTATCTACAGCTTATGAGTGAGAAAGAGACAGCAATAGACTTAACAATGGGAAAAAATTCAAGGAGCAAAAAATGCATTTAATGCAAATTAAATACTACACATCAGATTAATCACTTTTGAAAACTTAGGAGAGACAGGACAAAAATGAAATAAAAGTTACTTCAGGTAAAAGCAAATAAAATTCTGACCTATTATATTTTTCCATGGAATATATCTAATATTAATAATAATAACATTAATTGAGTGGAATCTTATTATGCGTACTGGAAAACAAACCATAAATTACCAAACAGTAGAGAAGCCATGACACAACGTTTATCCCAGGGGATGCTGAGAGGGAGGCCAGTATTCCACATGTGTGAAATAAAGCAATACACACACCCAGGAGTGGAGGACAAAGCTACACAGACCCACACAGGACAGCATCACACTGGCAGGGCCTGGCTGGACATTGCCTGCATGTTTTCTGAAAAGTATCTGAGACATAAAACTATAAACAACTACTACAGTAAAACTGCAGAATAGCACGTTTGTATCAGATGTTTACACACATACAGGTTTAAAGAACACCGTAACCTTATACAGTCTTTCTGGAGGTTTTGTATAACTTCACAAGGTCACTGAATGAAACACTGTAACTTTCTGAATTAATCTTTTTAGTGAACGCTGGGGTGAATTCAATTCCCCACCACTAGTGCTAACCTTGAACAAAGCAGAAGCTGAAGCTGAACCAACTCCCAGTGCTACTCCTGTGAGTGAGTCGCTATGGAAACCATCACCATAGGCCAGCATAACAATGCCAGTGATGGACAGGATGGCAGCCACTATCTAAATAGAGAACAGGAAAAAGATTACTTCAAAATTGGCGATAAAACAAGCAATTATCAAATCACTTACACAACACTCAATATCCTATTTGATTGCTCACCCTAAGGCCCATGAAGCGGTCCGTGATTCCAATCCATGAAAGGAGGAAAATAAAGGCCTGGCTGCAGCAGAGGATGGCACTTACGTCCACTTTGGAGATGCGGCAAAGTGCCAACAAGTACAAATAACTAGATAAACTCCATAGCACAGAGAATGGAGCAGCTCCTTTCAAAACAACCCTTACAGTCAACTCTTCACCCAGGAACCGACTGCACTTTCTGCAAGAAAAAAATTATATACAACATTGCACATCCAAATGCTATTAAGTTTCAAATGCTATTAAGTTTTCGCATAATTCTTTAAGTAATAAAATAGGGTAGACCCCATGTGTAAAAATACAGCTTAGCCAGGACTCAGGTGCGTTTACTGTACAGTACAATTTATAATAAAGCTGCAGCTAACCTCATCTGACATTACTGAAGGTTTCGCTGTTCCCAACAAATGCCAGCCAGTGTCAGTGATGACTTTGCACTGATAATGGGCTGCTGGACAGGCAGTGATTCATTAATGAAAAGTTGTCATTTGTTTAGATGTACTAAAAGCCGAGAAGATTAGAGACTGAAAGCAGCTTGTACTAAACAGCTTAAAATAAAAATAAGAATTATATACAATAGTGATTATTTGTATTTAACTTGATTTAATTGCATCACCACTTTAGAAAATTAATATTGCATGAAAGATGTGCAGCTCAGGGTTTGGACTGCAAAACATGCATAACAACATGAGCTAATCATATTATATACACTATATAAAGTTTCCAAAAGGGAGTTTTCACAGCAATGCCATAATAAAATAATTCTGGGCTATCTAAAGAAGTGTTCGGTTCTTGAAGTGAAGAACATTTTATTAATCGGTAGAATCTTTTTATGCTTTAAAGAACCTTTAATACAATGAAAGGTTTCCATGGATTGTAAAGGCTTGCCATGTAATCATCAAAGCCATCAAAATTAATTCAGAATGTTTTCTTCTAACCTGAACTCGGTAGTTGGCAACTGCTTCTGTTTCTCCGTGAGAAGATGACACAGATAGTAGAGTGGAAAAAAGAGAATGTTCCAGGTACTACAGAACCATATGATGAAGAACGGGACAGGATGTCTTATAAGAGTCTCTTTAGCACTATTAGTACTCCAAGCCCAGGAAACAGCTACACAAGCCCCTAAAATGAGCCCAGATGTCACCTTCAGTATAGCTCGGAATGGACATCGAGCGCAGCAATGTTTAGATGGTCTTTTTGCATCAGATTGATCCTGAACTACAGTCTGCTCCTGAGGATCCTTCTCACTTGCTAAGACAAGACATTTAACAAATTACAAATGCCACTCCTTCCTATACTTCTACAATAACAGATTTCCATTCCAAGAGGAAGTCTCCAACAGACTATACGAATAGCTGAAAATCATTACCTGCTGTGGGTAGGTGAAGTGTGACAGGTTGGGGTCCGGAGGAAGGAGATATCTTGGCTGAGAGTTTGTTCAGTGCTCATTGTGCTCTCTTAAAAGAAAAACCCTAACTCTTGGATCAGGGTTTTGAGACCCTCTGTAAGCTTGGACTCTCATGCCAGTAATATGCTTTAAGTAAACACACATGCTAAGTGATCCAACTGTGATTAAAATTCCCAGGTTTAACAGCTTATAGTCTCACTTGCTAAATGCTGTTAAATCACAGTTAGTGCTGATGTTAGTTAAAACTGAATTTAAGTGTGTAGTGAGGTTTTTTCATTGATGGTTGATTAATAATGATACATTATTAATACTGAACTTGAAAATGTCTAAATGAACCATTTAAAAAATATTTAACTCTGCTGAATCAATTTAAAAACATTAATTTATACCAACAAAGGGTTAAATCAGGCAGATATAGGTCTTTAACGTAACAATTGCACCTTTTACATTGCGTATGAGGGTTTGAATATCTATACCCATAATTAACTTTACATTGACATCTAAAACTAGTTATTAATCCAGATTTTGGCAGATCATCAACACTGGACTATTCAAAATACTAATGAGATGGATGAAATTAGAACTTAATTAATCTCCAATCTCTAAATTACTGTAGTTGTAGATGCAAAAACCCTAACTTACTCTAGCTAGAATGCTATTGTCGAGACACTTTTGTCAAGTCATTATGATTAGATATTCATATAGTTCTCTGTGACTTCATTGGGAACTATTATTGTATAGGGGGAAAAATATATATAGCTTATTTAACTTACAATGATCTTTTGTAACCACATGCCACAGTAGCTGGGCTCTGATCAACAAATAGTGTCTAAAAATCATAAAACAACAGCAATTTGTTGAAATTTTCATTTGTCATTTTATCAGTTATACAAAATTTTAACTATATTCTTGTTTTATAAGTTATCATAATTAATATGAAAACATCGTCAATGAAGGTTTTAAAGGTATTTTATTTGGTTTAATGAGTCAAAAATTCCACACTTGACAAAACAAGACTCTAGACTCTAGACAAGACAAGTTAACACAAGCATACATAATGAGATTATCAAACTCCATTCATTGAAATGCATTGCTCAGACACACTTTGTAACCATATGGGTTCATTTATAGGTACGACCATTAGGGAGCACTTTCACAAAGAAGTGGCATGTTATTCCTGGACTGAGAATCTCAAGGCAACCATTCACCGCACACTTATGTATTCAAGTTGAATTTATGCTTTAAACTGTCTATTTATTACCATCAGTATGACCCAGTGACTTTGCTAAGTGATACAGATGTGGTTTCTTTGCTGTGAGGTACTCCTGGCATTGAGATACCTTTTTGCTTAATGTGGAGCCGGAGTTATGGTCTCGCTGTGAAAGTGCTGAGGGAATGTACTTGAGGATAACATCTGTCCTGTGGAATCTGATACGGGGAATTCAGTCTGTTAAAAACAGAGAGGGAGACACAAAGAATGGGAGTGAGATAATTATGCGCTAAACATTGGTAAACAACATTTGGACATCAGTTTCTTAAAAACTTGCCATGGATATAATGATGAGAAAAGAGGGTGTTTTTTTTTTTTTTTACCTTTGGGTTTAGGGTGCATCAGGGTCAGAGGAAGCTCTACTGTCACATCACTGAATGGAGAAAACAAAAGGTTAGATGAAGGGCCATTTCTGATTTCCCATAAGCATTTCAGCTGCATTTCATTTTTGATTTACCTTGCTGTCAAGCCTCCCAGCAGACTGAAAAAATAGAAATAAATTTATAAATAAAACAGTACTAATAATTATAATATTAATGATACTATATTTATAATTGTCTTCTATTTATGAACAATTGTTTAGCACAAACTGGATGAATTTCTCAAAGAAAGACATCCTTACCCTCCTCCTGATACCATGAGGTTAACCTTGATCTTGTAGGAAACCAGAATTCCCAGCATCTCCTTATCCATACCGCTTCTAATTCTGGAGGAACGAGAGAAAAGTAAATGAGTAATTAGCAACTGATAAGAGAAAAAAACAGGTTTAATTGTTCTTGCATTTATGTATGAACTCAGGTCAGATTAGAGGTGATAGATCCTAAAGAGTTCACAGTACAGTTCAGAAGCATATGTGTTGTAAAAACTTTATTATAAGCAAGGTTACTGGGGGAGTTCTGTGAAACTCTTTATAAAAGTTCGTAAATCTGAAACAAACGCTCACATTGTAGTTGAGGCCAAATTGGTGTCTTCATCTTTAAGCCTGCCGTCCAGCGCCAGGCCACGTTTCTCCTTATTGTTTGAAAGCAGAGGAGTGATTTGGAGGGTTTTATCAAACGATGCATTTGCTTCTACAGTTTCCCTGCAGACAGCATTTGAATGATATAGTTTCAAGAACTTAATACAGGTTTCTGAAGAGATCTTCACTATGACTGGCATACAAGCATATGTCACTGTCGAAGAAAATAACACTCACCCAAACTCTTCACACAGCACATTTTTGGTGTATTTGTCGGCTGAATAGAGAACGACGTCTGTGGTTTGGTCAACTATGAGGATAATGGATGCAACATCAGTTCATTTAAATATACAGTTATATTTATTATACTGCCTGTTGGAATATTCAATTCTGATTGGTCAATGACGGCATTCTGTGGCTATTTCTTTTTTATAAATTATAATGACAATAAAATGTAAAATTATCTGTTGTCTCTGGCACCTGATTTTCTCACATAAATCCACATTTCCACATTTTTAATAACTTAAATAATTTCATGTCCATTTATTGACTTATTTGGAAGAAGTCATGCAATTAGTTGGATAATATACAGTCAACCAGTTAGCAGTAAGCTACATTATACGTTATATTTACAACTTGTGAATTATTTGAAATTTCTTTAAATCAATCTCACCTGTAACCTTGATTTTTTTCACAACTTTGTTGGTCTCGTTCTTGATCTTCACAGTGACGGGGATGGGATCACCATGGTAGTAGATCTGTCATCAAGAGGAAAAAGACACATGAGTTTCTTCTTGATTTGGTAAATATCAAAGCCTGCAGTGCATCAGAGGTTACATACTTCCTTGTCCAGAGAGGCTTCCAGAAAAACAGGCTTATCAGACATCATAAAGCTCTTGCAAATCTCAGCTTTCTGTCCAGATCCTGTGTTATCAGGAGCAAACTGGATTTTACGAATGACAAGGCGACAGGTGTCCCTGTAGAGGAAGATGACAGAACAATGGTTAGTAAAGTTCAGTGAATCAACAGTGTTTTAACATGGAATGAATGTGCAAAATAACCAACAACAAGCTCACTTCTTGTCGATCTTCTCATCGGGGTCATCAGCTGATTTGGCCAAGTAGGCCTTGACCTCAAAGTCAACACCGCAAGCCTGCAAGAACAAAGTCATGAGCAAGTCCATTTAGCGCATTTCTATTTGAAGATAATGTATCTCATTCAGTCTTTGCATCTCACCTTTCCTTTGTCATCTGGGCCAGGCTGAAGTGTAACAGAGCAGGGGAGGTTGGTAGGAATCTGAAAGACAGTTCATTTCAATTAAAGTCCTTTCAGTTCTATGCAGATTATTCTGTGACAAATAACAAGTAACACAATTAAAAAGTGACAAAAATGTATATATGTAAGGCAAATAGGGTGTTGAAGGTGTATGTTAAAAAATATCAGTCCTAATCATTGCTTATGCTATTTTAGTGTCTGATTCACAGTGTAAAATAAATATTCTGTTGTTGGTACTGGCAGATGCCTTACATTAAAAGTGAAGGCATGACCCTGCTCTCCAGCTTTCTTTAGGAGAGTGTCATGCATCTCTGTCAGGGTGGGTTTGTGGCCTGCATCAGGATATAGCTGTATGTGCTGAATCCAGATGTCTTTTCTGAAGGAAAGCCCAATCACATCCAGGTCTTCACGACCATAGCGGAAAGCACAGGCCAGCTGAATCCAAACTACATGTAGCAAGAAACTGGTCAAACTTTTTTTTTTTTTACATGAATCCAACTGTATTTTTTTCTTCTATTGTTTTAGTCATTTTGAAATTTTTAATTGGAATCGAGATTAGAGCAAAATTTCAAAAAAGCAAAAAGCTAAACTTGTTTTTTTTTCATTACAGGTTTTTTTTTTTTTGTAAAATTATTAAATACCTAACTAACTAAATAAAAAAAAAATATTTATGTACTTTTATCATGAAATATTGTTCTGTTTTATTAAGACACATAAATACCAACAGTACCTTTTCTGTCTCCAAGATCTGCAGGGTCGATTTTCAGAACACCCTCTGTTTAAAATAAGAAACAATTCAAATTTAGTTGTTGGACAATACATGTTGTCTGTGTTTCAATAATAAATGCAGTCAGTTCCTCACCAACAGTGTCAACTGCGTCAACATGATCAACATAGTCTCTCTTCCCCAGGTAGAGAGTGAGCTGAAAAACAAACAGTGCATTACACATGTTTTCTCAGAAAATGTAATCGGAAAATTCAAGATGCAAGAGTTCAAGAGTGCAAGAGAAAGAGTTCAGTCATACCTGGCCATTTCCACTGGTCTTTTTGAAAACTCTTTTTGAACACACACACACACACACACAAATAATAATAATAAATAAATAAAAGAAAAAATGAGGAAAAGAAACAGAAAGAAAAAGGTTTTGGAATATGGTTTGTGCTATAGTAAATACTGATAAAACAAGATAAAGAATTTAGTTGGTGTTACAAATGGGTAGACTCCAAAGAGGAATGAGCTGGGGTCACTTGTCCTATTAGGCCTATACCTTTGGTATTAACCCCTTCAGCCACCTCTACCTGAGCAACATATTTGTGTTTGCATGTTTGACCTTCTTATCCTGGGCATTTATCAAGCTGTGAAAGCTTAGTATTTTAAGACACTTCAAAGCCAAGTCCTGGACTCCCCTGTGCTAATCCAGGCTCCATGAATGAAGGCAGCTTGTTTTTACTCCAAAGGGGATGCCTGTTAATTGATTGTGACTGAATAGCTTATGACACATTGATGCTGGACTCCAGAGAATGTTCCCACTTGATGATCTATTCTATACTTACAACAGCATCCTCACAGACACATGTAACTTTTTTCAATATGTGCTGCTTCCCATCCTATCCTATCCTATCCTATCCTATCCTATCCTATCCTATCCTATCCTATCCTATCCTATCCTATCCTATCCTATCCTATCCTAACCTATCTTAGATATGTTAATATGTTTATTAATGTATGATCTCTCAAATGATTCAAAACATTAACAATGCTTGCAGTTTGACCTAAGTTTAGAAAAAAAAAAACTATTTGGCAGCTGTTTTCTGTATAAGAGCAGATTAAATCTTCAAGGCTGTGAGCAAAATGGGAAGAAAACTTACTTGTCTACCATCGTACAAGGATTTTCCTGAAATAAATGAAAAAGACAATATTATGAACTGTAAAAAATTCAAATGTCATTGAAAAACAACAGGTCTGTTGTCAAAGTGACAAGACTGTGAGTGTGTGTCAGTGTCATTATAGTTAACAGTGAAAGCATAAAAACTTCTGTTATTTGATAAATAAGCTTCAGCGGAAATTTAATATACAGCAAATTTTAACTTATTTTATTTCAGCTAGTTGTCAAGGCAACACTTCTCACTTTCTCATTTGTAAACAAACAACAAAATAACAAAAACTTTAACTAAAATGAAAACCTCAGTGATACTAAAATAACACTGTGTGCATCTGTCCCTACTCTTTATTTATTACTAACTATGTGTGTTTTAAAAGCCCTGATGTGTTTTTGTGTGTGAATGTAGTAATAATCTCATGCATGAGATGACAGCATCACTCTTATTTTTCTTGAAGATGGATCTAAGATAAGGCATTGCTCATCCAGGGAACTCGGATGCTTTGCCATAAACCTCTATAAATGTACAAAGTTAACTAGGCTTTAAGGTTATTATTATTATTTTTTTTTTACATGCAATTCACATGGAATATATTCAGACAAAAACAAACATGTTGTGCACCATTCACATTTCAAAAAGAATAAAAATAAAAAAGAGACTCTAATAGGTTGTCAGTTACTTTGTGCATCTTATATTGGCTTTTATAAACACGTTAAGTAGTAAAAGAACCATGTGAATTTTTTCCCTTTTGTTTAGTTTCTCAAGACCCTTTCTTTTAATTGTAAAGCACGTGTTCAGATACACAGCATGAGGTTGTTAAGGCACTGCTGCACATCCCTGTCCAAAATCTATTTTTCCATATTGAGCGGCTCTTCACAGGAAGACAATCTGAATACAATCAAAAATTGGTTGCACACGTAGGCTGAATGATTATATACTGGGCCCTGCCAATAATCCAGCAAAGATGTAGGCCTAATTGTAATGAATGATGTCAATACAATACTGTATTGTATATTGTACTGTTACTGAACCAAGGGTGTCCTATAATGGAAAGACTCTGAGTTCTTACCTTTGCAGTGGTAGGGCAATAGTGTGATATGCTTACTCTCTCTGGTAATCCGCAGCCTGTCTGGTGAAGTCACAGTCAGAGGAGCAGGGTTTTATACTTGGACCTTTGCTCTGCTGGTTTGGGCTGCTCTGTTGTAGAAGCTGCTGTCTTTCTGTCAATCCAATTAAACACTTAACCTGCTATTTAGGGTTACAACATGTTTATAAGTAAAAATGGGGAATTAAACCAAAGATCTACAGGGAAATTGCAATGGTTTAGTGTAAAACGTATGACGTTTCTATCCCTGGAAATGAACATGTTACAATGACAGAGTATATCTTAATTAAGATTATGTCTCTTAATGTAGTCCAGTTTACAATTGAATTGACTTGGACTGAACCAATAAGTCCTGTTATTTGGTTTTGTTGTTTTCTTTACTTGACACAAATGTATTTTTGGTTCTAAATCAAAATGATTTGTCATACCGCTTGTTACATTAACTGAATAACAAACAATAAGATCTTTCCATATTTTAAACAAGGTACAGTGTGATACATTGAAGTGTTGAACAATTTAACAGAAGTGCATGAAGCATCTAAATACATTTTGGTAAAATGCAAATATATATTTTTTTATATAATATGACAATAAAAATCTAAGTAATTGATTTAATTTCAATACTTAATATACAACAATTAGTCTTTATTGTCTAAAGACGTGGTATTTTGTGTGGAATAAACATAATAATAAATGTCAGCAGAATAATTATGTCAGCAAACAGTTAAATTCATGTGTCTGTGTTAACCAGTTAAATAATTATAAAAAAACTGTAGTAAATGAGACGAGAACCTCAAATTTGATCCTGTTGATCTTACATTCCATCATTACCTTACTGAGCCACTCAAAATGCAAATCTTTTTCTTTAACATGCCCTCAGAAAATGTAAATAAATGTAAACAAATATTAATAAAATATCCCAACACAAACTGAAATGGCTGGTCTGCAGGACACTTCAACTACAAAACAACCTTGAGTGATGTCATGCCTAAACATAGATCATTCACCCAGTCCAGCACCTTTAATATAGCACTGTACATAGTGCTTGTACACAACTGTAGTTATTAAACAGTGTGTATATATTGTAGGATTTCCATTATTAATCATTTATTAGTTCTTTTTCTCCCAAACAAGATTGCACCTTAATATACACTTCATTAAAGAAACCCCAAAAGAAAGATAACGTATGGGTAAAGTGGGAGTCTCGCTGCACCAGATGGCCAACAGGTTTGGAAACCCAGTGACCCCTGAGCACTTTTCTTAAGACTTTGACTTACATGAAAGGCTTTTGTGTTGAGCGTTGGTCATTAAATTGTTTTATTTATTGTTTGAATTATAAAAACACTTGCTTTTAATTATACACTTATAGTCTTGATTTTAAATGAGTTATCTTCTTATTATTTATCATATACCGCTAAAGACAAATATGTAACAAAAAGATACAAAACTTTTACAATTATTGACAGTTAAATACTGAAAACTGATTGTTGTTTAATCAAACTGAGTTGTTAATTTTCTAAAGTTTATTCATATGCCAATTATTTATTTATTAATGTATTTTTTAACATACCTGTGGCAAAATGTGTAGCGAATAATTAATGGCAAATGTAATTATATCTCCACATATTAAAAGTGCTTCCTTGCACAAAAGGTGTATGTAAGCTTGTTATGAAATCTCTGTTTTCCCAAGACAGATAAATCTCTTAGCGTCAGTCAGTGTTCACTGAGATGGCCTTTACTTCCATCTGTTCCCTGGCAGTCCAACGACATCATGTTTATCTAAAGGCTCTCCACCAATCCCAGAAGATCAAGCACTCAGGTGGCGTGTGGCTCACTAGTGCAAGAATTGGCACCCTAAGGATATTTCTCGAGAGTAATCCACTTATTGCTAAGAATTCACTTTAATAGCTACAGTTGAGTCAAAACATTACATTAAGAACATGTCTTTATTTTTAGGACATAATAAATGCATTAACTGATTTACATTTATTTATTTTTTAATTAAAGTGAGTTAAAGCTGTTAGACAAACCTTTCATATATGTGACCTGGGACCACAAAAAACAGTCTTAAGTCGCTGGGTTTTATTTTTAGCAATAGCAAAAACAAAAAACAAAAAAACAAAAAACAACAACAACATCAAAAAACATTGTATGGGTCAAAATTATTGATTTTTCTTTTATGCAAAAAATGATTAGGATATTGAGTAAAGATCATGTTCCATGAATACATTTTGTAAATTTCCTACTGTAAATATATCAAAACTTTATTTTAGATTAGTAATATGTATTGCTAAGAACTTCATTGGACAACTTTAATGGGGATTTTCTCAGTATTTAGATTTTTTTGCACTCTCAGATTCCAGATTTTCAAATAGTTGTATATCGGCCAAATATTGGCTTATCCTAATAAACCATACATCAGTGGAAAGATTGTTTATTCAGCTTCTAGGTGATAAATTGACACTTAAGACTGGTTTTGTGGTCCAGGGTCACATATTGGGGACATTTTAATCATAATGATGTAACTGAAGAAAAAATTACACCACCAGTCCGCACCAGCTCGAGCACGCCCGGGCTCCTCGGACGCGACAGGCAGGTCTCCGGCCTCGGCTGCAGCCGCCGCCTCCTGTTCCTCCATCAGCCTCAGCTGCTCTGCGCTATATTGTGGCTCGTATAGATAGCCACGAACATCTGTTTCGAGCAACAGAAAATCCTCTTCTTCCGTATCATGAGTTGTTCCTCCAGCCATTCTCGTAAATCTGACTCCATAAGCGCTTGTTAGCTTAGCTACATAGCTTCCAAACAAGATGGCGGATTTTCATTTTCGTTTCTGTAAGTTTAGTCCCACCCACTGATCTGTAATAGGCCTGTAGGGTGAGTGGGTCCCACCCCCTGGAATAATAATAAGCTAGTCTCTGTAGTCTCTACTACACTTTTCAATGAATTTTGACTTCCTGCTTATTATGACGCAAAATGACGATTTTTACGTCATAATAAGCAGGAAGTAAAACACTTAAATCCTTATTTCTCCTATCTCAGGGAAAAATAAAGGGAAAATCCATGATCATTATAATATATGACTGGGTTTCTAACAATACAAAGCTAAATGCAAATGGGTGAAGTGTCCCTTTAATCAAAAGGTAATTACAGAAGAGCTCATGTGCGTCTGTAATTATACTTTAGGCATGTGTGGGCGGGCTTGTTGAGAAAGAGGTAAAACCCAGGTAACAAAGAGTCAAAGTCTGTAGTGCACATATAAACACAGGATTACTTATTTCTAAACAACTCCTAAATGAATAATCACATAAAATATAGTTTAATTATTCAGAAAAAGAAGTGAAGTCATATTTTACTTCTTGTATACATTGTACACAGGACTGTTGAATATTTTTAATCTAAAATTTTCTGACTCAACCAGCAACAGAGACTTATAATGTAGGAAATATCATGTAGAAGATTTCTTAAAAACATTTTTTAACTTTGAGTAATTTATGATCCAAAAACTATGGTAATGACTGGCTTAAAAGAAGTCTACCTCACATCTCCTAAATATATGCAAAGTTACACATCCTCCCTGGATGGTATCTGCATAATCAGCATTTGCATTCCATATAAACATTATTTTTTTCTGGTTTGACTGGACTGATTGATATCCAGCTTGGTTTTGTTGCTGTGGACCCATAGCTGGCACAGATTGCTTTAATCTCTCTTAATCTGTCTACACTCCAACTTTGCCTGTAATGGGATTGTGTCTACTGAGAGCACAGGATGGATTCTCTCTTTATTAGAATGTGCTTGAAGTACTCTGTGACAAAACCAATGTCACTCAAATGAAGTAAAGACCTATGAACTCTGGCCTGACCTTTTGTAAATGCCCAAGGATTCCAAAGATCTAGACAGTGCTCAGCACCTTCCTGGCATGTATTCAGGCTTCCACTTTGATTAAGCTTTTTAATCTTTGTTCTGGACGTCCAGAGTGAGATTGACCAAACAGTTCTCAAATATTTAGTCTTTTGTGCACTATTGCTTATTTAAGTCTTCTTGAAAATGCACTGAATGACTCTTGAATTATGTTAAACCTTGACTAAAATTTAATTGGAATTGTAAAAATGTTATCATTGTCTTTCATTAAGAAAATAAATAATGCCTAAGGATGGATTGGAGAAGAGATAGTGACCCCCTATAGGCCTTAACCTGTAACGTGCATCATTAAGCTGAAAAATTGTGATTTGCAAATGACAAGTGAAATGGGTCAGAGTTTGTGTTCATATGAGTGGAAAACCAGGTGCTCATTAGTCTAAAACTTAGGTCATCTTCATAGTTCCATGTAGTCACTAGTAGTATATGCTATGCTTTGCTATACACATTTAGAAGAGAAGGTACAAAAGCTGTCACTGGGGTGATACAATTTTAAAAAGTACACCTTTGCACATTTTAGTAACATTGATTAAAATGTATGTGTGTATAAAGCTATTTACATTGTTTTGAAAAAGTAAAAAAGAAAATGTAAAATTATGTTTTATATAATTTATAACTTTCGAATATATGGATGTGTTATGTTTTACCTAGTCATGAAGCTTTAGTCATATTAAATGACATTTTAAGCATGCAAATAATATATATATATATATATATATATATATATATATATATATATATATATATATATAAGTCCATTAACTACATCTATATATGTTTGTGTGTGTCCGTATACAAACACGTAATGTTTTATCTATAGTCAGGGACATTCAGTCACATTAAATTCGATTTTAGTAAAATTATATAAAGCCAGTTAATTTACTAATTATATTAAACATTACTCACTTATTCTTTTTTTATTATACATACCTGTACATGTAATTTACCTGTAATGTATTTATTCTATATTTGTATGTATTATATAATTATTATTCACATTTATAACTAGATATATAACCATACATACACATACACATACACACTGTATTCATAATTTAACATTTTATATCACATTTATTTCAGGTATGTTGTATATTGTGTATCGACCTCTGTCCATGGTGCTGGATTTCATAATTCGTGTCCTCCCTACAATGTAACTCTTGCAGTTTAATCCAATCAGGTCTGATTCGAGCAAATTACACAAAAGTGTGGTTCCGTACATAGATTTAGTTCTGCGTTAGAGTGTGAAAGTAATGAGCAGATAAGTGCGGTCAAGGTGTCGCTGATCGCTGCTTCTGCTCCACAGTCCCGCAGACAAAGTCTTGGAGGGGGGGGGGGGGGGGGGGGAGTTGTGAGGCTAAGAAGTGTGTCTACATCCCTACGAAAATGGCAATTTAGAAAACAATGGCTGAGGCTAATCCACTCAGGGGACTGCCCCCGATCCAGAGGGCTGCGGTAAAATACATTCTTCTCTGTTTTGGACCGGGTTTATGCTGCAGAACTGACAAACGCTAAAGCAGGCGCTTGGCGCGAGTCTGGTTTGCTTTTGATTAATGAGAAACTATCAACAAGAGTATAAACGCACGCGTTTGTTATAATAAATATTAGTTAGGACCGGGATAATTATTGCAATCAGCAGTATTGTTAATAATTAATTATTAATTAATTATTATTAATACAGTTAATAATGTCTCTGATGAGGTTTACTGATCATAAGACAATCAAAAAAGGGAGAAGACAGACAGCTTACACTAACTTAAAGTGTAAAGTTTAAAATATCACGGTTTAAGGTTAAACGTCTAAGTGAATTTATTTCTTACAAACATGCAGTTTTTCACTTCACAAGACATTAATTGATGGACTGGTCTGTATGGTCCATGGAGTGTAAATATTCAGCAAATTTAAATGTTTTGATGCACTATTCCTTTAAAAGGACATTTCACATTTATAAAGTTAGTCTGCATAATGAATGGGCTCTTAATCTTATTGATCTCAATTGTATTAAATATATTGTGCTTAATTAATTCTCTGCTTCTTTTTGATTTATTCAGATCGTAATGCTGATTTCCCTGACAGACCTGCTTCGCTTTATTGATGAAAATCAACTGAGTACTGAGTTTGGTGATACGCTGGAGGAATGCTATAGTGACTGGATAGTTTTGCAAACAGTAAGCATTCTGTTGCGCACTGTAGCAGCACATCGATTTCATGCAGGGAAACAACAAGACCTTTATACTGTAAAAAAAAAAGGAATTATACGCTTCACAAAATTAAATTAAATCACAAAATCACATTGTATGCTTCGCTATTTAATAAGATAAGAGTAACAAATCAGTTATTAAATTATATATGTTTACTTCGTATACATTATTTGTGATATGGAAATCTAAATTCATACAAATCTGATTTTAGATAAGGATGCTTTGACCTACAATTGCAGTAAATGCTGAGTAATGCATATTTTTGTCTGTGGTGCCCCCCTCCAGGCCATAGAGAGTTTTGCAGTGAATATGAAGGAGATTGCTCTGTTACTGCAGACAGTGTTGGGAAGGTTACTTTGGAAATGTAATAGGTTACAGATTACAAGTTACCCTATTTAAAATGTAATAGTAGTGTAACTTTTTCAATTACTTTATTTAAGTAATGTAACTGATTACTTTTGATTACTTTTTGATTACTTTTAAAAATCTCTAATAAATGTTTATTTGCAACCGTTAGTCAACATTTACACTATGCAGGTTTAACTTTAAAGTAGAGCTCAATACTGTCAGACTTTCACCATCCTTCATCACTTGAATTAAGATGATCAAATTTGAACATCCACCACACAATCAGACTTTAGTTCTGCGTTTTACTTTAAGATTGATCTGAAGTTCAATGCAAATTTAAAATCATAAGAAATTGTTTAGTGAAACTTTTTTTGAAACCAAATCTTTGCATAGTTACAGGAAACACTGCTTCTAACAATAGTTTGGAAAGAAAAAGTTAATTAAAAAATAATAAATAAAAGCATATACATCAACTCAAATATGTTTATCTAATAAGCATACCTCCTATTCTGTGTACTAAACTCCTGAAACATTGCTGCTCTTTGTATATGATGATAGTTTTCTCAAAACA
The DNA here is from genome assembly GCF_963082965.1 of Carassius carassius. Lineage (NCBI taxonomy): Eukaryota > Metazoa > Chordata > Actinopteri > Cypriniformes > Cyprinidae > Carassius > Carassius carassius. The sequence goes on along the minus strand of NC_081803.1, from coordinate 11,211,051 downwards.
AGTTAAATGCTCATGAAGTGATTCATGATAGAGATTGTGTTTATGTGTTCATGTACTCATATATCGAGACGGCAGAGGTTGAAAACACTCCGAGCTTCAGTAGGCCTATGTATAGTAAATGAAACCGCAAGTCTGCATCAATTTCCATGAGGGGTGGACTGGGAAAAAATTTAAGACCAGGAAATCTCTAACTCATACAAACAAATTCATGGACAACACTTTTTTTGTATGGACCTGACATAAAAAAGGTTTAAATCTTTAGTTTGGGGACATTAAAAAATAATTAAAAATTCTCTGCTGAACTGCACCTTCACTTCCATTTTTCTTTTCAGTCTCTTTATTTTGCCCTGGTATTCATCTCTCTCATGACTTTAATACTCAAGATTTAACAAAACTATACTTTCTAAATTGCCTACATGTCAAAATGACTGCATCACTTCAATATATTTATAGAAAAATCCTAATTCATGAGTCATGTTTTTCCCTTACACAAATTTACCATGCTTTTATTATATAAAAGTACATTAATCTTGTTTTATTTATTTGCAAATGGATTACCATTTGTATTTGTTTTTAAATAAATAAATTTGTAAAATAATTTTTAATTTGTGGCATGGTGTATTGTGTGCTTTGTGGCAATAGTAACCTTTGTCTCTGGACTTATAGCAAAATATTAAAACATACATTTTCGTAAGGGTTGTGTAGTTGTCTGTGGTAGCTTCCCCTAAACCTATAATAAAATCTCATTATTTTTCAGCTTAATTACTACTGCAACATTACAATAGATAATAATGATGTCGTTTATGCAGTATTTTGAGTGAGTGTGATCAATGTGCTGTTGCTCCTTGACTAAGTAAACAAATACAAAACTACAATAGCATCTTTACAGATGAAACTGACCTGCACTGCAAACCCTGAAAAGTAGTTTTGCTTCTCTGCTCCAGCTGTGCGCTACATTCCACTCCGGTCTCTCTCTCTTGCATTGATTACTCGGAGTCTGATCCAAACCGTTCGGCGGAGGCGCTGAGAGCGCAGCGCCCAACCATTGCCAGTCACAACTAACCGATCCATGAATTATTAGAGATGTAATTATCGAATGGCGGATTCGGAAATGATCGCTTTAGTACAGTATATTCGGCAGGCAATTATACAATAATAATATTATAATAGCGGGACAAATCGTCTGCCAGGCCACCGGGAATTGTCCCGGTTCTCCCGATTGCCGGTCCGCGCCTGTTCTCCACAGACATGCAGAACCTGCAGGATTCATAATGTCTTTTGCGGCTTAATATTCATAGACACTAGTCAATGCTTTGATTCAAGTGTACTGACCTACTTTTGATTTATTTGTCCAAAATGTGGCATATTCTGTCCGCGTTAGGCAATAGCAATCCCGTTTTTATGACTGGATTATACGAGCCAGACTATGTTTCTGCATCGCGGAAATTATAGGGCCGTGTGTCTCAGAAGAAATCATTTAAATCTGTATGTGGATGTGTGAAATATTCATATGTAATCCCCTTTGCAATCTTTAAAAATTTCATAAGTAACTGTAATTTAATTACTCACTTTTTCTTAGTAACTGTAACTGATTACAGTTACATTTATTTTGTAATTAAATTACATAACGCCATTACATGTAACTAGTTACTCCCCAACACTGACTGCAGATATTTGGCACTGAGCTGTCTGAGATGGAGCTACCTGATGAAGCCAGTGGCATTGAGTACCTACTGAGATCACACACTGAAAAATACAGGCAGATGAAGGTGTGGTGATGATTCTGTAGTTGTTAATGTATTATGAACATAAACAGTGGGAGCTGACATTTTTTCTAATTTAATATTATTTTATCTAATGTATTACATTATCAGCACAGCTGTAATACTGTAAAAAATGTATGAATGCTTATATAGAAATACTTAAGTGAAGTATGATGGTTTGAAAACTATTATAGGATGACATTAGGTCAGTTATGAGAGAAGGACTCCAGCTTCTCTCAAATCATGAGGCCTCAAAAGCAATGGAAGGAGCTACAGCACAAGACAGAGACAGCAGCCAAGACAAAGAAAGAGTGCAGAGGTACGTAGGCTATTACTCACAAGCAGAATAAGCACAGTAGATCATTGTCATCGTCTCTTTCTGGTAGCCAAATAACTCTCTAAGGAGTTTTTATGTAGTTCATGTTTTCTGAATCAGGATTTTTTTTATATTTTATATTTTATCCTCCAGTATTGGATTGGTTGAGTTTATTTAACTTCCACTAGGTCACAATGCATCTTTCTTCAAAAATTTGTCCATCACAATCAACATTATATTCTAGGGAGGCTCTGTGTGTGAAAAAAAAACCCATCATGTTCCATTTGTTTCTTGCAGACTCGTGGCACAATTACGAGACATGGAAATGGCTTTTGATGGCTTTTTTGAGAAGCACCACCTCAAGCTCCAACATTACCTTCAACTGCTCCAATACGAGATGAGCTTTCATGAGGTACAGACTAGAAAAGTAGCGATTGTACTTTAAAACACTGCTTTTCTAGTAACAAGCTACTTTTTCCCCAAAATTTGCGATATAGTGCAACATTAATGTACTGTGCATGCTACTTTGCACAAGTTCGCTACCACCAGCTAAAGCAAAAATGCTTTCGGCTCTCTTGCTCTTATTTATAGTGCTACAAAGTCAGATTTATTTTAGTGATTTGGTCGTCCTCTGACATATGAAGCGTTGGAAAGCCTGAGTAATTCTAGTGAATCGTTCTGCCTAAAGCGGTCCACTTTTTCATATGGAGCATTGGAAAGTATGATTCATTCTAGTGCATCGGTTCATCCTAAACAATTCATACTCTCATGTGTAAGTCTGATTCATTAAAGTGAATCATTTCCTTATTCAAGGGTCCTCATCTCTGTCATGGGTAGCATTGCGAGACATTTTACTGAATCAATTTGACCTAAACTGTTCATATGCAGAACTGGAAAAATAAAATAATTGAAAGGGTGAAAGGGTTTGTCTTAAACGTTTCACTTTCTCATATGCAGCATTGGAAAGTATGATTCATTTTAGTTCATCGGTTTGTCTTCAATGGTCCACCGATATGCAGCATTGGAAAGTTCATTCAGATGGTTCTTGTAAATGAACATAATAAAAAAAAGATTCACAGATTCAAGTGTCTATGGCTTTTTAAGTGTTATATTCAATACTATGCCTTCACCTGATGATTACTCTACTCTCATTGTACATAAAGGATTTATTACAAGCTATGGAAAAAACATTAAAACGTCTTTTGTAATTATACCAATGACAAGTCTGCAATATTATTATTTTTGTGTGTGAATTAATCCACTAATAAAACATTATCTTAAATGCATCAGTGAACATAATTATTTGGTTTTGGTCTGTGCATAGATGGAAGCCATTCTGGAGAAACTCAGTGCACAGGAGAAAGCCATTGCATCCTTGGGGACAACAGTGGCCCAGACAGAGCAGCTGCTCAAAGACCTCGAGATGCTGGAAACCACAGTAGAGGTTTAATATGTTAAAGATTAAAAGATTCAATCTAATCTTTTTTTTTTACTAGTAAACATTTTGAGTAAACATGCCTTTTTGAGCACACCACAAATATTGACTGATGTTGAAGCTGATACTAATACGGTAACAGATCTTTTGACCAGTCTGTTTAACTGATAAGCTGGGAACACTATGTTGTTCTTGCAGGAAGAAATGGGCCGTGCTCAGATTATTTTTCTACATGGGCACCAGTTGGCAGCGAGTCATCACTACGCTCTTGCCCTAATTGTTCAGCGCTGCAATAAACTGAGGCATCACTCTGACACTCTCACTACAGCTCTTCATGTCAAACGGGCATCTCTCATGTGCATATGAGACTTGCTGTTGCGGTTGGAGGAGGTAATAACGATGCAAATGCAATTAATATGTAATTTATCCAATTTATGCAAAGCATGTACAGACTCTGCATATCTGTGTATGGGCAGACTGTGCGTTGGTGTAATGAGGGTGCCTATCTGCTGGCAAACCAGCTGCTGGATAATATCAGTAAAAAGAGGGTGCGCAGGCAGCCCTGCAGTACATTGAGGAACTGATGGAGACAGATCCTTCAGTGCTGCGGTCTAACCCAGACTTTCTTAGTCTGGAATTTGAAGCAATAATCACTCCACAGTTGCAGGTACTGACACATTTTATGATAAACTATTCCTTTATTAGCTCTATAGCAAGCAGATTAAATCGAAAGAAAATAAATTTCCTGCTTCTCTTATTTTTTTCCCCCAGAAAAAAATAACCACACAATTGCATACCTATGTCAGAACTGTGCTTAGATTTCAAGCCCTATGTAAAATCTTACATTGTATCAGGCAATGTGTTGCACATACTGATGATGCATGAGCGGGATCCGAAATAACAATGCTGTGATACTCACGGCTTGATTAGTTTCAAAGTAGCATGTTGTCCAAATAAAAAATTAAATATATTTGTGAATGATGAATGTGGGAATTCCAGCAGCTCCTTCCTTCTCGATCCATGACCTTGGCCTTGAGTTTAGCGTGTTCATCCGTCTGAATCTAGGGCTCCGACACTCATGCCACTCATATCCGCAGTTGCTTCAAGTGAGAGAAGTCACTATTCATGGTCATTTACCATTGTATGTAATGTGTCTAGCCTCGCCTCCAAGGTAAAAAATGCTGATTTAAATTCTGAAGACAAGTCCGTTCTTTCAACAGAGTTAAGCAGTATTGAGCTGCAGCTAGCTTGTGCTTTGTCTTTCTTAACTTAGCCTTTCTGAGCATTTTTAGATTTCAAAGTAAACCAACCAATAAACTATGTTATAAAATCGTTGATGGGCTAGAGAAGAAATTTGAAATTAAGGCAAAGTGCAGCTACTTCCCGCACATACCAACTGGAAGTCCTATCTAATGTTTTATTTTAGTCACAATAATTTTTTATTGCATGGCAGAAACAAGCTTCCATATATCTAAACTCTCAAAAAGCAATATAATTTTTTTCTCTGAGTACAGACACTGGAATGCAACGATGTTGGGTCCCTCTTTTTCTACAGTATGTCCTTACTAATTTTCTATCGATCAGGTACCTATTTTAAGTTCACACTGTTCCTTTCTTGTCAGTCTCAGATACAGTCTGTCATAGAAAAGCTATCAACAGTGCAGGGAATGATCCAGAGGAGACAGACCTGTCTGAGGAAACTGGCTGATAATCAAGTCAGACCCATCCAGCTGGTCGCTCCGAGGCCTGAGAACTCGCCACGCTTCAAATCCCCTGTATTCTTTCCTAAACACAGTACGTTTAAATATTTCAACTGCATTTGCACATGGTAAACACAATGTCTCCATTTGTCTGAACGTTTTGTCTTTTTCAAAGGTTTTGACGTGAACTCCAGTTTAAGGTTTTCTTTTGATCTTGCACTTCCTGGTAAAAGGGCCTCACGGAAAGGTCCCAGCACTAAAAAGGTTTGGCTGACCGTTTTAGTTCATATCAAAATGATACAAAGGTCACTTCTACTTTAGGAACTTTGTTCTGGTTCTTGTAGATAGAGGTCATGCACGACTACGAGGAGAACCGCAGCTGTCTGTCTTACAGCCCAGAGGGAGTTGAGAACCCCGACCAACACAAACGGTGAGCATTTATGCAATATCTCGACAAAATGAAAATGTAAGTTTATGAATCATGAATTTCTTCTCAACCTCCTCTCTTTGTCTGTCTCTCACCAGTCTCTTTCCCATTCTGTCCTCATATCTTTCTTCCCCTCTCTCTTCTGTTATTGCCCATGCATCCCTCCCTTCTGCAGCCACGTAATGAAGGAGCTGATTGAGACGGAGAGAATTTATGTGGATGAGCTTCTGTCTGTTTTGCTGGGAATGTCTAGACCAAATGGCCTTGAAATTATTGGTCTGTGTTTTATTTTCCCTCGTCCCATTTGCTGTGCAGCTGTAATATTGTAGATGACCTTTGGATGCACTCATTTGGAAATCACATCTTTCCTTTCAAACTGTAGTTTAGTGGCATGGTGCATTAGAGCCTGGTCACGTAGTTACATACACATTTTCCACTGGTAATGTGATGTTTTCTGTACAACTGTTGATGGAGACTGCCATTTAAAAACAAAACAAACTCTGGTGGGTCTGATTTGATACATTGCACACAACATGAAAAGTTTACAATTAGAGATGAAAGCTTTAGCATAAGTTCTGCCAGGAAGACTCAATTGTTAGCGTCACCTATTACCTTCTCAATTGTCCAATCACATTCTAATAATAGAAGTATAAAGAACCTGTGCTTACACTTGTCTGAGTTTGCAGATGCTGAACGCTTCACTCACCACCACCCACCCCTCCACCACCAAGATGGTTTCCTCCCTCACCAATAACAAAGCTTCTTCTCTCCATCTTCCTTACCACCGCAGGATGTTCTTCCCCTCCATCCACCCCACCACCACCAGGATGGTCCCTCCTAAAACCTCACGGGGGTCGGCTGCGCCCCTGCCTTCATCTTCAGGCAGGAAATACTGAATCCGTACCCTCGGACTGCTATTTACGGATGGGGCCTACGCCAAATACTACCATATATATATATAGCTAGCTGGGTCATAAATAAATGGATGAATTGTTACAATACCTTCTCCGAGTCTTTCTGGTAGAACTAATTTAATAGGTCAAAAAAAAAAGCCTGCTCTATGATATTGTGACAGGGTTACAGGGCAGAGATGGAAAAGAGATTTACTCAGAGATTTACTCAGAGATTTACTCATAGATCGATTACAAAACTATACAGGTATTCAAGGGCAGGCTCTAAGATGGTTTAGATCCTACCTGTCCGATCGCTACCATTTTGTTTACTTAAATGGGGTGTCATCTCATTTATCATCAGTAAAATATGGAGTGCCACAAGGATCCGTCCTAGGTCCCCTTCTATTTTCAATATACATGTTGCCCCTTGGTAATATTATTAGAAAATACGGAATTAGCTTCCACTGTTATGCTGATGATACTCAGCTATATATTTCAACGAGACCAGATGAAACTTCCCAATTATCTAAGCTAACAGAGTGTGTTAAAAATGTAAAAGATTGGATGACAAATAATTTTCTCCAATTAAATTCGGATAAGACAGAGATATTAATTATTGGACCAAAAAACACCACACAGAATCTTGTAGATTACAATCTGCAACTAGACGGATGTACTGTTACTTCCTCTACAGTCAGAAATCTGGGTGTTATATTGGACAGCAATTTGTCTTTTGAAAATCATATTTCCAATGTTACAAAAACCGCATTCTTCCATCTTAGAAACATTGCCAAGCTACGAAACATGTTATCTGTTTCTGATGCAGAAAAGCTAGTTCATGCTTTCATGACCTCTAGACTGGACTATTGTAATGGACTTCTAGGTGGTTGTCCTGCTTCGTCAATAAACAAGCTACAGGTCGTCCAAAATGCAGCAGCTAGAGTCCTTACCAGGTCAAGAAAATATGATCATATTACCCCTATTTTACAGTCTCTGCACTGGCTACCTATTAAGTTCCGTATCAGTTACAAATTATCATTACTTACCTATAAGGCCCTAAATGGTTTAGCTCCTGCGTACCTAACTAGCCTTCTACCACGCTACAACCCATCACGCACCCTAAGGTCACAAAACGCTGGACTTTTGGTAGTTCCTAGGATAGCAAAGTCCACTAAAGGAGGTAGAGCTTTTTCACATTTGGCTCCCAAACTCTGGAATAGCCTTCCTGATAATGTTCGGGGTTCAGACACACTCTCTCTGTTTAAATCTAGATTAAAAACGCATCTCTTTCGCCAAGCATTCGAATAATGTATCTCTTAAATTGTGAGTGTAGTTGCATCTGCATTTTTATTCTTTAGCTTGGGTTAAACTAATTTTACTTTGTTGGATCAGCAGCTATGCTAATGATGTCTCTATTTTGTTTCTATGTTTTGCCACGGGATTTACATCCCGTGGTAACTAGGATTTACACAAGCTCCAGTCTGGATCCAGAACACCTGAGAAGAGATGATGCTGACCCTCAGAGGACCCCAGATGATGCTAACCTTGAATCAACAAACAGAACTAACAAATATTGCTACATGTGTGACTGCATCCTATAAATTACTATTAATTAATAATATTGATAGTTCATCATCTAGCTGACTACGTCTTGTATTATTATTATTATTATTTTTATTTTTCTAAAATCCTGTCAAACGTGCACAAACTACTAGCTACTACTAAATATTGTAGAAACAATTTTCTGTAAAGTTGCTTTGTAACGATTTGTATTGTAAAAAGCGCTATACAAATAAACTTGAATTGAATTGAATTGAATGGAAAACCCATCTCTCTCTAATATATTGCCATCTGTACTGCGAAACAAGAAAGAAGAGCTGTTTGGAAATCTGCCAGAGACCTATAAATTCCACAGCAGGTGAGAAAAATGGCCACACACATGGACACATAAACACACATTCATACTGATCCTGTCTTTGCTGTGCAGGATATTTCTTCAGGACCTCGAGAGCTGCTTAGAGACCCCAGAGAGAGTGGGAGAGCGCTTTCTGGGACGGGTGAGCCATTCTTTGCCAAACATATATACTGCATATGTAAAGACATTACAAAAGATTAAAAGTTACAAGATATAAAGTTACAAAAGATTTTCTATTTTTAAAAATAATGCTGTTTTTTTAAACTTTCTGTGCATCAGAATCCTGAAAAAATGAATCAAGGTTTCCAGAAAAAAAAAGTTTTTAACATTGATAAAAATAAACGTTTTAGACTGTGAACTCACAATCACAGCTCAGTTAAATGTAATTTGCTCTGCTGTGGTTCTGAAAATTCGGTACTGACAGAGTAGAAAAGTAATAGAGGAAACATCTGGATACTTAATGCCCGTTAAGAGGAATTAATGTTTTGCAGAAAGAAAACTTTCAGGTCTATGAGTGCTACTGCCAGAACAAACCTCGCTCAGATGCCCTCTGGAGGCATTGTTCAGATTCAGCTTTCATCCAGGTATTATTGTGGATATTTTTTTTGATATCACACAACCATACATTAAAAACTGATAAACATGGCTACAATAAACAACACTAGCAGGTGTTTATAGGGATAGATTATTAATTTTTGCTAATTTAGAATTCTTTCTGATAGGAGTTAAAAAAGAAGCTGGATCATAAACTAGGTCTGGACTCATATTTGCTGAAACCTGTTCAACGTTTAATCAAGTACCAGCTTCTTCTGATGGTGCTTAACCAGAACAACCCCCCCCCCCACCCCCGACACACACACTGATGTCTATTGCACTAAATGCTGTCTGTCTCTCTGATTAGGAACTATTAAAACACAGCTCAAACTCACAGTATGCATCTGAGCTGCAAAGGGCGCTAAAATGCCATGCTGGATCTCCTCAAGTCTGTCAATGACTCCATGCATCAAATTGCCATCACTGGTTATGAGGTGTGGCCAAGAAATGAGGAAGGATAGAGGAGGAATATTAAAGGAATAGTTCACCCAAAAATGAACATTGGCTCAAAAATGGCCATTAAGTTTGAATGTGCTTCTATTTACATTCCCACATTTGCTTTCTTTTATTTCCTTTGTATCTATGGAGAATTGAGTGTCCTGGGCCGTGTCCTTATGCAGGGGTCTTTCAATGTCTGGATCAACCATAGGAAAGGGCCAACACGCATGAAGGATATGGCTCGCTATAAACCAATGCAAAGGCATCTGTTCCTTCATGAAATAGCTCTGCTTTTCTGCAAGAAGAGAGAGAGGCGCATGATCGGACAACCTCTTACAGCTTCAAACACTGCCTGATGGTGAAAGAGAGAGATCAACGTATTTGTAATTTAAATAGTCACTTTGTCTGAACGCATTACTACTTTTGAATGACTGCCAAACAGAAAGATACTTTTTGCTGCCAGATTTTGCAATTATGACATCCATCATGCAGCTAACCATTTTTGAGCATGTTGTTGTGTTGCACAGATGCTGAAGTTAAGCACCTATTTATTGTGCTCAAAGAGAATTTTTTTATGAAAGGGATTTTAGGCTTAACTCAAATTCCATTGGCCGTAAAAAAACCCCCACAAGGTTATTAAAATACTGTGTTACTGAATTTCTCTGTTTCTTTTGCAGAGGTATCACAAAAAATGTCAAAGGGGATGTAAAGAAGTTTGAAATGTGGTATAACGGAAATGAGGAGGTGTATGTTGTTCAGGTGAGTCATTTTATCAAGGTTAAAACTCCACAGTATGGAGTACATAAAAAAAGTTACAAGTGCCTTTCTCATCACTTAATAACGCCTCCTCAATACCTCCTCATTGATGGAGATGTAGAAAAAAATTGCTTGTTCACAGTAAATGTGAATGTCAAGTCCTGAACATTAAATTTCAGCTTTTTTGCACAACTAAAAATGTGTTAAAAAAAAACAAAACCAAAAAAACGGAGGAACTAATTAGGCATTTTTAAGACCACTTTGAAAATGTGGGATTCAAAATCTAATCAATCTGATAATAAGGATTTTAAGAAAAGGATTTAAGAAAATAAAAAACATTTAAGTGTATGATGGGTTTAGTTTAACTTTTCTACTAAAATGGTTATGATAATAATATAACTTGTAAATAAAAATAATTAAATGTTAAAATGATATAAAATAAATTATATAATATAAATTAAAATTATTATATTTAAAATTATATATACCTATATATTATACATATAAATTAGTTATATAAAATATAATCAAAAAATGTGAGTAAATATTATATAAGAAAATAAAATAGTAAACAAGAAAACATATGGTGGCCTCAGAAGTTTGTTTCAAAAAAACACATTTGTATTTTGTAATTGTTTTATTTTGCAGGCTTCAACTGTAGATGTGAAGACTGAATGGCTCACTGAGATTAGAAAAATCCTCAACAATCAGCAAAAGATTGACAAAGATTCCTACACTGCATTTCCATTTCTGTTAATATCAGTGTTGAATTCTGAATTGGTGAATCTTAATGTCCTAATTAAATCTTTTGTGTTTAGTGTGTTTCACTTTCTCAGGTGATGCTCACCCGGTTGGTGAGCAGACATTATCTCCTCCCTTGGCCGACAGGTGATCCTCACTGTACTCCCGTAACCCCTCACATTCTTTTTACAATCTCTTGTAGAGTATGGATGTAAAATGTTTAAATCAACATTCATATTTGCATATGGAAGTATCTATACAAAAATCAACAGAATTTGTTGAACAGTGTTGCCTTATAAATCACATTCATAAAGACTGTATGCTCTGAGCCCATCTACATGATGGATATAGTACAAATCAGTACCATTCTGGCATGAAAAACACTCTTGAAGCACACATTCTTGCCATTTCTGAAACCTGCTTGAAACATTTGGATTTTGAGTATCAAGCATAAAATGCATTATGCAGTATATATATAAAAGATACAAGCATACTTTTACAATAAATAATAAAAGTTACATTTATAATTACATTTGGAAAGTAATTTGCAGCAGATAGTACTTTGTGTTTGTTCTTTCAATTTCTTAGAATTTTGTTGTTCAATGGAAAAGGATTGGGGTCAATGTCATGTCAACTCTGCTAATATGAAAGTTTTTTTTTTCAATAAAAATTAATTTTAATGCCTGAAAATTACACTCACATCATTAATATTGAACTTACTTGCTATTTAACACTATTGAACGCAGTCCGGGTTCAGAATATGCTGTTTGTGTTGATGTTTGATAGTTGTTGTTGTGTTTTTGCCCTTTGTTCCTTTAATGCCCTTGTTTCTGTTTGTCGGTTCAGTGGTTGGTGGGTCACTGTGAGGCATATGTCCGTATGCATGCCCTGGACATCCACACAGATCACTGGCTGCTCAGGTTGTTTTGATGTCCTTCCTCACAGCAAGCTCCAGGAGCCATCTGTCAGCTCTGAGGAGGCCGATTCAGGCCGCGTGAGTCCGGTTTTGACAGACTCAGTCATTGTTTCTCCACATCCTCACCACCACAACCACCACAGTGAGTCAGAGGCCATTTTCACAGGCATTTAGTCTAGTTGACAGGAGCAGGAAAATTCCCTATGCTATGGAACATAATGGTAAATGGGATTTTTAATATGTAAGATGTAAATTGAATCTCGTAATGATTTATGACCCATTCGGGGAGAATGTTGTTATGGTTCGCCTGGTTGTGGGTTGCAGGCTGGCCAGGGACATCTCACTCAGTGGACATTAGTGAGAGTTTGGAGGACGGGACCACTGACCTTTCGAACGTTTCAGACTCTGATGAAGAAGACGATGTATTGCTTGTGAGCTTGGACATTTAGATATCATTCCCAAATATTTGGGTGAAACTTCATCAACATTAAAGGATTTTGATTGTATAGTCTATATGATGGCTTTGACCTTGTATTATGCTCAATTGTTTGTTGTCTTTTAGGTTCCTGGAAAGTATAGAGTAATGGAGGACCACTTAAAGTGTGGCAAGGATGATGTAATCATCAAATGTGGTGATGTCATTCATGTGCTGAAGGAGAGTGCTATGGGGCTTTGGTGAGTCATATTTCATTATTAATTTGTGCTTAAGTGGAGCAAAACACACAAGACATGCCCCGATGTTAAAATTCTGGTGGATATTGATAAGCCAGTTGATAACTATTACTATTATAACTGATATTAATATATTTTTTTCTAAGTAAATAAAAAATAGAACACTAAACTAAAATAAATAGTTTTAAATGCAAAAATTATACATTTCACAGTGTAAATAAAGTTTTTTAATGTGAGAACTGTTTTCAGCATTGATAATAATAAGAACCATTATTAAAGGGTTAGTTCACCCCAAAATTCTAATTAGACCATAAATTACATACCCTCAAGTCATTCTAGGTGTATATGACTTTCTTCTTTCAGACGAATCCAGTCAGAGCTATATAAAAAATTGTCTTCGAACTTTCAAGCTTTTTAATTCCACTAAGCGGGTGTTGCATGCATCAGTCCAAAAGAAGTTAAATAAAAAGTGCCCATCCAAAAAAGTGAATTTTCGATATAAGCCAAGGGGGGACTGGTTTTCCTTTGCTAAAGTAAGGAAACTTTGGTTCCTTTGCTCCTGTTAACAAACGTTGGTTTTCACGAGACTCACCAGCGCATGCACAACACTGACCTCATACGTCATTAGACCCAGAATTGTTTCTGTGTACAACTGTTGGCACAAGCTACATTAAAGTGAATATTACATTATGGATATTTTTCATACAAAAATGGATCGATTTGCTACAGGAGGCCTTTGTTCACCCCCTGGAGACACCTTTTTTTATGGATGGGCACTTTTTATTTAACTTGTTTTGGACTAATGCATGCAACGCCCAGTGAATGCTATGAAACAGCTTGAAAGATCAAAGACAATTTTTTATATAACTCGTCTTATCGTCTTATTCATCGTTTTATATGATTTGTCTTTAAGAAGAAAGACATATACACATAGGATGACTTGAGGGTGAGTAATTTATGGGCTAAATAAATGTTTGGGGTGAACTAACCCTTTAATAACTGGGCACCTATAATGATAGTGATTTCTGAAGGATCATGTTACACTGAAAACTGGAATAGTGGCTGTTGAAAATTCAGCGTTGCCATCACAGAAATAAACTACATTAAAATAATATTAATAATGATAAATACATTTAAAAATACATTTAGAAAGCAGTTATTTATTATTTTAATGATATTTCACAATAGTACAGTTTTTACAGTATTTTTCATCAAATAATTGCAGCCTCTGTGAGCATTAGAAACTTCTTTAAAAAGAAGAAAAGATAGATTTGAATCACTATTCACGTAACAAGAGTCACTCTAATTTAGTTAATGATCAGTGTCACGCCATGTCCCTTTCTAGGCATAAGCAAGCTAGGCGGTCGCCTAGGATGCCACCAGCAAGTGGGGGCACCAATGAGCGCACGTACTGCCACTACATTTTAGCAGGGTTGTGATAAAAAGTGGCACAGCCAACCTGAAATATGACTGCTGCCCCCGCTGGATCCCCCAACATCATAGGGCTAGAGTACTGTCAATCTGACGATGACTGTATGCCATTGGATCAGAGCGCTGTCAATTGCTGCCAGATTGTTGCATGCAAAGTTTGTATTTGGAGTGCTCAACAACACCGTTAGATCTAGGTTCCGTTTTGTTTTTTTGTTTTTTGCCATTAAATAAGGCTAAGTTCAAACGCTAATTTAAAATATTGGTACAGTAAAAAGTTCACAAAATTAGTATTTTGTTAAGGCAGTATTTGTGGCAGTCGCGAAATCATGCAGCAAAATTGGTCCAAAAGGTGTACAGTTTTGCATTGTTAAAGGACCAGTGTGTTGTGTAATATTCTCAAATAAAACTTTAATGACCAATTAAAAAATATTGGTATAGTAAAATTTGCTAATTCACAAGATCAATACACCCTTTATTAAAAGGCTTTGTTGAATTTAATACATCAGCGCTTGAAGGGAGTAGGTGTCATAAACATAGAGGGCAGAGCAGTCTGCTATTTAAAGGGGCAGTTCACTCATCCATGAGTAACAGAGGAATAGCTGGATTCTGATTACGTTTATGTGTAGTTTGGGGTAACAAAGGGTTTGACTGAAATAATGATGAAAAAAATACACTTAAAATCAATGTTTCAGACAACAACAACAAAACAATCTTACCTAGTTATCAAAATGGCTAGAAACGGCACTATCTAATGCTATAATTCCCACAGGCATGTTAACAATTTGACTCTGGAGGTGAAGGAAAACTCCCTGTTGATACACTGCTGAGAATGCTGAGAGATGCAGACGGAAGTCCCTCTATTAGGCCAGGAGGGGGGCTTATGGTAAGAGACCTCTACAGGCCTAAGGATTTTATAAGCCTACTAATTAATTTAATGTTTATTAAAGCAAACTGATTGTATTTATTTAAACATATCTGTACTGCTGAAGCTTTTCTTTCTCTAAAGCATTTTGCTGTTGTCTCATATATACGGCAGATATAAACAGCAGGAAGCCCAGCAACACATAAGTACATAAACCACATGTCCACAAAGCTCACACAAAGTGATAACCCTAAAGGCCATTATTGTCATTAAAGACTGTGTCCAGTCACGCCAACCTGAAGCACACAAGCAAACAACAAGTCAGGAAAACAGAGCCGGCTAGTCAAGAGAAAGTTTCCATCTGCCATCAGAGGGGATTTTAGATTATGCTGCATTTAAAGACAAAAAGAGATTCCTCTCTCTCCTCGAATAAGCCAATGACACCACCAACAATACAGTCTGGAAATAAAAGGAGCTTTGCAAAGCACTTACTGAACTACTTCACCCTTGGAAAGTACCATCACCATGCTGTGCCATAACATGATATAAAACATGTATTTGTGTAGTTAGCACAGTATTTAACTGTTTAAAAAAAACTGGAAGGTTTACTGCATGGGACTTGTAACTGGTTTGAGAGAATAGTAAACTATTTTTTTCTCTTCTCGAATGGGTACATTGGTTGGACATTTATTTAAAAAGCCATTTTAGTTCTGGAATAGACACCAGTGCTACAAAGAATGAAGGATAACTAAACATTAGTATGTAGTTAATGTGCCAGAACCTAACATTCCATCTCCAAACTTATCAGGATGACACTATTTCCTCTTTTTTTATTACTCTAATTTTACTTTGGCATTAGTATTTCTCCAAGAAAAGTTTCAGAGAAATATGTGCAAGAGACATTATTTCAGAGAGTGCATGAGATTAAAACTTGAACAAATCACTTACAAATCACTAGTCAGCAATGTGATTCCTTTATAGCTTCATGGTTATGCTTAAAAACATAATGCTCACCCATGAGATGATCTGTGTTTATATTAAAATTCACTTTAAGCCAGATCAAATATGGCTATTCTGGACAATTTAGCTAATTTTCTTAGTTATCAATGTGTTTTTAAATGGGTTCATGGTAGAAACAGGATAATTTATTTGTTAATATTTTGTTTAAAACGTTTTTTTTTTTAGTCACTGAAATAAAACTTGTTGTTATACATCATTATAATGTCCACTGTAAACTTTTTTTATTAACATTCTCTGCACCCACAATGAGCACTTTGTTAACCGCTTAGAAACCACAGGTGAATTTACATGAGCTAACTTCATTAAAAACTGCAATGAATAAATACATTATTGTTCAAAATTTTGGGGTCAAAAAGATTTTTCTGCATGTTTTTTTTTTGTCTGAAGGAAATGATTCTTGAGACCAAATCAGCATATTAGAATGATTTCTGAAATATCATGTGACACTGAAAACTGAAGTAATGAGCTTTGTGTCAAAGGAATAAACTACATTTTAAAAATATTTATGTTATTTTTGTCACGTCTGGTGTACAGAACACACAGGAGAGAGAACCAATTGCGGGTATGTCTTTATTAGGGGTTAATCCACAGAGAATAAACAGTCCAGGCGTGAGTCGAAAACCAGAAGAGCAATCCAAACATAAACTAAACAAGACGGCAAGGCAAGGCAAGATGACGGACAAGAATTAACGTTTAACATTAAACAAGGACTCCGTGACTGAGACTCAGACAGACCAGGTATAAATACACACAAGGATGATGGGGAAACAGGAGACAGGTGGGGAACACAATCAATTACCTAAACAAGGAGGAAGGTGACCAAATAAGGGAGACAGAAAGTGATAAGGTGATAGACACCGTGAGAAGGAGGACATCTAGTGGACACCCAGGGACACAACCCAGACACTGTGACAGAACCCCCCCTCTACGGAGCGGCTCCCAGACGCTCCACGACAGACACAAGACAGACCAGGAGGGAGGCGGACAGGTGGAGGCTCAGGGGGAGGGACGGAGGGCCAGAAAAGAAAGACATTGGAAACAGGCACCAGACAGTAAACACAAAACAGGAAGACCAGGAGGGAGGAGGACTGGAGGAGGTTCAGGGGGAGGGATGGAGGGCCAGACTACAGAGAGGAACAGGGACAGGAGTAAATACAAAAACAACAGACAAACACAACATGAAGCCCCCCCAGGGCGGGGCAGAAGACCACCATGTCCGTGTGGTCAAAGCAAAAAACCCCCCAGGGTGGAGCCGAAGACCACCACGTCCTCGTGGTCAGAGCGGAAACCCCCCAGGGTGGAGCGGAGGACCACCACGTCCTCGTGGTCGACGCCAGAGTCCCCCAGGGCGGAGCGGATGACCACCACCCCCCTGTGGCCGATGCCGGAGTCCAACAGGCCCGAGCAGCAGCCCACCCAGTGACTTGACTTGACTCCGAACGTCCCACGGTGACCCGCCCTGACCCCGGAAGGTCATCAGTGGCTGGTCCTGACTCTAGACCGGTCTTGGGCACCGAATCGGGAACGGCCTCAGGCACGGGCACCGAATCGGGAACGGCATCGGGCACCGCCTCGGCCTCGGGAACGGCATCGGGCACCGCCTCGGCCTCCGGAACAGCATCGGGCACCGCCTCGGCATCGGCCTCCGGAACAGCATCGGGCACCGCCTCAGCCTCCGGAACAGCATCGGGCACCGCCTCGGCCTCCGGAACAGCATCGGGCACCGCCTCGGCCTCCGGAACAGCATCGGGCACCGCCTCGGCATCGGGCACCGCCTCGGCCTCGGGAACAGCCTCGGGCACCGCCTCGGCCTCGGGAACAGCCTCGGGCACCGCCTCGGCCTCGGGAACAGCATCGGGCACCGCCTCGGCCTCCGGAACGGCATCGCGCACCGCCTCGGCATCGGCCTCCGGAACAGCATCGGGCATCGCCTCAGCCTCCGGAACAGCATCGGGCACCGCCTCGGCCCCCGGAACAGCATCGGGCACCGCCTCGGCCTCCGGAACAGCATCGGGCCCCGCCTCGGCATCGGGCACCGCCTCGGCCTCGGGAACAGCCTCGGGCACCGCCTCGGCCTCCGGAACAGCATCGGGCACCGCCTCGGCATCGGACACCGCCTCGGGCACCGCCTCGGCATCGGCCTCCGGAACCGCATCGGGCACCGCCTCAGCCTCCGGAACAGCATCGGGCCCCGCCTCGGCATCGGCCTCGGGAACAGCATCGGGCACCGCCTCGGCCTCCGGAACAGCATCGGGCCCCGCCTCGGCATCGGGCACCGCCTCGGCCTCGGGAACAGCCTCGGGCACCGCCTCGGCCTCCGGAACAGCATCGGGCCCCGCCTCGGCATCGGCCTCGGGAACAGCATCGGGCACCGCCTCGGCCTCCGGAACAGCATCGGGCCCCGCCTCGGCATCGGGCACCGCCTCGGCCTCGGGAACAGCCTCGGGCACCGCCTCGGCCTCCGGAACAGCATCGGGCACCGCCTCGGCATCGGACACCGCCTCGGGCACCGCCTCGGCATCGGCCTCCGGAACCGCATCGGGCACCGCCTCAGCCTCCGGAACAGCATCGGGCCCCGCCTCGGCATCGGCCTCGGGAACAGCCTCGGGCACCGCCTCGGCCTCGGGAACAGCATCGGGCACCGCCTCGGCATCGGGCACCGCCTCGGCATCGGCCTCGGGAACAGCCTCGGGCACCGCCTCGGCATCGGCCTCGGGAACAGCCTCGGGCACCGCCTCGGCCTCGGGGACAGCATCGGGCACTGCCTCGGCATCGGGCACCGCCTCGGCCTCCGGAACAGCCTCGGGCACCGCCTCGGCCTCGGGAACAGCATCGGGCACCGCCTCGGCCTCCGGAACAGCATCGGGCACCGCCTCGGCATCGGCCTCGGGAACAGCCTCGGGCACCGCCTCGGCCTCGGGGACAGCATCGGGCACCGCCTCGGCATCGGGCACCGCCTCGGCCTCGGGAATAGCCTCGGGCACCGCCTCGGCCTCCGGAACAGCCTCGGGCACCGCCTCGGCCTCGGGAACAGCATCGGGCACCGCCTCGGCCTCCGGAACAGCATCGGGCACCGCCTCGGCCTCCGGAACAGCATCGGGCACCGCCTCGGCATCGGACACCGCCTCGGGCACCGCCTCGGCATCGGCCTCCGGAACAGCATCGGGCACCGCCTCAGCCTCCGGAACCGCATCGGGCACCGCCTCGGCCTCGGGAACAGCCTCGGGCACCGCCTCGGCCTCGGGAACAGCATCGGGCACCGCCTCGGTCTCGGGAACGGCCTCGGGCACCGCCTCGGGAACGTCCTCTGGGCTTTGAGGAACGGTAGACTCCTGTCTCCTCCTCCTCCGTCCTCTATGTTGGCGAGTCGGCGACACCTCGTCTGGAGACTCAGGCGTTGAGTCGGCCATCTTGTGCTGTGGCGCTGGGCTGGCGGCCATCTTGTGCTGTGGCGCTGGGCTGGTGGCCATCTTGTGCTGTGGCTCTGGGCTGGCGGCCATCTTGTGCTGTGGTGCTGGCTCCGCAGCCATGACATTAACCGTCTTGGGAATCTCTAGGATCTTGGACAGCGTAGCGAAATAATCCAAGAAGGAGTCAGCGGCTCTCCTGGGCGTTGGCGCTGAGCTGGCGGCCATCTTGCACCGTGGCGCTGGGCTGGTGGCCCTCTTGTGCTGTGGTGCTGGACCCGCGTTCCTCATGGGCAGTGTCGCTGGCTTTCTCCTTCTGCCCTGGTGAGACGGCGGCTCTGGTCCCTCCCACGTGAGCCCAGAGTCAAAGGGGAGCCATGGTGGAGAGCGATGCTGGGCTTCCTCTCGCCCAC
This sequence comes from Carassius carassius, assembly GCF_963082965.1. Taxonomy (NCBI): domain Eukaryota; kingdom Metazoa; phylum Chordata; class Actinopteri; order Cypriniformes; family Cyprinidae; genus Carassius; species Carassius carassius. The sequence goes on along the minus strand of NC_081803.1, from coordinate 11,191,352 downwards.
CTCCTCCTCGGCGCCCTCCCCTGGTCCCGCGAAACACGACCAGGCGGGTTCCCTCAAACTGAATGCCTCTCTCCCGCTCGGAGGCTGGGGAAGAAGCGTAACTCGACATACCGCTGGGTCTCAAAGCGACGGAGTCCTTCTGTCACGTCTGGTGTACAGAACACACAGGAGAGAGAACCAATTGCGGGTATGTCTTTATTAGGGGTTAATCCACAGAGAATAAACAGTCCAGGCGTGAGTCGAAAACCAGAAGAGCAATCCAAACATAAACTAAACAAGACGGCAAGGCAAGGCAAGATGACGGACAAGAATTAACGTTTAACATTAAACAAGGACTCCGTGACTGAGACTCAGACAGACCAGGTATAAATACACACAAGGATGATGGGGAAACAGGAGACAGGTGGGGAACACAATCAATTACCTAAACAAGGAGGAAGGTGACCAAATAAGGGAGACAGAAAGTGATAAGGTGATAGACACCGTGAGAAGGAGGACATCTAGTGGACACCCAGGGACACAACCCAGACACTGTGACAATTTTAAATTGTAATATTTCACAACATTACTATTATACTGTATTTTGATCAAATATAAACAGACTGAAGGAGCATAAAAGTGACCCCAAACTTTTAAACAGTAGGGTACATTTGCATGCCATTAGTTTAAAAGAGGGCTTGACAAGGAAGAAGAAAAGTGGATGTGGCCTGAATGGGTTTTATGTGTACTCAATTTGCAGTACACTTCTTAAAGCCATACACTCCTAGTGTTTAATATGTACAGAGTTAGTACAGAATTAAAGATGAAAGTGACCTCATACTGATTTGTGGTATATCATGTATAAAACTTTGACCAGATGTACAAGCACAAAGTCTAAGATGGAAAATTATATTTTTTCTTGATTGTTACAGTTTGTCTGTTGAATGATGACTAGTAAATATCATCTGTACAAAAATGTCTGTGAGATCTAATTCAATCCAACATTTATTTTTATGATACTTTTAAAACAAAACTGCACAATGGTTTAATCTAATTCTAACTCTGTTTATTAGTACTGGACATATGTCCTATTCTGATGCCAGTAACGTTATTTATCCAGTACATATATTTGGAGACACGGGTGTAGATGCCATACTTTCCCTTCATGGCGCACTCGTCCCCCCAGCTGACGATTCCCGTGAGGAACCATGTGTTCTGATAGCGGGTGGCATGGGGTCCTCCGCTGTCCCCCTGACAGGAATCCTTGCGTACCGTACTATAACCAGCACAGAACATGAAGCGGGAGATGGTGTCGGTGCTGCTGTCTTTGCACTCTGTCCGGTCCACGTAAGGGAGCTCTACTTTCTGAAGCGTTTTAGATACGATGCCCCCCTGCAGTAGCCTCCCCCATCCGCTCACCAGAGAGTTCTCCGCACTCTTGAGCAAGTTCTCTAAGAAGTCTTTAGAGCCCAGGCAGATGGGCACAGCATAGTCAGAGAATTTGACGGGTCCCTGGAGCTTTAACAAGGCGATGTCATGATTGTAAAGACTCTGTTTAGAGTTGTACCGTGGGTGGATATGGTACTCCACTATGCCATGGTCACTTTCTCTTCCCTCATTCTTTGAGACATCATGTTCCCCTTTAGAAATATAGGACCAGAAATACAGCAACTCATTGACAATATGTGTGATATCACATCCAATGTGCATTGGAATATGTAATTGTAGATCTGAGACAGTGAAATTAATTTATTAATTCAATAATACATTATACATACTATTCACAACTGCAAAAGTTTTTTTTTTCTATAACCAAATAGCAATAACTATGATGTGACAGTGCAGTTGGTTTCTCACCAACTCTGATGAAGAAAGATCCCACCTTTCCTTCTACACAGTGGGCAGCTGTAATGACCCATTTTTCACTGAGGAGAGAGCCACCACAAAATGAATTCTTATTCACCTTTTCCATAAAAACCACCTGCCAACATGATAGAGAAAAAGACGGTAAATTTCTCTAAAGATTTCTGATCTTATGGTTTTTATTGTAATGCCCTCTTCATATGGTTCTGTGGATTTTTCAACAAAAACTAGAGAAGATTATACTTGCTTTTCTTCAGAACGTGAAGAGGAATCATATGGACACACAATTCATCACTTCACCTACCTGCCAGGGAATCTCCCCTGGTGTTGCCTCATTTCCTCCTACAATACGATATTCATTATTTGTTGCATTTTTGATGGTGGGCTGAGTGGGAAAGAAGGAGGTGATGTTCTTCAGTGTAGGTTGTGGTGTGCTAGTCACGTTCACATCAGGGGAATCTGTAGGACTGGACTCTGTTGTATTTTGTTCTGTTGTATCACTGATAAGAGACCTTGAGTTAAGAGTTTGAGCAATACTCGCTCCAAGACGTCCGCATGGGTACAGCCCTATAAAAATGGATAGGGATGAATTAAGTGCAGGATCTAATCAATAAACCAAACCAAGCATCTGCTAAAACATGAATAAAATTCCTTAAATGAAAATGGTATTGAAAATATTCTACTGCATGGGATGAAAAGTCATATTGCACAATGTAAGAAAAGCTTTGAGCTATGAGATGAAAATATAATGCACGTCCTGGTGAGAATACTGGCAAAGTGCTAATGCAAATAAATGTAATACATGGGAATAGCATTTTTGTACCTGTAGGTTCACAAGTCCTGCCATCCAGAGCCAGTCTGTAACCTTCTGCACAGTCACATACTACTCCATAAATTTTATCCACAAAGCAGAAGTGCATACAGCCTCCATTATTTACATTACACTGTATTGCTATTTCTGCACCAGAGCAACCCATGAAAGACAAAATAAGGTTTTAGCAGAGGGAGACTTTAAGAGTCACAAAAGCACACAAGGTTAGGAATTTCTTTTTGACAAAGTATTATGCAGAGATATTTGGACACATAAAAAAATCATAAAATATTTGTTTATTATTTATTTCATCTAAAATTATGATTTATATCCATTTCATGTTTTTAATGATCTGTGTCTAAATATATACATATTTGTGTACTTTATGCATTTAAACTTTAAAAATACTGTACACAATTCAGAATAAACATAAAAATATACAATATTTAAAAATACACAAATTGAAAAAAGAAATTAATAGCTACAAATGCATTTAAATAAAGACTAAAAACAACACCTTTTAGCATATTTATTTAAAAAAAATAAAACATTGTATGCACTACAAGATATAATGTAAATTATTTAAATGTTTTGTTATATATTTTCTTTATACAACATATTTAAATGTCTTGCATAACAATCATTGACTTCCTCGCTCTTAACAGCTAATGTGAGCATCATGGATCTTACCCAACTCACAGTTCTTCCCACTAAAGCGGGCTGGACACCAGCAGGTGTATGTATTCATACCATCAACACATATCCCATCATTTTGACAGGGCGAAGACTGACATTGGTCTCCATCTGAAAAGGAGGAGAGGCCATGACCATGATATTATGAATATATCCTGTAATATAAGGTAAGGTTAAATTAACAGATGCTTTATGGACAAATTTGAAAGGACAGAAAAATTTATCATCAGTGTTCTACATGACAAGTATCATAAAGAAAGAATTTATGCTCACCTCTGTAACTGATCCAGAATTCCATCTGAAACAAGGTTTGAAAAGTTAAAAACTCACACACAGAGCCCTAAAAACATTTCAATGAGATAAACATGTGCTTATGCAACTCACTGTTTTTTCCTGGTCTTCAAAAACCTCTCTGGCCTCCTCTTGATCGCAGCGTTCTTCAAAACATTCCCTCTCCAAATTATCCGGCTTCATCTCCTCAATACCTGTGTTATAGCGTTTCTGTCTCTTCAGAAGAGACTCTGCCAGATACTTCGGCAGAAACACTGAAGCTACATACACAAAAGAGACATACTGAAAAATCACTTTTTCTTGGTCACAAATAAAGTAGTATTACAAGCACTTAAGTTTTGGCAACTGAATATTATTTTACTTTGAAAGTCCTTTCATGTTGAGTTTGAACAGCTTTTGTATAAGTAAGAAGACTTCAGTTCTCTCAGTTCCTCCATGATAAGAACAATATGATGATTGATTTTTTTGTTTCCTTTGTTTTCTCACAACACAAAACATGAAAAGTCTCTGTGTGTTAACCAGTTTCTCTCTTTTCTAACTCTAATTGGTTATTGCACAAGGCTTTTACATTTCAAAAGACTGCTTGTAACAAACAAATACTCAGCCTTTGACCATTAGAACAGATTTTACATTCACATAGATTAAGACAGACAAATGTTAACTTACCTCCAGAAGAAAGCCAGGTTTCAAGGAGCAAACTGCAAATCAAAATAATGGGATAAATCTTCAGCATTTTCCCTATGATGATTTCCCTTTGGGCAGAAATCTCTCCCAATAGTTTAAATACCTTCATGATCAGCTCCAGAGTTCAGGGACATACGTGTTTACACTTCTGGTGGGTGTTTATTTTTTATTGTATTTTTATAACTGATGCATTTGAAAAAATTTTATGTTATGTATAGTTTCATGAGAAAACATATTAGTGAATAATGCATTTTGTCACACTTCATAACAGTATCGATATTATATGTGGATTATTCAATTCATGTGGATGATTATACTTGCATGGATATACATGTCTATTAATTTATTTCTTCAGACTTCAGACTTAGGACCCAGCAAATATTGACAAGGCTTGGCTGACTTCCCTCATAACAGACATCCATGGGTGTTAAACAAGGTAATGCTTTTCAAATTAAAGAAACAACACCGACATAATGTGCTAAGTACAGAGAATTGCTATTTGGCAAACGACTACAACCTTTGACAACATAAACATAAAAAAAAAAAATCCTTGTTGAAATATACATAATATGTTTGGGGTTTTACTCCCCAAACTTCAGTTCTTCTTTAGTGATTCATGGAAAATAAGCCAACATAAGTTTCCCAACAGTGAATATCATTTAAGGAACATTTTTTTTAAATTATTTATAGTGATCATATCCGACAACGCAACTTGAAAAAATATGAAAAAAGAAAAAAATTTGCTTCATCGTTTTTATGTAACAAGATTTGTGAGTTGTCAGTGGCAGTCAAACGGGAAGTTTAAACTAGGCTACATAGTCATTCAGTGGGCCAATTAGTCAACCATTTCTATGGCATTTCTATGTACGGATTCATCTTGCTCAAACAAGAGTATTTTCATATTATAAGTTTTAATCGTTGTGTAACTCGATTTATCAGGAGAACACATTTGCAGTAGACGAAAATGTAATACCTTTTTGGTTAGAAATAAGGTAGTTAGTTACCAATTCTCACCTTTAAAAGCAAAATGTAACAAACAACTATTTTTGCTAATGAAAGCAAACGAGTATAAACACTCGTTAAATTAATATAAGTCTAGTCATTTTTGTTCAATCTTGAAATTATTGTTTAACAGATTACCTTGCTTATGGTTATATATTTAACACTTGGCCTGTAGACACTCTTTAGACGAATCTTTAAGTTCAGCTAATGAATGACTCAGCGTAGATGTTCTACGTCATGTTTGTCAACTCGAGAGTATTCTGAAGACAGAAGCATCAGCGGAGGGTGACGTCACGCGTCACGTGGTGAAGTTTGGGACTGGGATCCACAACGCGACCTCAATAGTAGCGTAGCGGGTTGAGATACCGCCATGTGGACTGATTGATGTGTCAAAGCACATCATGAGCGCTCGAATTGTAATCTTGCGAACCGCAAACCGAACGACACTGAAACAGCTTGGCAAGTGGCCTTTTGCATTTTAATTTCATCAGAATACTTGTTACATTTTTTTTCACGTCTTGTTGTTTTCCTGCCTTGTTTTTTGTCATATGGAACAAAGCGCTATGAGCACCTGCCAGATAAGATAATAACGACTAGCAAACGGTAAGGATTCAGCAGCATGAAAACCCACTGTATTAAATTCATTTCAAGGTTTTTCTTTTCTTTTTCTTTTTTTTTTGGTTTATTTGATGAGTGTGATTGGAAAAAAACACACATAAATGGTTTATTAGGAATGTCATGTATTCTTTGATTTAAAATATACATATACTTAAAAAGACACCATGCTATGGGAAACCGTTATAAACAGTGCTCTGGTTCCTTTAAGGGGGGTTGGCCACTGTTTAACTGAAGAGCCAGTTTTAAATGATCGGACCGATTTGGTGTGAGCTAACATCAGGAATTCTTCATCAAAACTGGGATCTATGAGCGGGAAAGCATTACTAAAGACGAAAGAAGATAAGGATGCAACAAAGGGTAAGACGTCACATGTATAATTTTGCGTAAACATTTTTGCTTTCCATGTATTGATATAAATTTGGCTGTTTATGATTCTGCAAAAATGGCTCACGATCTGGTTATGCAGACAAGGTTATGCATGTCAAGCATCGCACGGAAAATCATTAAATATTGATTCCCTCGGCGGTAGTAGCCACCGATCTATTAGGCCTCTACAGAAAGTAACTTAACACGAAATTATAAAAATATATCGGCTTATAGACAAACAAAACCAACAAGTGTGATGCTTATTTTGCCATCATATTAGCCGTGGCGCGGTCACTTTAAATCTACTGTAACACTCGAGTACGCTTCACGAGAAGCGAAAATAGCTTTCCACTCTTTTTACACTTTACCTCAAAACAAACGCTTTAATTAAAAGCACTTTCTTTAAATAAAAGGCGTTGATAGCAAGAAATGGGTTATAAATGTATTATTTTCCTTGAGAGTGACTGACAGGCGCTCAGCGCGCTTCAGTTCACGGATGTAGGCTGGGTACCTATTGCTATGGAGGCAAAGAGGCGGAAAGTACCTCATTAAAAATACACAGCATGCTCTATAAAGCAGATGCATTCAGTTTTTAGTCTCTACAGTGGTCTTTTCACTGGACATTAATTGCATACATTTTTATATAAGGTCAAAAAGCAATTAAGTGTGGTTGGATCATAGGTAATATAGCTGTTCACAAACCCTGAGAGGGAGCTATGAATGGTTGTACAAAGGATTAGGTTTGATTAAGTTGTTACAGGAAAAACTAATTAACGTTTATTAAGTTATGGAAAAGTGAGGAACAATCTACCCATCTACACTGAGGCCATGTTAAATGAGGGGTCATTAAAAAGACACAGATTTTTATTATATTTAATAGACCTGTGGGGATACAGCTTAAATAAGAGATTAAGCTTCTTTGGAGTTTTAACTGAACACACTGTTCATTTAAAACACCTTCATAGTGTTTAATTCTGGTCAGTGTATTACACCACTGTACATCCATGTTTTATAGCCTAATAGTGTCCTTCAAAGATACAACACGCTGTGATGTTAATACTAATAAAATAAATTTTTCATGTTGAAGTTGAAGCCTAAGTGATTTATACTTTGTAATCTCGTAAAAGTGTCACTGACAAAAATGAATCATAATGTTTCACACTACGTGTAAACAAGACTCCTCCGGAAAAATCTTATAGTATGTGGCTATAAGATCTGTAGCCACAGATCTGTACAGATAAGATACAGATCTGTGTTCAGCTTAGTCACTTATTTATCGTTTATAATTTTCATGACAGTTTAATTGAATACTGTTGTAGAAATACTGAAGAATATACTGTAGTGTAGATTTCATTAAACACATGGCTTTACCACCATATGTCAGTATCCTCTTTCTAAACTCATTTGGTTTCTTTTTATGGTTTTCGGACTCCCGCTGTGTGTCTCTTGTTACTGTTAGTGTGTATCTGTCTCTTTCTTTCTCTCTTTCTCTCTCTCTCTCTGTGTGTGTTTGTGTGTGTACATGGATGCTCACATGAATCAGTATATTGTGTAGAAATGATGTCTAGTCTATATTATGTCATACCAGAATTTTTCATAATACTTGTTGTTCTGTATGTTTCTGTTATGTTTAAGTATACACCATTCAAGATGCCAGTGAGTACATTCTGTTGCGGACGGAGTCAACTAAGTCGCTTGCTGTAGATAAAAAAGAAAACTTACCCTTTCATAGTAAATGTCAGGAGCTCTTTTGCTGTCCATTCTGGAAACTCTTCGTTTTAAAGAAAAAAGAAAATACTGAAGGTTTGTCGAGATGAAAGTTTATTAGTTCTGCCTGATGAGCACTTTCAGTGGTTATTTCACATAAGACTGTTTTATGATAAATAAGCAAAGACTACTGACATTCTTTTTTATCATCTACAACCTACTAAGACACCGGAAATAACATGCGTTGTAAATGAAAAAAAAAAAAATTCTGTCATATTTTACCCAGGTTTTTCGATGTCTGTGTTTTTTTTCTTTTGAACACAAAAGGAGATACTTTGAAGAATGTGGGTAACTGAACAGCTGCTGGTCCTCAGTAACTTCCATAGTTGAGAAAAATATTATGGAGACATTGGGGACCAGAAGCTGTTTGGCTACCACATCCTTTAAAGTATAAATTTTATGTTCAACAGAAGAAAAAAATTATAACAGCTTTGGAACAACTTGTGGGTGTGTAAACAATGACAAAATGTTCTTTTTTTGGGTGTACTATCCCTCTAAAGGGAAAGATTGACTCATTCTCAAGGCAAGAACCGGTTGCATCGGTTTTCGGATCACCAGTAGTGATGGGAAGTTTGGTTCTTTTCCGCGAACCGGTTCTTTCGGACAGTTCATTTCAATAAAAGGTTCACCGGTTCTTTTGCGCTCCACGTAATGACGTCATTGGCGATGATTGCCCTTTATTCAAGCCTTCGGTTTACCTGCGCTCATAACATTAGCACAGAATCAGTTCAGAATCAATCACCAAAAGAATCAGTTCGGTTCAGATGCGCTGTGTATCATTCTGCTTCACGCTGAATCACGCATGCGCAGTATCATCAGCTCCACGGTTCTCGAATCGGACGCGTCCGACAGAAACAGTTCTTGACTCGAGAACGAGTCATTATCTGGCTCGGCTCGGTGTTCATCTTCAGTTCTCTCTTCACAGCAGTTCAGTCAGTGTACTGTTTGAGTACATGAATTACTCCGGGATATTGGTTTGTTTTAACTCAGAGGGAGCGTCAGCCACGTTAAAAAAGTAAAAAAACAGCTTAAGTCATTTGTGGATTAATGCTTATTGGAGATGCGAACCGTTTCAAACGATTCAGATCGATTTGGTGAACTGGTTCAAGAAGAACCGGTTAAATCGAATGATTTGTTCGTGAACCGGACATCACTACTGTACACTGCAGTGTTGTGAACGCGCTCACAACAGACCCGGTGGAGAAGACAATGCTGAATAAAGTCGTAGTTTGTATTTTCGATGCTTCAACAAATTTTAACTTACCCTTTAATTCAGACAGTCCACCATAAGCAACTGAAAGCTTCACAAGAAAATGCAATCAAGTGCAAATTAGCTTCTCTAATAATTTTTATGAAATTAATTTCATTATAATTGATAATAGTATTAAAACGGTGAAAATACTCATTTTTATCGTTTCAACTTTGTGTTGGCATTTGTAAAATACGGGACAAATTGCATTATAAAAAAAAATAGTGAAGTGTTCCTTTAAAGGTAAAATTATGTGTCTCATATCAAATCAATATGTGATGCAACAATTTACCTCTAATGGAACACTATACTATTTATGAAAATAGCCTAATTTTCCAACTCCCCTAAAGTTGTGGAGTTTTACCATTTTCAAATCCATTCAGCCAATCTTTGGGTCTGGTGGTAGCACTTTTAGCTTAATTTAGCATAGATGACTGAATCTGATTAGACCATTAGCATCTTGCTCAAAAAATTATGATAAGAGTTACGATATTTTTCCAAAATTAAAATTTGACTCTTCTGTAGTTACATCGCAACTTTTCATTTTCCATCAGTCTTAGTACATGATTCCGTATTTTAAGGGAGTCTTAAAATCGAGTAATGTTTTTCATTTTTACTGTACATTTATAACTCTGTACTGTGTTATGGCATTAACTACTCAGTGCTGCTGGGATAGAGTTTTTAATGGTGGCAGCAAATGTAAAATGTAAAATCTTGATCTCTTCTTGCTAATGTCAAAGACTATAGAATAGCCAAGACATGTCACTCCTATAGTTTTGAATGGGAAAAATGCAATGTTCAATATGGCCGCTCAATTACAGGAAGCCCCGCCTTCTGAATGAAAGAGCCAGTCGCTAATTGGTAAAGTCATGCGTCACTGCAGCTCCAGTTAAAGTCCCGGTTTCTATAGAAACAGTCAGACGTACGCTCAGATCTGCGCATGCGCACTGGCTGATCTAGTCTGAAAAATAAGACTTTTGAGCAAAAGTAACAACATTTATGGCACAGTTGTTGTCTGATCACTTTGGTGATTTCAATGATGAAATTTAATAATAAGCTTAGTAAACAGTTTTGGAGAATTTTTATGTTTCCCCATTCAAATAAATAGGAGTTACACGTGCATGCCTGAGAGGCGTTTCAAAGATGGCCACCATCTTAAAAGGACATGACTTGTCTTAAAAGGACTTTGCTAATGTAAACAATCTCCAAATAGTTTGCCCCTCTTTTTGTTAAGTCATAGAAATGCTGTCATTTTTCCTTTTCCAAATGGGTAGGAAAAAATTATATTTGTTGTAGTTTACATTCATTATAAAAGTTTTCCCAACTTTGACAACGTCCGCTTTTGAGAAACACGGAAATGTGAAAAGTGTCCATTGCAACACATGCTATTATGTCAATGCGCAAGTGCTATTATTAAATTTAATTAACGTTACTGAATAGAAAGGGAATCAGTACGCCTTCACGTCTGGACCCTCACAAGTTGTTACTCCTGCATGTATACACTGATTGTATTTCAAACCCAAGTCTGTTTTATTGCGCACATCAGGAGCTATTGGATGAAATGATGAGCGAAAGACTGGGGATGTACAAAGACGGTTCACTCTATTACTTATGAATGGGAGAAACTCCAACGTGCAACATGGAGATGGAATAAGTCCCGCCTTCTAAATGAAAGAGCCAATTACTGATCGGTAAAGTCATTGCGTCACTGCAGCAGTTAGAAGCTCCGCTTATGAATGTTCAGCTTTGAGTTTAGGACTGCACATACGCATTGTTGAACCTAAAAAATAAGTTTTTTTTTTGCTATTTGAGCAAAAGGAACAACATTTATGGGGTAGTTAATTTAAGATTTTGTTGCTGATTTTAAATATGTAATTTAAATTTGATTTTTTTTTTAATTTTAGGATTCCCCCATTCATTCAGATAGGACTTCTTTTTGGATTCCCGAGATAGTGGCCACCAAGACTTTCCTTGAAAGGGACTTTGGATGAGCCCAGCGTTCCCTCTGAGCTCATTTGACATCTTTTAGCGCCATCTAGTGGTGCTCTTTGAGATCAGCTTTAGGGTGGGGTTGTTGTTTCTACTCGAAAAGTGTCAAACAAAAAAAAAAAAAAAAAAAAAAAAGCATATAACTAAAGTATTTTCTAACTGTTTAGGTTAAACATGTAAATACGTTTAGCCAAATCTGTTTTGATCATATATATACGTTTTAAAGATATTTTTATGCCCTTTTGAGACTATCTATCTTTTCGTATCATTACAAGATTTGAGATAGTTTAGGTTTAAGTAAACCATGGTTTAATAGCCCGTATAAATTAGATCAAGAATTTATAATTATATCATTGCCTGGCTAATTAAATTCAGTCCCCAACAAAGACAATATATTTGTCAATAGCAACATAGAGAATACAGAATGTAGAAAATAAAAAGTGCTCCAGCTCGGGGTCCCTTATGAGTAAAGACATAAAGAATTGATAGAATTCACAGTCGCTTGAGATTTGCTGTGAATGAGTAATATAGAGACTGCAAAAGCATTAGGATTACATAAAACACTTGTGTATGACAGCAACTTTGATTAGATTCTTAAACTCACATTATATTAGTTGCATTAGAGGAGCAGTAAAATATGCTTTGTTGTGTTGGATATAGGCCCAACACATAACAGGAAGGAGGGCCAGACAAATTCAATTCACCCTTCCTGATGAAAAAACCCTGTTTCTTCATTATGCGGTATCTCATTAGTCCCTCTCTGAACATGTAGCTAGTTTGCTCTGCTTTTCTGAACTGTTCCTAAACTGTGCATGGTTTTCAGAGCTTGCATACCAGCCAGAGCTCTGACAGATTTATTACCAAGAATAATATTTAGAAGCAGGACTTTTTTTTATCCAAAAGGGTTTTATTTATTGCCCTGTTATTTCTCATGATGCTGCCTTGGCAACACTAATACTGTAATCTGTTATTTACTATAAGCGGGATATTTTGAGCATATACTTTTAAGCAAATCCTCAGGTTTGTGATTAGGATTCATTTATCTCAACAAAGGTTTGAGAGTGTTTGCTCTCTCTGCTTTTACCTATCTTTAGCTTCTTGCTGTGAATGACCCTGAAGAGAATGTTAGATTTGGCAGTAGCACAGATGCATCTGATGAATCATTGATAAGGCGCCCTAAGCTCATAGTGGTCCTTCAATAATAGCCGATAACAATCTGCTTTTAATGGACAGAATTCTCATGAGAATTAGTTGAAAGTTTGCAACGCCCTTTTTCTTGCTTTGCACACTATGAAGAAGTGCGAAAAAATAAAAGCATTCTCTGGATGCCTCTGAGAGTAGCATGGCGTTTCCCTTGAGAAGATCTGTATCAGGTACACTTTTAGATATCTGTAGAAATCCAATCCTAAAGACTTTCTTAATAGGAGTTAGACAACTGAATGAGGTATAGACATTTCTAAGCTGATGATAGCATGTTTGAGGGGTTGAATGGCTTTGTTTGTAACTAACAGAGAGGTGTGGGTCTTTAGTGCTGTCCATGGTGCTGAAATTTACCAGTGCAACTGAAATTCATCTTAAGTGGGTCACAAGATTTTTCTAGATGTTTTCTCAAAGAAGGATCTGAGTTTAAAAAATATATTTCCGCTGTGTACTTCGTTAACACCACCCATCCTTATGCAATGTAAAAATTTAGCATTCAGTGAAAAATATTATTTAATATGACTGAATTTACCTATAGGTTGAGGGTTAATTGAAAATAATGTAAAAATATATTAAATTTAATGCAGTTTACTTTACCATATACAGAAAGAGTATTTTCAACATTTCATATATTTTTAAAAGTGTAAAAATTACTGTAGGTGTTTTTATTTTATGAATTATCTCATAATTTGCAGACAAAAAATATTTACAATAATAGGCAATAATATACTTTGATATTTATTTGTAAACAAATTTCTATAAGTAAAAAGTATAGTCCACGTTAACAGATGTTGAAGTGGCATTCCCAGAATCCCCCTGTGTAAAGTTTTAATGAAAAAGTTAGTTTCTTTTATTTTTGTAGTTATTTATTATGTGTTTTATGCTACATTGCACAGAATGTTGTTTAGTTCATGTTTACTGCATTATTGTTACTCTGATGGTGTTTATGTTATTATATAGTAGCTGGAGATTGATTAGTTGGTAATTTAACATTATAGCATTAAATTAGATATAATTGAAGCAACCACTTTTGTCTGTAAAACATGTATATACATTTAACTAAACATTTTTACAGCGTCATTCTATAAAACAACACAAAACATGTATGACAATGAAAGGACTACGAATGACGTAGTCTATGTGTGCCAAAAAGGCCGCTCGTCTACAGGAGGCTTTTTTATTGCCTGTTTATACACGCCGGCTTGTTGAAGACCACAGTCACGTCTCTCTGGCTGTCTGTCACCATGCACCCGCTGAAGCCGTGCTGCTGCAGGAACCACTGTGAAGGGAACGAGCTGCTGCTGCTGCATTCCAGCCCAGTGTCGAAAAGAGAGCAATCTGGAATCTCCGCACTAGTGGATGTGGATATTTTAATTTTTTGGATCATACTGCTGACACCTAAGTTCAGACGCTGTTTCATACGCCTCTGAATTTCCATATTTTGGGCGGTCTTGGGGAACGGGGACGGGGTATCTGTTAGTTACCTATGCAGATCTCCACTGCTGAAAACGAGCACATCTGCAAGGGAAGCCGATTAATCCACTCAACTTCAATTAAAGGCTGCGTTATTGAAAGGCGGGGACCTCTTGTTCTCTATTTTCCGACACAATCTCCCTCTCTCTTTCGCTCTCTCTGTTTTCTCAGATGAAGACAATATTTAATTATTTCCTCAGCCGCGGTGTGTTACAGGTGCTCATTTTTCAGCGCATGGCTTAGTAAAGCGTTGGATCATGGCACAATGGCACGCGTTTCTCTCTCCCACAAACGCGCAACAAAAAGGCAACGTTTTCTAGAAGGCAGCTTTTTTCCCTGGAGAGGAGAAGAGGAGCTGCTGTCCGGGATCTGCTGCACCATGTCGGGGCACAACAGCCGACGCGGAATGAAGCGACTGTAAAGGATTCAAACTAAGTGATTTGTCAACAGGAGAAATATGCTTAATCCTTGTAGGGACAACAGCGGACTTCTGAAATGACCCGTACGCACCGTCACGGAGTATTGATTTTTATTCCTCAGTGACAATGTTCTGAGCACACAGGACTTTAACATACACAACATATGGTCATTTTTAATCTGGGACGCGTCGCCACAACGAAACGCCAAACTGGCTACAGCCGCAGCGATCGCCAGCTCCCTCATTCGGCAGAAGAGGCAGGCGAGGGAGCGCGAGAAAGCCAATGCCAACCGCTGCGCCAGCAGCCCCAATAAGAGCATAGGGAACTGCGAGAAGCCCAGCAGGCTCAACTTTTTCTCACGCGTCAAACTCTTTGGCTCAAAGAAACGCAAGAGAAGGCGGCCAGGTCTGATGTTATGTGTTCTTTTGAGCAGACTTTACCCAGATACTCAAGTCCATCAATCATCTTCATCATCTCCATCCTCATCATCGTCATAGTTGACTGAGTTAAGAAATTGTGACAAAAATTTGAAGGAGTCTGAACTGTAAACTAAGATCCGCTGGACAGAGTAACAAGAATTTCACAGTTCACTGCTTTTGAGCACTGGCTTCTCTCTGAACTAGAGCTGATGTTGCAATATCACCAGAGCACACAGCTCATCACTTGTTCTACACTAGATAGTATGCAGTCTACGCAGTTTGAATCAGAGATTTGGCTAAACTGAGATTTGTGGCACTCTTTAGGTTATGTTGACTTTAATTTGATGGATTTTCATTGCTTATATTGAGTATTTTGTTGGAATGAGCATGCTGGCTGGTCTCTCATTCAGTGTTGTATTTACTTATAATTTTACAATAAATATAATAAATGTGTATCTTGTTTAGAATAATTCATATAGTGGGTTTCTGGTTGGTACACTACTAGAAATAAAGGCTCCAAAAGGGTGTTTTTGCAGTTTGGTTTCCAAAATAATCTTTTAGTGAATAGTTTTTAAAAGAGTAAATGTTCCTTAGTGTGAACAAATTTTTTTTTACTTTAAAGAACCTTTTGTGCCATGAAAAGGTTCTATGGATGTTAAAGGATCTTCACAAACCTTCATGAACCTTAATTTTTAACCACTTTAGAGACCTCTCGAGCTGCCTTAAATAACTGGGAGAGTAAGAGTAATTCTTAGCTTTAAATTGTAGGTTGAGGCAGAGCTGAACTTGGGTCATGGAAAATGTGGTAACATGCAAATTAACTTAACAATTTTTTGAATGACATAAATTTTTTTTGAATATTTGTTGCTGTATTCTTCAGAGCACTGAAAATACAACACTTACAAGTGAAAATAGTGCAAAACCATATAAAAAATGTGAAACATTATTAATAATAGTAAAATAAATAATAGCAAAATGTAAATAAACAAAATTATTATTTAATATGATTGAACAATCCTGACCTTGCTTTGCATCTATTAAAGTTATTCTAAGAGTCAGATCAGGTAGAAATACCTCTTTTAACAACTGCAGGTGAAAAAAAAGAGAATTACTATAATTTACTGGAATATTGTTTGTGACATTTGTGACATCATCAAATATCAGTTGCACAAAATGGATAAGCAACGTCATTTGTATCCTCGCTGCTCCTTTTTTTTTTTTTTTTTTTTTGCATTTTCTCTTGTATACAATAAAGAAATAAAGTTTTTTTTTTAACTCAAATTCAGAATGGTTTAACTGGAATCCGAATATTACTGAAATATATGTTATATAAGCTATAGTTATCTATCACCTCAACACTGAGGCATGCTTGGCAAACGCCTGGGTCCTGTTTGCACCAGCACTCACTATGTTTCACATTTTATGGTTTTCCAACATTAATTTCTGTGCATTTTTGTGCTGGACATTCTATTCTTCATCACCCCATATACATCTGCTGTGGCACCCCCCCCCCCCCCCCCCCTCCACCTCTCCTAAATTGTGTTGTCTCAATTCTACAGAGCCTCAGCTCAAGGGGATAGTCACCAAGCTCTACAGTCGGCAAGGTTTTCATCTA
Organism: Carassius carassius; assembly: GCF_963082965.1. NCBI lineage: Eukaryota > Metazoa > Chordata > Actinopteri > Cypriniformes > Cyprinidae > Carassius > Carassius carassius. The sequence goes on along the minus strand of NC_081803.1, from coordinate 11,174,914 downwards.
CAACTCCAAGCTGATGGGACCATCGATGGTACAAAAGAGGAAGATAATAGCTATGGTCAGTTCACCATACATAACATGTTTAAACATGACCATGCTGACATGCTTCTTTCTTGTGTGTTCAATTCTGTTTTGTACTGTAACTTCACAGCTATTTTCAACCTCATCCCCGTTGGGCTGCGGGTGGTGGCTATACAGGGTGTCCAGACCAAGCTCTACCTGGCCATGAACAATGAAGGCTACCTGTACACCTCTGTAAGTGTAGCAATCTTTTTTATACACTCTTAAAAATAATGGTTCATTATTTTTCAATTATTATTGCGATGCAATAGAAGAACCATTTCAGGTTTCCCAAAGAACCTTGCAGTGAACAATTCTTAAAAAAAGCTTTATTCTAAAGAACATTTTAATAATCTACAGAACCTTTTTCCAACATAAAGAACCTTTTGTACGATGTTAAAATTTCTTCTTGGGAACCAATAAAGAACCTTTATTTTTAAGGGAGTAGTGCATCTATGCGAGTCCCTCCTACACATCGTGGGCTCTTCTGAGTTCAGGGCAGTAGTAAACATCCCACATTTCATCTCTGCTGCTGTCATTTTGCTCTCATCTATGTCTTAGACAGCATCATGGATGCCTGAGGATCCATGCTGTTAACTTAAAGGTTGCAGGTTGGACTCCAGACAGCAGGCGATCGATGAACTGAAGAGTTAATGAGATCCAACTCCTGCCCAAACACCATCTGCCTCTCTTATTTTTTCACAGCATTGTATCATACTCATATTCAAAGAGAAGATAATGGCATATTTAGACATGCTTGTTAGCACCTCACATTCACACAAATATTATTCACACTTCATATAATTGCTTTGTATTTGAATGCTATCTATAGAAAGCTCATGGGAGATCATCATCATAGCCAAGGTTTCCCTCCCAATATCTACTCTGCAGTTTTTAAATACAGAGAAATCACAATAATGCTCTAATGCATATTCTGTTTTGCGAGTGCCTCCCTCGCCTCTTTCCTTTGATTAAATGTGCTGTGGCAAGATTAATAATTTAGTGCTGTGCCAATAAGTGCTTCTGTCAATGTTCCTTCATTTTGCGTTACATTGCTGGCATTAGAAGATCGCTAAAGATTTGCAGGGGCTTTGAAAGTCTTGGCCAGATCTGTGCTTTCATAATGCGGAAACAGTTTACACTGTACCTTTGTATTTCAGCTGTGTGTGGGTTCACGTCTGACCACCTGCCCACAGAAATTGACTCTTTTTCACAGACTGTGATGATGCGTTTTCCACAATTATTAACATTGTAAATCTAGCTAAGTTTTATATATTTTCATTTAACAATGTAACATACATTTATGACTATATACTTGGGCTATATTACTTTGGTATGAAATATCAGAAAACTAGATAATGCTGCTTTTAGGGTGTTTTAGGGTAATGACTGCAAATTTGACATATTTCTCTTTACTGATATAATCAATCTCTCAAAATCCTTTCCTCATTTGGAAAGTCAGAGACGCTATTGTGGTTTTTTTTTTTCAAATGGGAATGCAATGGAAGAATGTTGTTCTTTCTATTCACCACCACTGAAGATTACTCAACTACACTGAAAATTGCTAGTAATTTTCACAATTACAAAGGAACGGCAAGCAGCACATTTATTTAAATGAATTTTGTAGTAGAACGACTGAAATTGTATTCTTTAGTAAAACTTACTCCAATAATCATTATTTACACTTTTTTTACAGTGTATGGCAACTTTGCTTCTAAAAACACCATAATGTGCAAAGGGCCCATACTCAAACCCACACCCATGGTCGTGCCGATATACACATATCTCCTTGTTGATTTTGAGAGGTTGTTTTCCCCAGGATGAATGTATTGATCCACAGGAATGAGTCAAAGTGTTTCAGGCCTCAGGAGTTTAATGGTAATCAGTCTTTACCACAAACTAGAATGAAAGCACACGCGAAGACGTGCTACCATGTTTAGACCACTTATTACAGTTCCAATCAGAGGAGTTTACCTTCAGGTTTAAAGACAAATCATGAAGAGGTGATGTGTGATATCGACGAGGCTGGTCTGGACCATCTTCATCCCAAATTTGTCTGCTCTCGCTTTCTTTATCTCCCTATGAGCTTGCACACACATTTCTTTCTCTCTCTTATGAAAAATACTCATCCAAAACATGTACAAATTTTTCTCTTTTCTTTTATGTCTGCCTATTTCACTCTCACAGGAGCACTTCACGCCAGAGTGCAAATTCAAAGAGTCAGTGTTTGAGAACTATTACGTGACATACTCATCAATGATCTATCGGCAGCAGCAGTCAGGACGAGGCTGGTACCTGGGTCTCAACAAAGAGGGTCAAATCATGAAGGGCAACCACGTAAAGAAGACCAAGCCGGCTGCACACTTCATTCCCAAACCCCTCAAAGGTTTGTTCAAGTGTCTTCTGTACCGATCGTCAGGCTGATAGCTTTCTAAAAATATCTATTTTAGACTGAGGAGATTTTGGCTGAGTGTAGTGCAAGGATTCAAGTAACTTGTTGGCTTTCCAGCATGTCTCTGAAGTTGTTTGGTGTTAAGGACAGAAATGTGCCCTTCGAAGAGATAAAAATGCAGATGTGTTGCAAATGCAAGCTTGTATTGTACAAACTTGCAAATATGTGATTGTGCTGAAGGGGGCATCTGTGCCATTAAACTGGTATAACTGCTGTAAACATGTTAACAGCTTAACTAACTTTCTAAACAGATTTTGTTTGAAGTGCTATATAATAGTACTACACGTTTTATAAGCTTTTTTTATTTTTGCTGTTGTTTTAATTAATTGGCATTAGTTATTTTGAAATTGAATTTAATTGAAATTTAACTGTTCATGTTCATTTCCCCTCTTTTCATCTAAGGGCCAGTTAAAGGTATTCTTTAAGAACATTATTATATTATGTAATCTTAAAAATGGATATTCTCAAATTCTGTATATGATAAGGTTGTGGTGACTAAATTCACTTGCAGCATTCAAAATGACAGATTTTAGTTTTTTTTAAGTTTAAGTTTTATTTTTCATTAATTTAGGCAAAATACAATAGAATGTTAATATGAAAATAATTATCTTTATTAACCAGAGTACATTTTCTTCTCCAATATGACTCTCCCATTGAAGAGAAAACAGTCCATAAAGAAGATGTATAGCCACACCTTATTTTACCCCTTGTAGAAATATGCAGTTTTTTCCTCCTTGAAATAAATTGGTGCCTCTCTTTCTCAGAACTGTCTGAATCAGTTGGGAATTTAAAAACTGCAGCTGCTTGTGTGCAGTCATAAGTGAAGCTACGGATAGATGGCTAGACATTAGTCTGCTTTAAATGAGCATGGAAGCACCATGCAATTAGATTTTAAATAAAGTTATGGTGTATTCATGCAGCACAAAATAATTTTTATTGCAAGCAGGTGTTTTTGTGCTGCATAGAGTACTTACTTGGAACTGGTTCAAATGATTTTCATGATGTTCTACTCCGACAGACTGGAAGCTATTCATTTCCACTTGAGCTGAGTGGATTTCGCTTCATGTGTGTGTATGCTGAGATTTTTATATCTGTTTTGTGCCCTGGTTGCATTAAAATATTTGAACTATTATGGCTAGGCTGACCGGATATGATGCATTGTAATCAAAACTATGAGCATGAGGTGAGAAATGCAAAAAAATTAAAATAAAAAAAAAAATAATTATATATATATATATATATATATATATATATATATATATATATATATAATATGATATAAAATCTTTGATTTGCTGTTAATTAAACTGTCAGCATAAACTAAAACATAAAATAAAATACAGCTCCGGGTAACCTGCAACAGCCACCAAGTTTCTCCTCCATCATTACAGTCTCTGGACGTTCCAAGCAAATGTAAAATTCTGTCACCACAACAGAAGGCCCACCTCTCCATTCAGTCAATTGGACAATGGGGAAAAAAATAGCAATGACGTTGGGCGCTTTTCTGTAGTTTATAAATTTTTTTAACTTCAGGCGCTCAGACTGCTCCTTCAAAAACACAAGGCGCAGCAGGTAGCAAAAAGGTGAGGCACCCGGGGCTCCTGAACAGTGCACAAAACGCACACACTGCCAATAGAAAACAATTATAAAAAGGTGCCTCTCACTGCAAAAGCGTTCTGTCTGATCGGGGCTTAAGTTTGTCGTATTTGACCCCTAGTGCCAGTTGCATGGAACTTGTTAACTGGTCGTGAAGCAGCCGTTCCCGAATCGAAGACTCTTCAGAGATGTTATTCTTAGTGAATAAAAGACAACTATGAATAAGTTGGAGCGGTTTCTTTGTTTGTGTGTGTGTGTGTGTGTGTGTGTATATATATATATATATATATATATATATATATATATATATATATATATATATATATATATATATATATATATTAAATATGTTCCTACATTTATTAGCATTAAAAAAAAATTTGGCATCAGAATGTCAGTCCTGTTTTCCAAATATTTCTTCCTCAAATTCAAATGAATCAGTAATTGAAAGCCTTAAGGAACAGGAATCATTCAATTCCTTGTGATTCCCATCCCTATAGTGCTGTGTATGCACTAATAGAAGTCATTGATGTACTAATAAGGTTCTACAAACAGAACATGAGACTCATGAGATCTGTTATTTTCGTTTCCCTCATATAGTTGCCATGTACAGAGAGCCGTCGCTCCACGACCTGACTGAGTTCTCCCGCTCCGGAAGTGGCACTCCAACCAAGAGCCGCAGCGCCTCAGCTATGCTCAATGGTGGCAAGACTCTGAACCAGAATAAGTCAACATAACCAAAGGGCACAACTGTGGTCTGCTGCTGTACAGCTGCTGGACTCTACTATCAACTAAACAGCACAAACCTTATTACAAGAGTGCAGTGAAACCCTTAGCTGGTTGCTAGCTAGTATTTCCTGAAATCACTGTGATGAGAACACAAGTGCATACCTGCATTGTACAATCTTCTGCAGGTCAACCTCGTGAGACAAACAAACCAAGCCATCCTTCTGATGTAGGGATCTGTGTCCATTTGCGGGCGATCCCTGTTTCCATGTGTAGCAAACAGAGCTGTGGTTTTCTCCTGTGGCATTTTCACAGATTCTTCTAGAACACCTACTTTTGTGTTTTGCTCCATTTCTTTCTTAGGGATGCCTTCTCCATAGTGCTAAGTCACCTACAATCTGACAATAGCAGCTTGTGCGAACCATTTATCGGTATATAGAGACGGAAATCCCAAAGGTTTTTGGACATATGATACAAGTATTTCAGCTCAGCTTTTTTGAGGCAGTGGTTCATTGTTGTGTGCTTTTTAGACGAGGCATTTTGCTCCTTGCTTCTCTTTTTCTGTCTTTTCAGCCACACATTGTTATTCTGCAAATTAAACAGATTTAGGGTTCGGTCTTTCTGCACACCAAAGATTTCATTAGTCTCTTTGTATGGAGGTAAGTCAATTTGTGTAATTTCAGCTCCCTCAGACAGATGGTTGAGAAAACCGCAAGAGTGAATGTCATTTAGTCAGAGAAAATGTATTCAGGATAGAAGAAGGCTATTCGCTGTGTGTCCCTGCTTTTATTTCTGTTAATGTCCTCCTTTACTTCCCCTCTAATTTGGGAACTCAGCATATTGGAGAAATTTTAAATGATTGATTAATGCCAACGCGGTAAGATTTCCGTAAAAACAGGGCAGGCTCCAGCCCCCCCACCCTCTTTTTCGTAAACAAAAATATAATGAAAACCAAGCAAGAGAAAGCTTCCATTATTTTACAGGGCTAAATCAAAATAGTAAATAATTTGTGTGTGAAAATGTATTCTTATTGTTCTTTCTAGTCCTCAGTGGTCAGGTAGCAGCCACTGTTTATCATTTTGATCAAAATCATCTTCTGTTGTATGTATGTATGTATGTACCTGTATGAAGCATATTTAATGCATGGGGGATTATGGACGCTGCATGTTATGTGGCTATGTATATTAACTACAATATGGAACCATGTGCTCTAATGGATACTGGAGTAAAATACAAATGTATATAAATGCATTTTATCCTGCTACCCGTCTGTTTATTATTTGTTGTACATTTAAGAAGCTGCACTGAATAAAATGTTTTGTATGTTCAGAGCTTGATAACTCTTCTTCAAAATAGTCATCGTATGTTGTATGTGACAGTGCTGCTTTAAAATACAATACTAATGCAGATTTGTAAAAAATTATAATATTTGAATTAAGCATATTCTTACTGCTATATAACACAAATGTAAAAAGATGAATTAAATATGTTACAGTACATATTAAATTGCATTTAATAAAATGTAATATTAAACATAAATTTTATAATTATGTACAGTTAATATGTACAAATTATCTTGGCATATTTGAGTTTACGTATGTAACATTTAAAGACAAAATAGGTCTCTCTTTTATGGCAGATAGAGAAAAACTCCAAAATTCTTATAGAAAATAACATCTAAAATAAAATGTATTTTATATCAAATATATTATGTATTTTTATATTATATTACATTTATATTTTCCCCCATATTTTACTTATACCCAGATTTGACCAATGTATTCCATTAAAGACTTAAATAATGTTAAAATAATCAAAGGTGACCTTATATTTACATTTACATTTATTCATTTAGCAGACGCTTTTATCCAAAGCGACTTACAAATGAGGACAGTGGAAGCAATCAAAAACAACAAAAAGAGCAATGATATATAAGTGCTATAACAAGTCTCAGTTAGTTTAACACAGTACACCTAGCATGGGCTTTTAAATAATATAATAAATAAAAACAAAACAGACAGAATAAAAAAAGAACAGAGCAAGCTAGTGTTAGAGGTCTTCACACACACACACACACACACACACACACAATTGCATAATAAATGAAAAGAAATTAGAATACAAAAAGATTAGAAAGGTAGTTAGATTTTTTTTTTAAGAATAGAATTAGAATATTGAGTGTTAGAGTTAGAGGGTCAAATAAAGATGGAAGGTTTTAAGCCGATTCTTGAAGATGGCTAAGGACTCGGCTGCTCGGATTGAGTTGGGGAGGTCATTATATTTAAAGATATCTTACAATAAATGCTTATTACATGCTTCTGTGAAAAATGTATTCTGACTGTCTGTCATCAAGGCTGGTTGAGTTGACTGTATATTATTGCTTGCATTTTTAATAACCTAGTTAATTGACAGTATTTTGACATACTGTCCTTAAGTTATTAGTAATATTGACTGACAGAAATAATGAGAATAGCAGCTAATAACTTTACATAAAAAAGTTTTTAATTATATCATGAATTTGTTGTTCTGTTACCAGTTTGTTGGTGAAACTCTTCACACCCTTGAAATATGCACACTCTGTGACATTCAGAACCTCTTAGGAATGTACTCGATGTTCATTTTGGCACCACAGTGCATAAACTGTGGTGAATTCATCTGAATTTAAACCATAACTTGTGAATAAACATCAGGTCAGCAAACACTGTTTGATTTTTAAGTAGCTAGTTCTACCTGTTTTTTATTCATGAATTCATATTGATGAAGACACCGTGAATGAAGAAATTGATTTTGTTATGCTTTGCTTCACTGGAGTGGTGTAATGAAACGTTGATCATGTCTAATGCATAACCTACAGTATGGGAAGGCTATTGGAAAACCATCTGCTGTTGTTTAATGTACTGTAAATGGCATGATATAGGCCTCATTTAAAAACCATCCAGTTCAAAATCAACACTATTTAACTTAAATATGATCAAACCATTAAATAAATGTATATAGGGAAATTTTAATGAAAAAGCACTGAAAATAAAGAAGGCAAGATTACCTTGCTTGATTGTGTTTTCAGGACATTTAAAATGCATTCAAAGATTTCAGACAGAATAATATTGTAAAGCCGCAGAAGAAAATGAAATATACCAAGGCATATACCAAGGTGTTCTTAACCCTTGGTTATCATCATTCTAAAACCCACCTTTAACCCTGAATAAATGTGCATTTCACACTTGTAATTTGGTAGAGAGTTAGCGCTGTTTTTACCCTGGATTGAAACCCTGCTTCGGAGCAGGATTTTGGCACCAATTTTTTTTATGTGTGTGAAGAAGTGAAGTAGTTCTAACTTTTAGTGTCCAAAAAGTCCATTCAGAGAAAAAATCTCGGGTTATGCATGTAACTATGTGTTCCCTGAGTGGGAACAAGACACTACATCCCCTAGGGGACACTTTAGGGAAAGCCATCCGCATGACTTAAGCATACTAATTTCAAGCATCACCATAATCCTTCCGAGAGCCGGACGTGCTCATGCAAATGCTGAATACTATCCCTTGGGATAGAACAAAAAGAAAGTCTTGCGAATGCATCACACCAGTTACATCCACTCTCTCCTATTACATACTGTAGTTTCTATTTTGTATAAAGAATAGAAACAACATTGAATTCCTGAAAAGCAAAACATTTCCTGTTATGTCACTTCCCTGCTCAACCTACAAACCACTTGAATGGAATCCACAGTAGCAGATGCATTGCTATGAGCCTGTTCAACTCCAACGAGAGGCGAATGCTCTCATGCAAACACTACAATCTTGGGTAAAAGCTGAAGCAAAGAAAAATCAGGCTTGCTACCTTCCCTCTTGTTAGTCCAGCAAATGCATATAATGAGTGCATGCTACCTCCTCATGAGCAAAATGCACTCCATCCACGCTTCTTCGCAAAGAAATAAGCGCAATGAGTGCATTAAAATACCTTGAGAGCTGAATGTGCATGTTTCTCACCCACTCACACAACACATGAGTCGCATGAATCCACAAGTATCAAAGCAAATCCTCTCAATGAGAGCACTGAGTTTCCTCAAAAACTAAAAGTGCACGCCCCTCACTCATGCACAAACTGCAGTAATCATGCATCATACAGAGGAATGCACTACATTAAATGATTTGCGAAACAGCTCCTAAAGACAAAGAAGTTGATGACGTGCTTTACAGATGTCATTTTATACTTCCGTGCATTCTGTTAATGACGTCACGGACTTTGCGGTCCAATTTATTGGAGTGTTTTCACACATGCTTCAGACACCACTTCCATATAGTGTCAAGTAGAGAACATGTTATGAGTTCCCATGAAGGGAATGTTGATTTATAATGGTTTTCATGGACTCTTAATTAGCTTTTCCTTGTTTCCTGATTTTTTTTGTTCCCTTTTCCTTTGCTTATAAATAGGATTAATTATTAATTCAAAGTAAATTATGAGTAACGCGAACTCTGAAGTGAGATAACCCAAGGTCCTGTTTCTGATTCGGTTTAGAATGACCCAATGTTAACTAGTTCAAGTGTGACAGGACTAAACATGTCTCTATAAGCTCCTTGGGTGAATCTGGGATGGTTAAATCATCATTTCCCAGGCTAAGGCCATCAAATCATGTAAATATTTCATAACCTGAAATGAATTTTGAATGAACTGGGCTTTCGTTCCCAATAAACCCAGTGAGACAAGATTATTTGCCCCTGGGAAATGTGCTAAAGACTCTGCATTCATTAACATTCATATCATTAAAAGAGCACTACTTTCGTTGGTAAGGAAGGTGATATGAACTGGCTGGTAGCACAAAACAACTGATATGGAAGAGTGATGTGGGACAGAAAATTATAGATACTAAAGAAAGGAAATGAGATGGAGAAGTGAAGTTATGATGGACAGCTCAGTGCTGATCGGCTGTTTTAAAATCTGTTTCCGAGAGCAGCACTCAGGAAATTGTACTGCAAATGAAAATAATGAATGTAAGGAAATCAGACGAGGGTGAGTCTGGACTGAATCACATGTACAGCCGGCTATACAACCCCAGCTTTGTGCAGTCATGCATGGTCACTCTAACTCTGTCAACTTGCATTCTATAGAAGAAAGCACGGCTCAGTGAGCACCGACTTCTTCAAATAATTTTATTGGCTGCTTTGTGAGATAAAGTTCTAATATGACTTGCATTTACATTTAGTCATTTTGCAGACACTTTTATTCAAAGCAACTTACAATTGACTTTTTTTATAACACTGGCAAACCCACAGATACTAGAAAGTATAGTTGCAGATCTGTGTTTGTATTTACAGTACAGCAGTGTGCCGAAGCAGATTTGAGCATGCAGTTCCCATCTGTTTTGGTGTGCGTGTGCTGCGAGTAGTGCCTCGCAGGCTCTGATGTCGATGATGGAGTGCAGAAGAAAGGCGGGGCTGATAGCCTGTACCATCACTGGTTGCCATGGAATCAGGGAGGATGTGATTTCTGTGGTTATGGGGACTATTTACAAACCCCTTACATACATTTGGTTTGTTTGATTGTTTGCTTTTTTGGATGATGAATGTGTTTATGTATCTATGCTTTAGATTCAGATGTTTGGTGTCTGGCCAAAGAAACTGAAATGCAAATAGTCATATTTTCTTCTAAGTGTCATTAAAGCACTGAGTCAGGCCATCAGAAGATTCTGGAAACCAGAGCAGGTTAAAAAGGCATGTAAGCTCTGTGAGAATCAAACCATGCCGTGTGTGAGTTTGATTTATGCATATTTCAAAAGCTTAGCTTACTCTGTCTTCTTCTCTGAATCCATAGGGATTTATACATATGCACACATACAATCATGCACATATACTGTTAGACGCCACAATATAGCTCTGCCCCCATCCCACCAAGGGGCATCGTCAGAGGCTTTTATTTTACTTAGGTGCAGCTCCTGGTAAAGGAAAACTTGAAAAAATATAGTTACACATGGACTGTCAGGCCAATTCAGGGGTGTAACGGTATGCAAAAATCACGTTTACTTACTTACTGCCCATTATGCCTCTGGCATGTAGGGCAGCAACGAAGGTCCTCCACTCTGGTCGATTCTGGGCTATTTTCTGGACATCTCCCCATGTCAGGTTCATATATTTCATTTCTTCCTCTACTGTACGACGCCAGGTGATCTTTGGTCGTCCTCTCTTTCTTCTACCTTCGGGTGTCCAATGAAGGGCTACTCTTGGGATGCTGTCTTGCTCTCTTCTCAAAATATGGCCAATCCAGTTCCAGCGCCGCTTTGTTACAATGCTACCCATGCTGTCTTGTTGACATCTTGTTAATAGATCCTCATTTGATATCTTGCTTGGCCAAAAAATCCGACAGATTCTTCTCAGACTCCTTGTGTGGAAGACTGACAGTTGGCATATGTCACTTGCTGTCATTCTCCAGCATTCTGCGCCATACAGTAAGGTGGATAGAACGCAGCTCTGATATAATTTTAGTTTTGTCTTGGTTCTATACTGCTGAGACTTCCATATGTTGTTTAGCATTCTGAATGCATTTCTGGTTTTGTTGATTCTGTTTTTAATGTCATTGTGTGCACCCCCATCGTATCTTACAGTACTCCCAAGATAGGTGAACTCATTTGTTGTTAGTAGAGCTTCTCCATTCACATGTATCGGTAATGGATCTAGGATGTTTAGCACCATTACTTCAGATTTCCTCTGGTTTATCTTCAGGCCAACTTGCTGTGCAAAGTAGCTGAGACGTGTTGTTTTCTCTTGCATGTGTTGGTGAGTGTGTGAAACTAGAGCCAGATCATCAGCAAAATCAAGGTCTTCCAATGTTGAGAAGAGGGTCCATCGTATACCTCTTGATTTATCTTCTGTTGTGCGGCGCATCACCCAGTCGATAACAATGTTGAAGAGCAATGCTGACATTACACATCCTTGTCTGACTCCTGTCTTTACCTGAAATGCCAGGCTACTGTTTCCCACCCGGCATTTGAAATTGGCATAAAAGGTCTTGATGAGGTCCACTATGTGTTGTGGAATTCCATACATCCTTAAGATGTTCCAGAGGCCGTCTCGGTGTATACTATCGAATGCCTTTTCAAAGTCTATAAAATTGATGTACATTTGCCTCTGCCATTCTGTGCATTGTTCTATGATATTACGAAGTGCAAATATCTGGTCAATGCACCCTCTCCCCTTACGGAATCCTGCCTGTTCATTCCTGAGTTTCTTATCTACTGCCTCTTTAAGTCGTCGCTCAATGATTTTTGCCATGATTTTGCTTGGTATAGATAGGAGTGTGATTCCTCGCCAATTGTTACAATCTCTCAAGTTGCCCTTCTTTGGTATCTTTATGATAATTCCTTCCGTCCAATCATCAGGTATTTCCTTTTCCTCCCAGATATTTTTGAATAGTGGTTGAAGTATTTTTGAGGCGAGGTCTGGGTCTGCTTTGAAAAGCTCTGCATTCAGGTTATCTTGGCCAGGGGCTTTTCCATTTTTTAGGGATTTAATGGCTGAGACAATTTCTTCCTTTGATGGTGGTTCAATGCTAATGTCCAGGTCATTCTCTGCATGCTGGACATCTGGTTCTATTGTGGGTGGTGGTCTATTTAGAACTTCCTGGAAGTGCTCTGCCCATGGGGCTTCTTGTTGTGACTCAGTTGTCAATAGCTGACCCTTTTTGTCTACTATTGGTGCCTCAATTGTTCGTCTGTGTTTGCCACTCACTATTTTGGTGATCTTGTAGACTTTTCCTTGCTCCCCTTTTCTAGCTGCCTCTTCTGCTTGACTTGCGAGATCTTCTAGATATGCTCGCTTGTCTGCTCTGGCTTTCCTTCGCACTGCTTGGTTTGTTTCTTGGTATTGTTTCCTGTATTTTTCTTTAAGCCGTTCAGACTTTGTCTCATTTACTTTCTTCTTTAGGACCCTTCTATTTTCTACAGTTTGCCATGTGTCGTCACTTAACCATTCCTTCTTTTCCTTGTGCTTGTATCCAAGACAGGCTTCACTGGTCTTCACATAGGCTGTTTTGGTCTGTTCCCACAAAGTGTTGATATCATCTGGTTTAGGCTCTGTATGATCCAACATATCTGCTAATGCCTGAAATCTGTTCTTTAGTTGTAGCACAAAACAACCTTTGACCTTGGTATCATGTAGCTTTTCGACATCAAATTGTTTTCTGGCTGTCTTTCTGCTTCCTGTTTTCCTAAGCTTTATTCTCAGCACAGCTGTTACCAGGTGTTGATCACTACCAACGTCTGCTCCTCGTTTGACCTTAACATCAAGTAAAGAGCGTCTCCATGTGCCATTTATCATGAGATGATCTATTTGATTTTGATCCTTTCCATTTGGATTTTTTCCAAAAATCACGTACCTCGGTTTTAAACTCACGGTTCGGTTCATTTTCAGTACAGTAAGGGAAAGAAATGCAAACATTAAACTGCAGGTTGTTTATTACTATAAACTTTTTTTTAAACAATTTGTTTACACTTTTTTAAAACACTTTTTAATATATATTAAAAGTAAGAGCTTGTAGGCCTGCTCATATTTAAAATATATATATAACTTTTCCAAAGTGTAAAGTGCAGCAACAACAGTTTCAGTTTTTAGACCTGCTCTGATTTCATTATAGCGTTGGCCCGATTGGAATTAAGAGCAAAGGTCTGTTTAAATACTGACGGGAGCTGCGTTTGAATTATGGTCGTTTTTTTCCTAGTTGTATTGATGTTCACACAGTTGTGTGATGCCTTTTGAAAACTTTAGAATCAGCTGCAGGGCGGGATTATGTACCTATGTTCCGCACACAAAATATTGCATTCGGTACACACGTGCACCGTACCGAAAGCCCTGTACCGAAATGGTCCGGTATGAATACACGTACCGTTACACCCCTAATATATATATATATATATATATATATATAAACAAACAACCACATACACATGCATGCACGGTTTGGGTAATATCACAGCATCTTCCACAAATAGAATCCCAGTCAAACTGGGTAACCAAGGACACATCCATAAAACTGTCAGTTTATAGATTTTTCAGACTCAATGCTCGGCTCATGGTTTGAGCGCTGATGTGCGTATGTGCTCGGCTTTGCACTCATTTCACCCGATCGATCAGTAAACAGAGTTCAAGGATAAGACTGATCTCTAGAGCAAAAATGACAGCTTAATGACGCCATTCAATCTGATGATGCCATTCTAAAAAAAAATTAAACTCTGTGAACATTAGACCAAAAGGAAAGCAGCTGAACTGAATACAAAAGGAGCATGCAACAGCCAATTTTTTATAGAAATATAAACAGGAACCCCCTTTTCATTAAACCACAGGACTGTGGTTTGTAATTATAAGAGGTCCATTCATTACCTTTCTGCTGAAACCATGTTTACCACTGTGCTGAGATTGAAATATACTGCCATGGATTATCTGACATGACAGGCCAAATTAATGTCTATTAGTAATCATGCACGTAAACCTTTGCCTTGCCCTGTATAATTAATGACAATGAGGTTCATGAGATTTGTGATGGGATAATGAACTTGAGAGATGAATACAGAGAATAGGATTTGATATAATAAACACATCTCTCACATTATAGATTTCATTATGGCAAATACACTGACTGCATTGTGTTTTTTTAAAGAAAAAAACCTGGGCCACTGGATGGTCAGCCAATTTTTGTTTTAGTCATATTTTTCAATATGAGTCCTTCCTTTAGAGGTTGCATTTTTAAAATATATATTAAAATGAAGATTAAAATGATATGCATTCATCTGCCTCTGGTTTGATTACATTTTTAGTTGAGCTTAAACTAAACTGTTGCATACCCAACCCTTTCAACTCAGGTCTGTTTTTTCAGATCAACATGCCATTCTCAGAGCTGAAGCTCTTTTCTCATCGACTGGTTTGCTGGCTCATCAGAGAATGTGATATGCAGCTCTATCTCTGTCAGGTACAAGCCAATTTCAGAGCCAGTTATTCTGTGATGAGAACAAGGAGCACTTTTAATGAAAGCCTTCCTCACATATTTCCTGTGAACTTAATCAGCCAAGACTAATATTAGAACCTGCACCATCTATCCTAACGAACAGTTAAAAAAAGTTTCAACCTTCTGAAATGATCTTGATTTATGTCAGCTGGCTCTCAGCATGTGCTTCCATCTAAGTCAATAATAATTCAATTCTGTCATTTAACAATATTTTACAGTAACAGAAATGTTTTATTCGAATACTATTTATATTTAGTAACTTTTGGGACCTCAAGCACTGTCAAAAACATCCTATAGCTGCTCATCAGGGCATATTTTGGTCCATTGTTTTCTGCACAAGCTGTTTCATAAATATTTTGGGATGTCTTGCATATTTTTGGGATGCCTCAAATGGCCTTGAATAGAAATCATGCCACAGCATTTCAATGAGATTGAGGTCAGGACTCTGACTTGACTACCTTATTTTTTAGTTTGGACGCACACTGATGGTGATTATTCCTCTGTTTAGGAACAAACATGTTGCATAACCATTCTTTCTTTAAAGTGTCAGATCACAAACCTCCTGACAATGTTCTGTAAAATTGGAACAATTATATTTTAATAAATATTCTTGCAGATCCAAAAGATTTCTCTCTAGGGTAATTTTCTGAAGGATCCTTTGACATGTCCTTACACTGACCTTTTAAAGGAAAGCCATGGCACCACTGCTGCTGAATATCTTCTATTTGTAATCAATCTGCTTCAATGGAGACTGATGGAGCCCCACGTCTTCAGACACCCTCATGTAACCTTTTCCAGACTAATGAGCCTGTACAATTCCTCTTCTGTGGTTCTCTGAGATCTCTTAGGTCATGCCATATTGCACTTTAACAGAATTCAGTGGTAAAGATCAGGTAACTTAAGGTTTCCGTTTCAAGAGGCCTAGAAAGTCACATTATTAATAACTACTTTGATGGATTTAACCATTTGTTGATATGGATTTGCTAAATATTTTTTTGTCTGTATTGACTTATGATTTTAGGAAGTGTCATATAGAAATCTAAATCATTTCAAAGGTTTCCTCAACATTTTTATCAAACTGTTAATGGAGAGAAAAGTTAATGAGGAAGATATATAAAAAAAAACAACAACAAAAGAAAACAAACTAATAAAATATAAAATGATGAACAGAAAATTAATTAATAAAAATTACATTAAAAAATAAATTTCTTAATAGATTACTAAAAATAATTGCAGTAATTTAAGGTAATATACGACTTAATGATACTGAAAATAAAATGCAATATTCAGACGTCTAGATTTATTAAATCATTTGCCAAGTTCTGTAAGAAAAAAAGATCCCTGGTGAAATCTTTTGGTTTATTTTTATGTATCACTATAATCACTGTATTGAACCAGTAAAAGGGTTCAGGTGACCAGTATACTTGAAGAAGATTCTGATATAGTATGATCAAAAAACCTTAATACTTTTATTTTTTTCACTTCAGTGCACACCACAGGCATGACCTTCGGATGCTGCCAAGCCCAAATTTCATTGTTTCACGTTTGAACAAATACTGACACCTGGTGGCAATAATTACATGCAATATTAGAAGAAAAAAAATTAATACACATTAAATAATAATATATACATATCACTTATAAAACACAAAACTGTAAATTTAAATACTGATATACTAGTATTTTTCTTAATTACACAATGTTTGTATATGTACAGTCGAAATCATTGTTCTTCCATTGTTAACCATGGTGACCTGCAAAGAAACAAGTGCAGCCATCATTGCGTTGCATAAAAATGGCTTCACAGGCAAGGATATTGTGGCTACTAAGATTGCACCTAAATCAACAATTTATAGGATCATCAAAAACTTCAAGGAAAGAGGTTCAATTCTTGTAAAGAAGGCTTCAGGGCGTCCAAGAAAGTCCAGCAAGCGCCAGGATCGTCTCCTAAAGAGGATTCAGCTGCGGGATCGGAGTGCCACCAGTGCAGAGCTTGCTCAGGAATGGCAGCAGGCAGGTGTGAGCGCATCTGCACGCACAGTGAGGACAAGACTTCTGGAAGATGGCCTGGTGTCAAGAAGGGCAGCAAAGAAGCCACTTCTCTCCAAAAAAAACATCAGGGACAGATTGATCTTCTGCAGAAAGTATAGTGAATGGACTGCTGAGGACTGGGGCAAAGTCATATTCTCCGATGAAGCCCCTTTCCGATTGTTTGGGGCATCTGGAAAAAGGCTTGTCTGGAGAAGAAAAGGTGAGTGCTACCATCAGTCCTGTGTCATGCCAACAGTAAAGCAACCTGACACCATTCATGTGTGGGGTTGCTTCTCATCCAAGGGAGTGGGCTCACTCACAATTCTGCCCAAAAACACAGCCATGAATAAAGAATGGTACCAAAACACCCTCCAACAGCAACTTCTTCCAACAATCCAACAACAGTTTGGTGAAGAACAATGCATTTTCCAGCACGATGGAGCACCGTGCCATAAGGCAAAAGAGATAACTAAGTGGCTCGGGGACCAGAATGTTGAAATTTTGGGTCCATGGCCTGGAAACTCCCCAGATCTTAATCCCATTGAGAACTTGTGGTCAATCCTCAAGAGGCGGGTGGACAAACAAAAACCAACTAATTCTGACAAACTCCAAGAAGTGATTATGAAAGAATGGGTTGCTATCAGTCAGGATTTGGCCCAGAAGTTGATTGCGAGCATGCCCAGTCGAATTGCAGAGGTCCTGGAAAAGAAGGGCCAACACTGCAAATACTGACTCTTTGCATAGATGTCATGTAATTGTCGCTAAAAGCCTTTGAAACGTATGAAGTGCTTGTAATTATATTTCAGTACATCACAGAAACAACTGAAACAAAGATCTAAAAGCAGTTTAGCAGCAAACTTTTTGAAAACTAATATTTATGTAATTCTCAAAACTTTTGGCCACGACTGTATATGGCAGTAACAATGTAATTTCCTGTCCCTCTAAATATGGTATTGCATGGATGGAACGTTCATATCCCAGGCTTTTATGAAGCACAATGCACCACAAGCACCAAAGTCATGCTACCTCTTTGTACTGATGCCCTCTGGGTCCCAAACTTGTCTGGGCTGTCTGGCGGAGATGTAGCATCATATGACCCCATAGGGATACAGTCCCGTTGAGCACCGCCTTCTTCTGTATGAAGGGTGAGATGGGCTGGAGGTTCTGGCCCACATCTTACTAAAGCTATAAAACACCTGTAAAACTGGCAGTAAATATAGATTTGACAGTAACACTGGTCTAAAAGAATCATTTGGATACAAATATTATTATGAGAAACACATACCTGATTATTGAACAGAACATATATGATGGGGTTCAGAACAGTGCTGCTTTTTGCTAGTATGGATGACACAACGCTGGCTGTGGGGCTGACAATACCGACGCTGAATGTGCCAACCAATGCCATGACCCCGTACGGCATCCAACAGAGCAGGTAACAGGACACCATGGAAACCACCATCACCAGCACATGCGTTTCCCTCCTCTGTGCAGCTGTCTGATTGATCTTAGCAACCTGTGAGATGAGGAGACACACTTTGAGATTTGCTTTTCAAAAAATAACTGCAACCAGGCTGGATTGGAACACTATATTGAGAATGTACCCACTCTCAGGCAATCCAAGATGTAGGTCAGTTTGTTTCATTTTTGGAACAGATTTACATCACTTGCTCACCAATGGATCCTCTGCAGTGAATGGGTGCCGTCAGAATGAGAGTACAAACAGCTGATAAAAATGTCACAATAATTCACATGTAATCCACACAACTCCAGTCGATAAATTAACAATATTTGAAGTAAAAAGATGCCTGTTTGTATACAAATGTAATGCTAAATTTCTCCAAATCTGTTCTGATAGCCTGAGGGTGCATAAATCTTCATATTTGTTTTTTTGCATTTGTTCAGACAAGACCTACGGGGATCTGCACATTTACATACTAAAATGCCCAAATCTGATCCTGCTGTATATATAATTCACAGAAGCAATACATAATGATGACAATGATTGTGTGAAAGACTTTGGTTCCAGACAGTGGCTTGAAAATGGCTTAATTTATGGCGAACAAACGTTTGGCTAGAAAGATTGATGAGCCTTACTAGAAAAGAGCTCTTTATCAAAATAATTGCTTCTACTCCCTCTCTCTCACTTTCAACCTTTTCCTCTTTCACTCTTCTCTCACCCCATGAATGGCAATAAGGATCTTCCCGTAGCAGTAGACCATCAGAAGAAGAGGCAGCAGCAGACAAAAGACAAAGAGGCAGATGACGTAAGATCGTGTTTCTGGGGAGGGCTGGTTCCACTGGACTGAACAGGTGGTGCCGGGACCCTCAAGACCATAGCTGCTCCAGCCGAAGAGTGGTGGCACTGTCCACATGAGAGAGTACAGCCAGCAGCCTGTGATGAAGAGCCAGGCCTTCCTATAGTCAGACACATCTGCTTTTGAACAGCAGAGGATGGTGCTGTAACGCTCGTATGACAGCACAGCAAGGGATACCAGTGAAACAATGCCTGTTGATATTGGATAAAAAGACAAATAAATTATATGTTCATCAACTATTTTTTTTTAATTGTTGTTTGTTTTATAGTGCACATTACTTTACTTAATGTAAAAAAACTTTAACTTCACATTAGATAAAATGGCTATTTGACAGGTTGGTGAATTTCACTAAGCAATCAAGAAGTATTTGTACACTTAACTACCCAACATCCTGAGAAAATTTCTGCATATTTTCATGGAATTTCCCCCAGAAATAATCAAACAAATACACAAATAAACCAAATTTATTTTTTTACCTTTTAAATTCTTTTTAACAACCATTTTTAAACTATGTACAAAATTATTACACATCTAGGGGCAGTTGTAACATTGATATGTTTTCACTAATTAGGACAAGACTATAATTAAATGCAAGTTAAATGCATTAAGTCAGTGTTACAATTGCTCCCTTGGTTACTGATTGTAACAGTGTTTGGGGGCAATTGTAACACTGAAAAATGAGTCGTATTAACCCATTGTATCTCAAATAAAAGCCTATCTCAAAGTAATCAATTTACTGCTGTCTTATCAAATTTATCTACTTTACCAGACGTGAGATTTGATCGTAGCCACCGCTCACGTCCATATTGATAAATTCCAAGTTTTGCGTTGAAACAACCCTAGGGCGTAGATTAAGCGGGGGACGCGGGGGACGTGTCCCCCCCCACTTTTAATATCACGGAAACTCGTCCCCCGCACTTTTTCGGTCAAGCATAGAAGTTTTCAAGAACTGGTGTGAATAAATATAGATTTTAACTCAAAGAGACAGGACAGTCTGCGCATGACCTGATGTTTTATTCGGACCCAGAAGAAGAGATGAACATCACAAAGCGCTAAACTAACATGCAGTGTGTGTTTCATTCATACTCGAAGCCAGAGGGCGCTCTCGCACAGAAATTCATACCAGGAAACTCCTAATATGGACAAAAGCGTCCAGCTATCGCTGTATGTTTTCACAGAAAAACAGACACTTTTGGAAACACGAACATATTAAACATACGATTGCGACCATATGGTTTTTCAAGTCATCTCCAGCAGATGATAAATAAAGTATATGAACAATGCAGTGCCAATTGACATAGCATTTATTACATCATAGAAACTATTCTACCTTATGTGATAAAAGAAAAGTGTTTGTAGTATATAAACAAATCATTATTATTTGTTATTGTCCAGCAGTTATAGATTTCTAAGCCAATTCAAAGCTAGAAGTTAGAGAAAAATTAAAGTTGCTTATAGTATCCACTACCAATAAAAAGTTTTTCAACAGTAAGCTTGTTAATGTTTTTTAATGAAGTCTCTTGTTCACCAAGCCTGCATTTATTTGATCCAAAGTACAGCAAAACAATAAAATTTTGAAATATTTTTACTAGCCTATTCAAAATAACTAATTTCTATTTGAATATATTTCAAAATGTAATTTATTGAGATTTCAAAGCTGAATTTTTTGCATCATTACTCCATTCACACGATCCTTCAGAAATAGTTCTGATATTCTGATTTGCTGCTCAAAAAAAAAAAAAAAAAAAACACACAAAAAAAACTTATGATAATGTTGAAAACAGTGGAGTAGATTTTTTTTCAGTTTTCAGGTTTCTTTGATGAATAGAAAGATCAGAAGAACAGCATTTATATGAAATAGAAATCTTTTGTAAAATGACGTCATCATTACTTTTGCCAATTTAAAGAATCCTTGCTAAATAAAAGTATTATTTTCCATAATTTTTTTCCAAAAAATAAAAATTATACTGACTCTAAGCTTTTGAATGATAATGTTGCAAAAGCTTTTTATTTCAAATAAATGCTGATCTTTGGATCCTTCTTTTCATCAAAGAATACTGAAAAAATTTACTCATATGTTTTAAATATTGATAATCAGCAAATCAGCATATTACACTGATTTCTGAAGGATGAGACACTGAAGACTGGAGTAATGATGCTGAAAATACAGCTTGGATCACAGGAATAATTAACATTTTAAAATATATTCAAATAGAAAACAGTTATTTTAAATAGTAAAAATATTTCACAATATTACTGCTTTTGCTATATTCTGGATCAAATAAATGCAGGCTTGGTGAGCAGAAGAGACTTCTTTAAAAACCTTAAAAATCTTACTGTTCAAAAACTGTTGACTGGTAGGCTATATATATTATGTTATATTGTAATGTTTTATATTATATTGTAATGTTTATATATATATATATATATATATATATTTTTTTTTTTTTTTTCTGTCCCCCTCACTTCTGAAAAGATGGATACGCCCCAGCAGCCTACGCCGAATTTTCTGTCGTTCGTTTCGTAAATGGGTCCCAATAACTTTATACATGGTGCACTTTCGGATTAAAATTTTTTGCAGGATGTTTTCATTCACTTAGAGCTGTGTTACACACTGCATGTAAGCTAATTTTCCAAAATCCATAATAGGGGCACTTTTAAAAAACACAATACTCTGAAACTAATGAATCCACGTGAACCGCGAGTTAGCAGCTTTTGAAATGGACCCAAGCCAGTTAATGTTGCTTGTTTTCTATAACGTCCAGATAAAAATAATCACATTTTGTAATCAGTAGAACATATTAATGTATTAGATATTAGCTTACCGAACAGCGCGTTGGCAAAGCCATACCACCTGCAGCCATGAACTCCCGTCAGCCACCGGCCGTGCACAGACGCGGCGAAACTTAAAGGTGTGCCAAAAATACAAACGAGCATGTCGCTCACACTGATGTTCAGCAGTATTAAATTGATCGGAGTCCTCAGGACATGAAAGCGGGCGAAGACCAAAAGAACAAGAAAGTTATTTAGGAAACCGAAAACTAAGATTATTCCCAAACACACTGCCACTACAGTGTATCCCGTGCGGCTGAACCCGGGCTGATCTACAGGAGTCATGTCGAGCTGACTGCCGTTCTCTATAAAGGACTCTCTGAGGAACATAAAACAGCGGACAGTAACCATAGTAGGCCGAAAAGAGCACACCTGTTCTCTGTAACGCAGAAGATGAAGAAAGATAAAGTTAGTTTGACTCTCAGGTTGTTTAAATGCCATATAGACCCACAGACCCGGTTCACTGTCGCCCCCACCTCAGCTGAACGCGACCCTCTCCGTGTTCAATCAGAATGAACGCAGCAACTTAATCACGCTTATCTCATAGACAACATGGCAAGCCATTTTAAAATTTGTATTACATAATTTTATTATAACATATATTATTATATCATATTGTTTTAATTATTAGTAAAAATGCAGTAGTGACTAGGTCTTTTATAGTTGAATGAAATGTTTTATATATATATATATATATATATATATATATATATAGTAATTGAACTATAAACTAGCCATTCTAATATTACATGCATATAATTTGCCTTTAAACTGTCGCTTCTGGTCAAAATACTAGTCATGCATAATAACAACTTCCTATATCTGTAATATAACATAACTATCAGATTATTTAGTTTTAGTCAGTGAAAATAAAATAACTAGTCACTACTGTATTTTGATAAATATAAGTGATATAAAAGAAGTTATTTGTTAAAGGAATAAAAATGAAAGTAGCTTGCCACAAAACCCATATGCAATTTAATGAGGTGGAGTGTCTTTAGCTATTTTGTCTAGAAAGGAACTATTAATAAAGACTGACATATTAGAATATCTCGCATATCTCCAGAGGATTCAGACATTGTCTGAAGATTGGAAATATGTGGCTCCAAAGTCCATTTATTAGTGAAGTGAAATGAGGTGTGGCCGAGTATAGTGACCCATATTCAGAATTTGTGCTCTGCATTTAATCTATCCGAATGCACACACACACACACACACCACACACACACACACACACACACACTGTGAACACACACCCGGAGTGGTGGACAGCCATGTGCTGCGGCGCCCGGGGAGCAGTTGGGGGTTCGGTGTCTTGCTCAACAAAGTCGTGCAACAAAGTGGGTGTGCATATTGTTTCTCATGGTTGTTCCGCAAATGTGTTGAATATCACACATGACAGATTTAGACTGAATGTGCCCCTGTTGTCCTCTTGTTTTGGCATCAACCTGATTTATTTACTCCACAAGAGAACAGGAAAATTAGGGCAGATGGGAGAGAACTTAAAATGTGCCAAGGCATCAATAATCAAATAGTGAGCTTGCTAAAAAGACAAGTTCTACCATCTGGTCCAGTATAATCCTTTTTGCTGTGATCTAGAGATGAGAAGTGCATTCCACATTATTCAGTCAGCCATAAAACTGTCCTTGTATTTGCTTTCTTAATCCAAGTTTCTGTGTTCATAATTACAGTACATTGCACCCTGCACACTGAATATCCTGTTTCAAATATTGTTTTGAGTGATGTAAAATTACTTAAGTAATATGGGTTAAGAAAGTTGTTTAATGCATATTTCAATCACTAAAAAAATAAAAAAGTGTTCAGTATAGCATGCTTGAGATTTCTGCTAGAAGTTTAACCAAACAAAAATATATTTTTATCACTCTCCCAAAGTGTAATTAGCAGTAATACACATTTTTGAGTGGAAGTATTAGTCCATTGGATGCATGGTTGAGTCTTTATCCTCAAAGAAATGTCTCCTTTAAATGCAAATCAATGCTTTGAGCAGTAGATGCAGAAAACAGACTTTTTTCTTTATATTTTTGTAATGGTTTTTTTACATTTTACAAATGGCCTGCTCTTACAGGAAAAAAGGAAAGTTTATAACTGCAGACCTGCTGAAAATCAAATGTCTAAATGTGTAAAGTATGAACAAAAGGATCATTTTCATGTAGGATTTATTAAACAGGTCACCTGTCTATTCATACTGAAAATATACTACTTTATACTATTCTTGAGAATAATTGAGGAAATTCATCATAATTGTGCAAAGCCTTTAGCTGTTCTGTCATACTCGTACATCAAAAGTGAAGGTTTGTGACAGGGAAATACATCACAGCTTTGAGGGGGAAAGTGTAAAGCAGGTTTTGCAAACAGGTTTTTAAAGAAGAAGTCCAATAATATTTGCACGATTTCAGAAAAATTTATTTTTGGTTTGCTCATGTCAGTTCACTTTTGCCATAGCATTAGCTTTACTTGGCCTTCTGTGTAACCTGACCTAGAGAGTTGACACACTGGTTGAAGTTTTTTTTTTTCATCCCCAAGGTATGGGCAACTTTTCAGAGAGAAAGTTTAACTTAAAAGTAACTATATAGAATATATTTTCCTGACAAATGACTATAGTTTTTGAATTGCTATAGTAATAATATGAACTTTCAAAACACAGAAACCTATACACAAAGAAAGTTTGGTAAACTATAATTGTATTACAAATTATATAAATAGACTTTACTTCCTCATTCACCCATTAAATAGCTTAGAGAAGTGAATTATTTTCAATCAGGTATTCTCTTATGTCCTACTACAAGATCCTTCACATGCTCATGGCTAAAATAAGCAATTAACCGCTATTCATCTCTTGAGGAATGTTTGATACCATGAATATAATGGTTTGAATAACTATGCCAGATGTTCTAAAAGCACAGAATTCTTAAGCTTATAATAATGTAAACACAGGCAGAGCCAGAAATCACTTCTTCAATACCAGTACAAATCCTTAGTTATTTCTGAGACAGGCACACCTGAAAAACACAAGATGATCACAAATAAATAATTTATCACCACATTTACAAACCCTTATTTTATGTACTGCAATTAGAACGGAATAGAATTTACCAATTAACAGTATTCATAAAACAGCAGACGAAAAGTACCCGGATGTACTTGGCTTAAAGGGATACTACACCCAAAAATGTAAATTCTGTCATCATTTATTCACCCTCAAGTTGTTCCAACCTGTATGAATTAATTTCTTCTACTGTACACAAAAGATATTATTTTGAAAAATGTGGCTAACTAAAGAGTTTTTGGTCCCCACCGACCATAGAATTTTTTTTCTCCATACTCTAGAAATCAATGGGGACCAGCCACTCTTTTGGTTACCCACATTCTTCAAAATATATTCTTTAATGTGCAACAGAAGAAAACTCATACAGGTTTGTATAACTTGAGGATGAGTAAATGATGACAGAATGTTCATTTGTGGGGTGAACTATCCCTTTAAATAGATTAATTTCAGAAGAAGCACCTAAGGTGCATCCCAAATGTGTGTAATTTGCACTGTTCTATGCCATTTTGTAGTATAAATAGTGTGAGTATTTATTGCATTTAAGTAGCCAACCATAGCATTATAATTACAATACCATAGCGATAATTACTAGCTGACTGTTCATTATATTTCTTATTTAACAATTGATTTCCTGTGCACTTGCATTAGATTAATTTGTGAGCAAACAGTTAGCTATGGCATAAGTACCTGAATCTAGGCTGATCCTGCTTCCATCTTTAAAGGCCGTCCCAGAATTCCACTCTGGTCTGGTATCTGATTTTGAGTAGGGCGAGATCATGATGCCCCCTGTTGGCCGATCCATTTGTAACAAGTTCAGGTAAGAGTTGGCACTGCTCTCAGCAGCCATGGGCTGTTGGTAGATTATATGAGGCAGTTCGAAGGCCGTGCCCTGTCTGGATGGGCATGGCCAGAGGGATGACGATGATGATGATAGTACTGAGGGATTCACAATAACTCCCTGGGATGGAGGTGTAGGTTCCATGGACGTCAACTGGGTCAGCTTTGAGGAACCAGAAGTGTGTGTGGACTTAGGCCATGTTAGACCAGAAGAAGTCCATGATGATGATGATGGTACATCTGGGAAAAGAAATGCATTAGACTCAAAACAGACACATACATGTATGGATAGATAGACAGACAGATTAACGCACTAGCTTTGGAAGTCCTATTGCTGTCCTTGGCTTTAGTACTGAGGTCTTTAGGTGTGGTTGCTTTATTCAGGGCACGGAAAAAGTGCTCATCCACTGCGGTGTTGATGTCGCCTTGATAGTATGTAAAGAGCCGAGGAGGATCTTTACAGTTCTCTGAGCGCTTTAACACTCTGTTCTCCATCATCCTGATTTAGGAATACAACATAGATGGATTATTTTACAAAACAGGTTCCATTTGGGTCCCCTATTTAAAATGAAAACTATGAAAGAGACTTGTTCCTCACATCACATAACACTATATGGAATGCAAAAACTTTGAAGCACGGTATCTCGTACTGTAACTGCTCAGAATGCAGATAAAACCTTATAATTCCAAGATGACAAATTTACTATCCTATACATAAAAAATAGGAAACACTGTAATTACACCATTCTGTCAAGGAGTGAATTAACGATTTATCTTATGTATCTTACAACATAAGCCCTAATACAATGATTCTGTACAAGAAACTAAACCATTTTTTCAAGCATTTTGTAATTTCATAGCTTTGAGTACAAGGATTTTCATGTTCAATTAAATGAAAAATTTTGGTTTCCACAAAAATATCAAGCAGCACAATTGTTTTCTACATGAAAAGATTTTTTGAAAGATCATGTGACACTGAAGAAAATGACTGCTGAAAACAATCTACATTTTGAAATATATTACAACAGGAAACTGAAATCTTAAACTGAATTGTATATATTTCACAATACATGTAGCCTCTGTGAGCATAAGACTTTTTAACAATATTAAACATACCAACCTCAAATGTTTAAAAAGTAGTGTACATTAAACTATATATGAATGTATCTTAAGATGGCACAGTGCCATTTATTAATATTTAAACATTAATTTGATAGAATATTTAAACCTCACCCATCAAAACTAATTATTTCATATAAATTAGCTCTTTATTTATTCTAGAATTAAACATACAACAACAACAAAAAACATTAAGTCCACACTTCTAAATGGGAACGAGCTATACAGTTCCTACTTATACTTTAATTATTAATTTCTCTTTTGAAACAGGGCTTCAAATGCATTCACAAATAAATCAAAACCCCAAACTGCTTACCGAACTGAATCCAGCCAACATTCAGCCACCGATCATACTAAAACAAAACGAATATACTACGTGCAGGAGGTGCTCTTCTTTACATGTTCTCTGAAAAATGCACCTGAGCGAGTTGAACAAGGTCTCTCGAACAGATAAAACCACAGCTGTCATTAGACTTACATGGAACTACACTTAAGGAAACTACTTGTTTTTTTTTGTTCCCTTATAAACCAAAGATCTTGTTAGAGAGAGAAGATACAAATAAACATCTTTTTCATGAAACAAGAAACAATGATGAAGTCACAAAATATTTGTATATATTTTTACTATAAAACTATTAATAGATGTTCAAACTGATTCAGACAATGACACACATTACCATAAAAACATACAAATGACTATTTACTGTCAAATTTCCATTACTGTCCTTATTTTGATATGGTGAAATGCACAGACATATCACGGGAATAAACAATTAAAAAAAAGGAAGCATTGTATATTAGTATGAAGATGTTTTAGCAAGAGACATTAAACGAGTCCTATGCATCCTCATCACTTCCTGCTAAACTGCTATCGGTCGACACTACTCCTCCTTCCTCTACCTCGTCGCCCTCCTCCTCATCTTTCCCCTCTTTTGGTTTTGCAGTGCTTTCGTCTGTATGTTCCTCTTGTCGAGTCTGTTCTGCTGCTTCTTGTGTGCTGGGATTCTGTTGTTCAGCTGCTTCTGAAGAGTCTGCCTTAGCTTTGGCAGATGCACTCTCATCAGTCAGAAAAGAGGACCAGGTTTTCAGTCTCTCTTCTCGTTCTCGTGAGGTTTCCTCAACCTGGGTGTCCAGAACCAAAATGTGAGACAAAGAAAAACGAGCAATAGAGAATACAGAAATGATCAATTATTTTAATTCATTTTGTTGTGGTTGTTATTCTGGTCTTAATTTTTTTTTGAATACAGTTGGTATTGAAAAGAATCACTCCTTTTGTCAGTATTTTGTTGAACCACCTTTTGCTTTAATTACAGCCTTTAGTCTGTTGGGACATGTTTCTACTAACTTTGCACATCTAGACCTTGCAATATTTGCCCACTCTTTGCAGAACTGCTCATGTTCAGTTCAATCTGATGCTGACAATTTGTGGACTGCATTCTTCCAGTCATTCCACAGATTTTCAGTGGGTTTTAAGTCTTTAAGTCATTTCAACCCTTTACGCACTCCTTGGCAATATAATCAGCATTGGCTAGTATAGTTTTTAGTTTACTAACCAGACTACTATTTTACACACACACACAATTCTAAATAAACTCCATTTTCTTTTTACAGGAAATTACAACAAAAATATTGTTTACATGTAGCTTGTCGATTCACCGTGGTATGTAAGACTCTCACTCTCTCTTTTTGCATGTGTGAGATAAAGTGGTATCAGAAAAGTGATGGCGAGTCATGCACCATCACCATAGACTGTATAAAAACAGGCCATCATGCTATAGTATACATTGCGGCAAATACAGGTACGCTGCACATCCATTGAGCTGAAGTGAAATAGTACGGATCGCTTGATGGAGAATGACGCTCTAAAGCCCTCAGTCAGAATGTTCTATGCTAAGCTTGTAAACAGCCTCTAACACAAACACTGGCGAGTAAAATCGAAAAATGTATTAGCCAATGGTTAACAATAGACATTAGGTGTGACCCAAATAGCGTACTTTTGCACTATTCTATGATTTATTTTTTTGTATGAATTATTTCAAGATACAAAGCAACGAAATCTGATCATTTTAAAGCGGAGTGATTCCTTTCTATACTCCCTGTATGCCTCTATAGAAACGGTTTATTATTTCAGCTTTAGTTTTAGCAATTTTAGTAAAGTTAAACTAAATCAAAATGAGAAATGTTGCCTTGGCAACTGGCTGGCACGAAAAAAAGTTACCTTTTTAAATTCAAAAATGAATTTAATTCATTCAAACTTTTTCTTCAATGGTTTTAGTTTTTGTTAATGATCCTGAAATTGACACTATTAACTTACTTAATATAAATCTCTGGTCTAAATGTGCATGTGATTCCAAAGGGAAAAATATATTTGTTTACACAATGTAATAACTTTCCTTTTCTGATGACATCATTAAGGCCATGCAAAGACGCATTCGGTTTTGTATGTACAGTAACATGCTTTATATGATTCAGCAAATTCCTAATGAATAAACTAGTCCCTCTCTACTTTTTCTCTCTTCAAACAACTTGTTTCATTCAGACAATATAAGATAGAGGAAGTATAACGGGTTGCAAATAGCAATTCATCATAACTTTAAATAGACCAAGTATTTTACCTGGTAGTCAGTTACACCATCCCACAGCTCCGCTGACAGTTTCCTCCCACCAAACCAGCGTCCATTCAGAGCCATCTGACACATGTCCGCCTCTTCAGGTTCCTTAAAAGCCACGGATGCCACTCCATCAGGGTGCCTCTGATTTTCATGGAAAACGCAAAGAGTATAGTGTTAGGAATGCAAGAAAGAGAGACATTTGAATGGCTACGGATTTTCAGCAGTTGTTTTCGAATATTTTGAACAGGAGTTAAAGAGGACTTACATCAAAAACGATGACCTTCTTCACTTGGCCAAATTTCTCACATTCTGTCCGTAGATCATCTCTGTACTCATTCAGAACCAAAGGGTCCTCCTGCATGAGACATAGCGTGCAGCTCGTCAACACATTATCAGTTAACATTTGCCTTAATTTATGTTCCTCATTATTTAAAAAAACTTTGATCTAAAGGATTATGGTTAAACTTTTCAGTTTACTTTGTTGGAAAATATAAATTGTGCCTAAATGGTACTAAAATACCTTATATAATTATAATACATAATAATCAAAAATACAGTTTAATACGATACAATAAAATATTATTACAATTACAATTTCAAGCACCATTACACAAGTCTTCAGTATCACATCATCCTTCAGAAATCATATAATATTCTGATTTGCTGCTCAAGAAAAATTCCTTATTATTATCAAAGTAGAAAACAGTTATTTGTGGAAACAATTTCAGAAGTTGTTTGTTAAATAGAAACAGCATTTAATTGCTGAGTTGTGTTTGACTGAGTTTAGTTGAGATATTTCTTAAAAATAAACCTTACCAATCCCAAACTTTTGAACGATAGTGCTATATTAGTAATAGTTGCGTCACATACACAGTTTTAGTTCAATTTAAGTATCAGTCTCATTCATTAAACACAATAAATAGTCACAGAAATCATGACGATGCTTGAATTGCAGATCCACGCCTGAATTTCGACTACCATCTGACCCTTTAGGTTGCACCTACTTCAGGAATGCAGACAGACCCGCTGTGAGATGTTCAACGCTGTCACAGAGAAACTAAATGCCGTGGCTCTAAACTTTTGCTAATCAACAGCATTACTGTAATTAACTTCATACATCTTGAATACCAGTTTAAGGCTGGAGTTATTCGGAGCCGTAAAATGAAATTCTGTAGGTCTGGTTTCAGCTGCAGCAAAAGATTTGACAAAAGCTCTGTCAGGAGGTACTTTTTCATACAGACAGCATTCAATGTAAAGTGTTCTTCTTTTCACGAACATCTGTAGTATGTTCCAGTGTATTTGTGGGTGTGTCTGAGTGATTTGTGATTAATTCTTGCCTCAAAGTCACTGGGATGAAACATGTTTTGGATGATGATGACTTTTTCATGCCTTTTGCGAGTGTCCCCAGCCTTCTCCGGCCTCCAGTCCAACTGCCTGTTAATCATAAATGACAAAAATGTCAGTCAAATCTACAGCAACGCAGAAAATATTTAATCAACCATATAGAGCCGCAGGAGTCAGTTTGAACAGATTCTTACTTTTGTTGCTGCTGGAGTTTTTTGCGATATTCTTTGTTTTTTTTCTTCTTCTTGTTTGCGTCATATTGTCCTTTGAGTTCGAATCGCGCTTCCTCCACGTGAAGCTGATAGCCCCGAACCTCTGTCTCATCTAAAAGCCGCTTGGCAAGAGCTACAGACTCTTTCTAGAAGGAATTAGAAAACAATAAAAAATAAGAATGTAAACAATGTTAAAGATCTTAAAAATGTTAATTTAAAATACAGCTGAAATTTACATTTCGAGATAAAATGGGTTTAATTTGAAGTACTAAATTACTAACTAAAAAATAAAGCTATATATAAATAAAGCACATAAAATTCCTAAAACTTGTACTAAATTTAAAATGAATATAAAAATCTAATTTAAAATAATTAATAAACATTATAATAGCATATAAATAATAGTAAAATAACACTGAATGTAAAACATGTAAGTGTTTTTATTTTAGATATATATAGACTAACTTTCATGTTTTGTTTTGTTCATTTCTTGTTATGCTGTAAACTGGGTTTTACATTTCTTTTCGGAGCAGATCAATGGCAGACTTCTGAGCTTATGCACTTTCGTTTTTGAGTAAACCCTGGCAAACATATCCACACATAATGCTCTTTCACTCAAACTAAGGTGCATAAGAACAGATCATTGGCCTACGATCAATCAGTTTCATTCAAAATTTTCAGCACAGCACAAGGGATAAATATACCTGATCATAGTATTACAATGACCAACCTTCAGGTAGCAGCAAAGTCCATCTCCTTTTTGGTTCCCGTCCTTGTCTTTGTAAAGCTTCATTTTATAATCTTCTGTGATAGGGTCACGCATGATAATTCCACATTTGGACATGACCTCCACAAACTCATCAGGAGTAATGTCTGGAGGAAGACCTAGCAGAAAGACACATTCACTGAAATACATTTGTGAACCAAATTTTCGATTGACAGCCAATTGATTTAAAAAACAGACAGGATCATACCAATAACTTCATTTCAAAATTAAAAACAAATAGCAAATAAATGAAAACAAACAGCAATCTAAAAATGTGGTAATGATATACCTGTCACATAAACATTGGTGTTTTTGTCCTTTTCAACTTCAAACCATCCTGTAAAACACATCACACAATGTATATTTGTTAATATAATTAGAATACCTTGTAAAAAAGAAAAAAAAAAAGAAAAAAGAAAGCATAAAATAAAATTGGTAATGAATAATTTCTTACCTGGATCTGCTTTCCTTTTCTCTCCTTTCTGAGCTCCCTCCTTAGCTGTTCCCTGGGTTGTGCTCTCCTCCAGATTCTTGGGTTCTTCTGTTTTTTTGGGCTCCTCCGGTTTGGCAGGGAGAGATGCAGAGAAAGGGAGTGCAGCAGTTGGATCAGGGGCCCCATCCTCATTGAATCCATAGTTTGCTTGATATGCTGCGATGAAATCATCATTTACCTATAAAGAAACAAATAAGTGAACTTTAATACAGAACTTTTACTGGGTTATGAAAACAGACTAATTGAGTAAATGTAGTATTCTGTTGTTTGGTAACCTTTGGAAACCATGCTCTCTTTTCATGGTCCCAGTCGTACAGAGTGCCGTCTTCTGGGTCAGTGTATGTGTACGGATCCTCTCCACCCTCTCGCCTCTGTTCATACAGCTGCTGCAGACGGAGCTGCTCATGGAACACTTTATTACCATCCGAGTCCCCACTCATCTACAGAAACCAAGAGAAGTCAGAGATACTGAATGTAAATCACAAGCTCTGCTGACACAAAAGAAACTATATATGTGACCATGGACCACAAAACTAAAAAAACATTGTATGGGTCAAAATTATTGATTTTTCTTTAAATATATATTAAAATATATTAAAACTTAATCTGATTAGTAATATGCATTGCTAAGAATTCATTTGGACAACTTTAAAGGCGATTTTCTCAATATTAAATTTTTTTTTGCACCTTCTAATTTTTTTTATAAAGTATAAAAAATACACATGCATACATATATGTGTGTGGGTGTGTGAAATATAGTGTGTCTGTCTGTGTGTGTGTGTGTATGGGGTGGGAATCACAAGGCACCCCAAAATACAAAACGATACATGGCTCACGATAGCAATAATATCATGATAGAGCAATTCTGCGATAACTGATATATTGCTAGACAATCCTATTATGATACATCCCGATATCGTACAAATAATGCAGTTCTTGAACATCGCATATTCTGTTGATTTTGTTTGCCCCGTAAGTGGTATAGAAGCCAAGGTTTGCTCAGAATTTGAACTTAAAAGAGGCTTTTAGAGAATTCATGATTTTAGTCACACTTTTTCTTAGGCTAGTAAACTTATGTTCACGTCTCCGTCACTCATATGTTGAGCGCCACCTGGAGGAATCCTTCAGTATGGACATCTATTTAAAGCACCTCGTTTTATTTGTTTGAATATCGATATTTGGCGCCAGTGTATCGATCCTCGTATAGCACGGAGGACAAAGATATATCGCACGATCGATATTCTGTGTGTATATAGCCTCTTACATTCGTTGCCATTAGATTTTAGTGAAAACATTGAGTTATAATGTGATTATAATAGCAACCAATGTAGATAGATTGGCTAAGTGTAGAAACTAGGCTAAAAATAATAAGAAACCGATAGACCACACTGGAAATAACTGTTAAATGAATTGTAGGCGTTCAGTATTAATTGCCGCTTCATTTGGGGCATGTTAGTAATTCTCAAATTTTCAGCCAAAACATGTCTTGATAGTTTTGATGATGACACCGACATCAAATCCGCTAATGATGATTGGACGGGTAAACACACAGCTGCATATCGGCTTTTTTAGAGCCACTGCATCTAGATTTAACATATGAGGTGAACAAAAATGCTCTTCTTATCTGCTTATAATACTCTGCATTAATATTTTAAATAAATAATAAAAAACCCACCTTTCCAGTGCCGAGCCTCCAAAACGTACGTACAAGTGTTGCACTTCCGAAGAACGCGCAAGTCCGCTGCTATGCGTCTTCCGGAATGCAACTGTCGGACGCACATGTGTAGTTCCTCTTGCGTTCACACTGAAAATTAATTACGTATCGAAAGCACTCCGTTTACGAATTACAAAAAACCTTATATAATTCATACACTACATGGTTGAGTACATAGTGTGTATAGTGCGTCACAATCGATGTCCCAATCAATCGAACCAAATTTACATCATCACTAAGGGGAACAAGTCACTCTATTTGCAGAAATGGATAGATAGAAATATTATCTTTTTAAAAGACCTTTTTGATGATAATAATCAATTACTTAATTATGAATCTTTTCTCAAAGAGAAAACATTCCCAATAACGTTCAAAGAATATAACTCGGTTTTCAAGTCTATACCTAATGGCATATTAGAACTAATGAAAGGTTATAAAAAACAAAACGAAATTCTAGGTTTTAATTTTACTCTTTATATTAACGGTATGGATATTATGAGTAGAAATTGTACTAATAGGCATATCAGAAAATGTTTTTTAAATTTAAAGAAAATAACACCTCGTGGGAAATTTTTCTGGAATTCTAATTTTTCTGAAATTAATTGGCATAAGGCGTGGCTTGTTCCTTTTAGATTTTGTATCTCAAATAAAGTTAAGGAATTACATTTGAAAATATTACACAATATATATCCCACAAATTTGTTTATTTCAAAATTTAAACCGGTTGATAATCTTTGTAGTTTCTGCAAGACAGAACAAGAATCGTTAACTCATCTTTTTTATAGTTGTTCATTTTGCACGACATTTTGGAAAAGTGTTGAAAGTCATCTGGCTTTTAAAACAAAACATTCAATAACACTTGAAGGGAAACAGATTATTACATATTTTGATTGTAGAGATAGAAGTTTATGTAATATTGTAAATATTTTTATTTTATTAGGCAAGTTTCATATTCATAAAGCTAAATTCTCTAAATCAAGACCATGCTTTAAATTCTTCCAAACTGAAACTGAAATATATTTTGAGTCTCTTAAATTGGTAAAAAATAAGAAAGCTATGTCAGCAACTGATATATATTCCAAACTTTTCAATTGAAAATATAAAAATACTTTTTTTTACAAATAATAAAGTTTGAAAGTCTGTTTTTATATATATATATATATATATATATATATATATATATATATATATATATATATATATATATATATATATATTATGTAATTATTAATATTATTATTATATATATATATTATTATTATTGTTTAATATTAATTTGTATTTGATGGCTCTGTTTTGTATTTGTATATATATATATATATATATATATATATATATATATTTTTTTATTGTGTACTATTTGTTTACGAACTGTGATGTTTGTATGTTTGTTAATTGAATTCTAATAAAAAAACAAAACAAAAAAAAAACAAATTTACATAATTTTTGTTTGTCTCAGCATACTTTTTCTTGATTGTTTCATGAAACAATGTTAAGATATAATGTAATTTAGTCTGAGAGTTTTCTATATGCTTATTCACTCATTTTTTAAGAATCAAATGTCATTTTAAAATTGAAAGTTACCAGAAAAATCATGTGCTTAAGTACAGAGCAAACAAACAAAAACAGTCACATTTATGTGGATAGATGTCTGTGTCAAATCCATTCTTCCATGGACTTGAAGGAAACTTGAGCCCACTTGCTATGACAGGAGATGTATCGTAGGGAAGAACCATCAATCCTACTCTGGCTCTTGCTATTACCAAACTGTTAAAACAGTTAAGACAAGAAAACGTAAAAGATTTGGAAATAATATAATTAACAATATCATATTGGTAATGTCTTACACAGGTCTGGTCTTGTAATAGTCATTTGACATTGACTGGACTCTGAGGAAATCGTTGAACTCTGAGCTGAATTAGACTTGATGGATCTCACAGATGCTATGAAAGGAAAAGCAGTTTGGCTCCTTTCTGAAAACAATCTGGAAGTTAGTGTTTGTGTTTTCCAAGATTGTTACAGTTACAAGAAAAAAGATTGTGCTTTACCAGATTATTCCTGCAGCTTGAAAAAAACCGCAACATAAATGTATTCTCCATTGCTTGTATACATTTTCCTCCATGAGACAATGGAACACAAAAATAAAGAATTCTGGAACAAATCACAACATATTAATGGACTGGATCCTAAAACAGAATCTAAATTAATTATATGTGCTCTTTCTCACCTTGAAGGCTGTTCAGAATGGAGAACAGGTAGAGGAGGAATACTATGACAGGACCTCAGGCGAGAAAAGGTGAGGTTGTGAAAATTTCCTTGGTCAATATTGACCACTGATATTGCTGTTAAACAGAAACTGTTAAACTGACTGACTCGGCAGTGAACCATAACATCTGGTCTCCAACAGTAACTGTGAAGTTAAGAATACTACACAAATACAAGGAAGTTTTTTGTTTGTTGTTGTTTTTTGTTTATGTTGAAATATGTATTATTATGGAATATAAAATCCACATGTAAAACTCTAACATAACACTAACTAAATTAATATATATTTAAGCATAATATGTGACCCTGGACCACAAAAAATTTGGCTGTTTGAGACGTGGCTCAACTGTTCCTAGAAGAATGCTTCCAGAATGTTTGCAAATTGAGAAAATTAAATGTTCCCCTTTAAGTTTTCCATAATCAATGTTTGTGTAAGTAAGAGAAAGAATTCTTAAAACTTTAGAAAATAATGCTCCATGACTTTATACGAGCACTGGGAGAATGTTCTTAGAATATTAATTAATTAGCTGGGAAAGCTGGGAATTACTTTTGCATTTAGGTCTGGTGCTGCTAGTCATACAGAAATTACATTCTTTATCGTTAAGCATCATATTTTTGGGGGTTGGTTTGCAGGGCCGTGCAGAGACCTTTGGAGGGGCAGGTGCTCAAAGTATAAAAGGGGCACATGGAACAAGGCTTTAAATGGCGCTGTTCAAAATATCAATACAATATATAGCAATATATTGTGATGCATTCCTTGCTGATTCGCGTATCGATATGGATGATTATGTAGTGATACGGCAGCAAATGCTCTGATGCAGTTTTGAAAAAGAAAAAATAGAAAAGACAATTTTAAGTTTAAAAGTTAAACAAATATTTTCTTTCCACCTAATAATAGCTCTGGGATCAGAAACTGAAATGTCTTAAGTTGTCCCAACCGGATGGCTTTTTTTTCTCTGTTCTACAAAATCATTACTCCCTTTCTGTCACTTGTGCCTCTACATTTCCCTCTTTTTCTTCCTCTGTCTCCATCTCCTCATCTGGGGCCCGTTTCACAAAGGAGGTTAAGTGAAAACTCTGAGTATGTTAACCCTGAAATGAGGGAAACTCTAGGTTTTCTGTTTCAGAGTGGGAGGTTTGTCAAACCTGAGAAAGCAGGGTAAGTCAAGCCCGTTTCTGAAAGAGAGGTAACTTACACTCAGAGTCAGTTACCATGGTAACTTACACTATGAACCTAACCTGGTTGGGAGCAAGTTTTCTTCGATAAACCCAGAGTTTATTTCGGTCTCCTCCCCCTTTTAAAACACTTCATTAATGCACGCTGGAAAAATGCTCTTCTTACTAAGTGTTTTTTTTCCTTCTTTTTTCACCCAAGTACAAATATAAAAAAGAATTATAAAATAAAGATTGATTTTCTATATAAGAAAATGATATAAGAAATTTTGTCTTGTTTCCTGAGGGGGGGGGGGGGGGGGTCTAAATTAAGTGCATTTTACTTAAGCAAAATTATATGCCAGTGTGGTAATAAAAATAATCTTAATGCAAATGGTAAACCTTATTCTGAGTGTCTCTTACTAAGTGCAAATCTACTGTAGCTCCGCCCTCCATCGACACATAAGGTTAAATATGACATGTGAATAACGGCTTCAGTGGTGTAGGCACTAGGCAGTAATGTTTTTGGCACGGAAACTAGCTTGTAACATGATTGATTGGGTTAGAGTCCGGCTTTTGCGAGCTCATTCTTCTCACTTTTCCCATCACATGTCACATTAGAATTTATTTTCAATAAAAAAAAAAAAAAAAAGTAAATTGCCTAACGAGTGTTTAATAATGATACAACTATTTATAATTGTAATAAATATAACATATCTGCATGTTCTCACATCACACCGTTCTTGTAAAATAATAATAAGTAAATAAACATCAAAATCACTTCGCTGAGAATGAAACACCACTTACCAGCTGCCGCGGTGTTAATAATATCCTCTAGCAATTAAAAAATGCGGAGCTTGAGAGGAATCCTCCGGCTCAGAGGAGGTCGTCGTCGTCAGGTGAAAGGTCATCATGTGGATAATTTTATTTACGGCTGAATTATTATTAATCAATTTTACTAATATTTAGATTGGGCATGGGCAGGCATTCACAAAAGGGCATGTTATTACAAAAAAAATTAGGAAAATTTGCTTTGACAAAAGGGCACTTTGGGCACCAAGGGGCAAAGGGGCAGATGCTCAAGCACCCAACGCCCCCCCCCCCCCCCACTCTGCACGTGCCTGTTGGTTTGTATTAAGCAGTATATTTAAAAAACTATTTTCAAAATCTATCTCTTTAAAAAAGTATGACGGAATTTCAAACATCAATTCTATTTAGGTACTGTAAAAGTTAACATTTTCAAGAGAGGCTCTTGCCATTGCCTTCATGCTGTCTTTTCAGGGTTTCCCACACAGCAAAGCGAAGCGATGTGCTGAACCCCAAACTGGGGCCATTTTAGGGGATCTGGGGTCTTTATAGTTATCATTCTTGGTGTGAACAGGGTTGTATAAGACTGTATCAAGCTCCACTGCAAACATAAGGTTAAAATCATTTTCCACTTTACTGCTAATTGTATCTCTCAGAAAAAAGGAACAAAATGGGCATCATTCCAAAGGCTATAAAGATGTTAACTTTTGGTGTTAATATATACTTTTAAACTATTGCCATTATGTTAATAAATACTTAGCATTTAGGTAAATGAAGTACAAATATGTACCCTTTAGCTTTTGTATCCCAGTGATTTCTGGGATCCCAGTGTTGAATTATATTCTAATTTATAAATAAATTTAATTAAAAAAGAAAGTACTTGTAAATGATTCAATCATTTGTCATTATGAAGTCACAAAAAATATCAATTGTAATATAATCCAAATCCAAAATGATTGATTGGCTGTCATTGTTTTATCATTCATCAGCTGGAAAACGATGTTGTTCCCTTGTCGTTGTTGAATGGGGACACCTCCATTTTCGTAGATTTAGAATGATTATTAAAATGTTTTAGTTATTGTTGTCATTATTATATGTTTTGTTGAAAATATGTTTTCAAAAAATGATCAAAACATCTTTTGGGGGACTTTGAATTTGGTGTCATTTACTGGTTCTGTGATATATTGTGCCACTAGATGTCGCTGCTGCATTAAAAAACACGGCATTTAATGAACGCAAATGTCAGAATCCAAACTTCATTTTTTCTAGATGTCGCTGTTTTCTGAAATAACACACAACATTTAAAGAACACAAAGGACAGACTCCCAACTTTATTTTTCTCAGATCATACAAAGGCAAATAAAATAACATATTTGTCATGTTAATGGAAGTAAGGAGAACGTGTTAGTAAGGAAACAAAAACCACACATATTAATTTTTTTCTCCAGTGTGGGTTGTTTTTTTATACGAAAATGTACCAATTAGTATTTCAAATCCCAAGTAAGCGAACTAAAAGATACAGAAACACATAGTACTGAAAAGTTTGGTGTCCATTATTACAAGCTGTTAAAGATTAAAAAAATTATCAACCCAAAGCTTAATTTTAAAACATTATTTGAAACACATATGTACCAGGAATATATCTCAATCGACAGACTTTACCTTCTTAATACACACCTCTTCTCATCATCCATCTTTCATCCAGTCTTACTATCTTTCCTGAGACAAATGGGCCTTTGGAAAGAGAAAGGATACGCTTTCCCATCAAAGCTTCTAGGTAAACGTAACGTTCCTCACAGGAAATATCAAACTCCCTTCATAAAGAAGCCAGAACCAACATAGCAGAAGCCTTTGTCAATACTTCAGCATATTTATGTGGGACTTTTGTATAAATTTAAATGAATGCTGATATTTTTCTAAAGTAATCTCACTCTTCCGTGTCTCCACAGTCATCAGGCGCTTACAGTTTCTTGGAGCAGTCAGAGCAGTATATGTCTCCACTGTGAGCTACAAAGCGCTTTTCTGCCAGGTTGAGGGAGCACTTCTTACAGTTAAAGCAGTAATCGTGCCAAGAGCCACCCTCATAGTTCACTACATTCGCAGCCTTGCCAAATCCTGAGGGATGAGAAAAGGTAGATTTATTTGTCACTTTAGTTCAAGTCAAATACAGAACTTTTAACAAGAATAATGGACGTCAGTGCATATGTGTGTGTGTGGATTCAAACCTGTAATGGGATTCCTGCAGCTGCTGCATTTTTTGGCCACAGTGCTTTTGTAGCAGTCCACACAGTAGACCTTTTCCTCATGGGAGGTGAAGCGGGTGCCAGCCAGGGGCTTTCGGCAGGAGGAGCACACAAAGCACTCAGAATGCCACGGCTGATCCTGGTAATTCACACCTCCTGTGGTAATGGGCTGGAGGAAGAGAGCCAAAACATGTGGAAACAATAGACTGAACTAGACAATAGACTTTATTTTATAAAAGAACATGTTTTGTATTCTCAAAATATATAGTAACCTTCAACTTTAGAAATAATAATTGATAAAAATCCATTCATTTGTACTATATCTCTTACCTTCTTACAGCAAGCGCATTGTTTGGCAAATTTCTTCTCGTGGCAAGGGCCACAGTAGATGTTGTTGTTCTTTGTTATGAAACTTTTGGAGCCGATTGGCTTTTGACACTGATAGCAGATGAAACACTCATCATGCCATGAGTTGCCTTTGTATTCAACATTCTCAGTGCCTGGAAAGGAACACAGGAGACCCCCATTGTCAAAAAGACAATATTTGAAAGCCCCTTAAGATATTTCTGGAACTTCTGCTGTAATGACAAGTTTGTTTACAGGAACTAAAAGCAGCAAGTGTTAAAATAATTACATAAAAGAATTAGAAATAACTAAATTATAAAAAGTTTCAGCAACTGAATTTTCTTCAGAGTTTACACTTTTAGATGAATGAATTATTTTTCTATAAAAATATATACTATTAAAAATATTTATTATATATTCTAATACACACACATACAGTACATAAATAATTTTATAATATCTATAATTAAAAAACTACTTAAATTATGTTAATTTTAATTGTTTACATTTTTTATTAATTAATTAAATTAATTCTCTCCTATATTTTGAGTGAAGAAATCCTTGATCTTGTTGAGCAAATGAATTAGATAAGAAGTATATGTATTAAAGTGCACTGTATATATATAAAACATATTTTAGCTTTTTAAGATCTATTTTATATTTCTGTATAATTTATACATACAAGATATACAGTAGAGACTATCTGTACCCTACCTGCCAGTATGGGCTTGTAGCAGCCATGGCAGCGAGGGGCATCCTCACGTGAGCTACATGTCCCACACAGGATCCTGTCATCCTTGGAGGTGAAAGGCTCCTTGGCCAGATTCTTATAGCACTTTGCACATCGGAAACAATCCGAGTGCCAGTACCGGCCCTTATGGTGAAGCTCCTAGACAGACCGCAACCAAAAATGATAGATGTACTGTACACACTTGATATAATACAATTTAACTTCAACAATATTTGTGAAATTATAAAAATATACACCACCATTCAAAAAAAAGTTTACATTAAAGCTACATAATATGTCTTTCAAATAAAATTGTAAAATATATTTAAATAGAAAACATTTTACATTAGAGGAGATGACTAATAATGAAAAAAATTCATGTAATAGATAACTAAAGGTGTGAAACTTTCTCTAATCATTAAACTAGCATTTTAGTTTAAATGGGGACGCAGTGTCTCATTCCCTCTCGAGGGCCCATGTTACATGTATAACCTGAGATGTTCCCCTTCAAGGGAACTCGCATTGCGTCCCCTAGAAGACGCCATGCGTAGTACAAAAAATAGTGGCAAACATATACCAATTTAAAAGTGGGACACTTTTGTCTTCATGCTGATGGTATTTCCTAAAGTGTCCCCTAGGGGATGCAGTGTTGAGGTCCCTTGAAGGTGAACAAACATACAGCTCCTGATATGACATGTTACCTTGGAGTCGGTGCTGATTGGGCGTCGACATTCCGTGCAGGTGTTGGCGCAGAACTTGTCAAAGCATCGCACGCAGACTTGTTTCTCGTCTTTCCTCACAAACTTCTTTCCACTGAGGTCTTCGCGACAGTAAAAACAGTTGGAACGGCCTGCCATAGTCACCCTGTGAAAAAACTGTGAGAAATAATAACAGCAATAACCTCACTTTGCTCAAAAAATGTGGTCATAAAAAAATAGGCCAACATCATGATGTATAAATGTAGAAAAAGAAATAGATCTTTTTTTCACACGTCTCACACCCCCTCATGTAGCTCAGTGTTCAGAGTTTCCTCAGGAAACAGTGAGTGCGGACATTTATTGATAAGAGAGTGTTTGTTCCGTTTTCCCTTAGGCGGAGTTATCAAATTGCTTTATGTAACCATAGGCAACAGCAAACAGTACATGTTTTTTATTGTCCTCCAGTCTTATCTTCATCCGATAGCGGTTCACTTCAGCTTTAAAGCAGGTTAGCAGACTGCCAGATGGGATGAAAGACCTTCTTTCAGTATGATAAATCTAATTGGTTATAATAAAACTACACACTCATAACTAAATCAAACGATGTCACGAACAAACATAGGAAGTATAATAAAAATTGAATTTGTTATGAGATATTCGATTATAAATATAGCAGATCACATTGCAGCGACTGCCTGGTTTGAATTACTTATTGTTTAATTCGCCAAGACAAATTGTCATTGGGAACTTTCCCATGTAGTCATTTAAAATGAGAGCTGGTTACCAAACATTTCTTGGGAATTAAATATTAACTTTTGTGCAAATGCTTCAAGCAAATAGATGCATGTTTTCTAGCACGCTAGCACACATTTGATCATGTTTATTTTTTTATATATGAGTGCAGAAGTATGTCTGATATGCATGTGGTGAAATGAGGAATGTTAACAGCTCTTTGATGGTGTTTGAATAGGGAACCTCTCATTCACTTCTTAAAACATTTTGCATTGAGGTTACATACTGTATCTGGTTAATTATTTAGCATGCATCAGATTTGAACACTTTCCAGATGGGTTGTCTGTCAACTAGCCTAACTAATGACTGTGGTTTGACACATTTTGTCTAGTCTTCACAAAGTCCCAAAGGCTGAGGAAAAATAATGTGTCTACTTTCCTGTCTCCTTTGCAAATGTGAACTAATCCTTTATTGGAAGGAAGCTGGTAGATCCCAAAGTTTCAAATGAAACTGAGCAAGTTGGCCTGTATAGTCCATAAATAAGTTCTGCTCAAGTTTTCAAACGTCACTGCCAAAACCAGAATTGCAGATATTTTTCTGGGTCGTGTATGGCTTACATACGCTGTACCGACCCAATGGTCCTATTAATACATCTAAAACCAAACCTCCCATCCATGCTTGTTTTAGACAAGCAGAAGTATTTTTTAATGGACACAGGAGAAGTATTTGAACAGTAATGAGGTTTAAATATGCTAGATACTGTTACAGGACTTGGCATAAGTGCTCTTGTTTTCCCGAAAGTTTGAAGACTTCTGAAATATGCAGTTCATGGTTGTTTTTTTCAGTTCTGTGTTTCCTGGTCGGTTAACTTTAATAACAGACCATATAGACATTTAGGGATCAAATTTTAGCTAGGTTCTTACAGACATGCTCACCAAAGCTCAAAGATCACCGGCTCATACTTTTTTCAAATTAGATTTATGGTGTTTTTATGGGACAGTCAAGAGAGGACAGGGCCTGGATTCATAAAAATTTTTAAGGATAACATTTTTCTTAACTACTATTTCCTTCCTATTTTCTACATTGGGGGAAAGTGAAACACTTTGTTTTTCATAAAAGACTTATAAGAAAAAAGAGAATATTCATATCTTTATCTTTTTTTCAGGTTTCCCTTCTTGAAAATAATGAAAGGGAGAAATTCATTATTATTATTTTTACTATTTTACTATTATTTTTACTACTTTTACTTTTTATGATTATTTATTGGTATTAAGATTTTTTTTATTAATCATTTTTTTTTAAAGATTTTTCATTTTATAGAATACAAGTGGGGCATTTATATTATTATTATACATATTTTTTCACCATTATTATTTTTCCTTAATAACTATAATACTTTATTTCTTTAGAAGATTTTCATAAATCGCCTTAGATTCGATCTCATGTCACCAACATGCACATGTGCTAACCACTAAACTACATTTCCATTCATATGGTTGTAATTAACACCAAACAGTTTCATTAAAACAAATAAAGAGCAAATAAGGGAACCTGCTAAATGGGTCACAGATAAGCGTGAATGGGGGCATTTTTACAGACGCTGATGTAATGGCGAACTGACAGAGCCCTGTTTTAGTCAAATATTTAATGTGATCTCCAGGGAGATGGCAGACTGTTGAGACTGGAATCTGATTTCAGGATGACCTCATGCACTAGCATCTGGAACACAGTAGGCAAGCGCAGCAGCCAAAGCAAACGAGGGG
Source organism: Carassius carassius (assembly GCF_963082965.1). NCBI lineage: Eukaryota > Metazoa > Chordata > Actinopteri > Cypriniformes > Cyprinidae > Carassius > Carassius carassius. The sequence continues at coordinate 11,130,016 of NC_081803.1, read as the reverse complement.
AAGAATTGGAACAGTCACGCTGCTTGCAACCCATTGGTTGAAGCGATATGAGAGCCTGTGAGACTTCAGCTGAAGAGAAAAATAATATGGTGATACTGATCATGTTTTTTCCCTCCTTTATACTGCTTTTGCGTGCATTTAGCAAGTTATTTTTCTTTGCAGGCTCGTAAAAGGGTGCGGTGCATATCATGAAGGCGACCAAATTAGAAGCTGGGCTATGACATCACTTGTTGGTTTAGCTCAAAACATCCCTTTTAATGACAGCATTCGAAAGCCACACATGAACTTACTTGTGCATATGCTCTAACCCAAACAGAGAAACATATGTTGGAAGTCCTGTTTTTTTTTAATGCATTTAAAGATACAAATGATCCTGTTTAGCAAACGTGGGTCATCTGAAATGGGTTTGGTAATGGAAACAGCCCTGTTATACAGCTGGGAAAATGAAGGGGGTCTTTGCAGAGTGTTGTGTTGGCATGATCTATATGCTGAAGAATGTGGTGAAAGCTTGGAAACAGGAAGCCTGTGAAACAGCGGTAAGAAGAACAGGCGAGACGGCTGGCCAGCGGTGTAACCCTAGTACTCTTGATCTGCACTCATAAATACACTTTCACAAAGAGGAAACTCAAACAAGACTACCGTCCCTTTCTAGGCAAGTGAGGTTAATCTGGGGTCACATTTTGACCACCATATAATTATCCTGTTTAATGTTTATAATTGTTTATAATGTAACCTATTGTTAGTGCCAGGTCATGTTACTTATTACATGGCGTTCTGGAATATTTCATCTGGTCACGGCATTCATTTGGTTATTGTTTGTGCAGCAGTTGGGTTCTAGAATTTTCTCCATAGGGGAATTTATTTTTGACCAATGGGGCTGTTAACTGATGGTATATGCCTTTGCTGAAGCCACCATTGTGTATTATTTCAACATAGTTTTTAAATATTCATATATCAACTGCAGAATTCATGACTCTAAAAAAATCTCCACCAATCAGAGAATCGAAACAAATGAATCAGACAAAAAGAGATCTTTAATGTCGTCAACCACTCCCATGAACCTGCCCTATCAAACTACTTAAATATTTGTATAGTTTATTTTGCAATAAACATATAATTTTTGTTCTATATATATAATCAACATATCAATAGTTCTATATTTTCTCCATTTGATTGTGTCATTTGCAATGCTTCATGGGAGTGTAGTTTTTTCCCTCAATAGAGCTGTTACCATACATGGCCTTGTATGGAACCTTTGTTTTTTTTTTGTCTGATATTCAAATCCTTTTCTGTTTTAAATTACATTTTGTAATGTTGTGATTGTGATTCCTAGCTAGTTGGTTTGGTTCTTGGATGGTAATTCTTTAATGGAGGCTTTTTAAAATCCCTATGGGAAAAATACTAATGGAAGCAAGGCTGCTGAAAAAAAAGATGGGCATTTATAAAAATATCTGATTTCAAAGACTGAACAATCAGAAAAGAGTTATTTAATGTTATTTAAAGTCAACTTAAAAAAAAGGTTAAAACCCAATTAAAGCAAACAGTTTGCCAGTAATATTTGTTGTAGCACTCACTGATATCCATCTGCTGTTATACGTATATTCTAATACACAGAACAGTATAAGAAGACCCTTAGTTACAATTGCAAAGGTATTATTAAATAAGTAGTAGCCTCAGGTCATAAAAGATATAGATGAGTTTGTTTCTTCATTAAAACAGATTTAAATAAATAGACTCCAATCTATTAATTAACATCTTGTGAAAAGAAAAGCTTCCATCATTAAGTTGTTTTAACTTTAATCTGTCACTTATTGACCAAATATGAGTCCAAAATATATATTGTAATAATGCTTCCTCCAGTAAAAAAAAGTCCATCCCCTGTTGTCCCCTTACATCAAAATCCACAGATATATTTATTTAGAACTGTTTTGGACTGTTTCTGCTTTTAAACGGTGATTGATATATAAAGGATTTATATTTCATTCGGAAGCAATGTTTTAAAGTGAAAAAGTCGTAATGATGGATTTGTTTTTCACAAACATGCACCTTTTCACTTCCCAAGACATTAATTGAAGGACTTTAATTGTGGATTAGTTGTGGCTTATTGTGATGTTTTCATCAGATTTTTCGGAGTCTAATTCTGGCGGCACCCATTCACTGCAGAGGATCCATCGGTGAGCAAGTGATGTAATGCTACATTTCTCCAAATCTGTTCTGAGGATGCAACAAACTCATCTACAATTTGGATGACCCTAAGGTGATTACATTTTAACCAAATGTTCATTTTTAGGTAAACAATTATTTTAACCTTTTACGGAGGTTTCATGCAACTGGCTCCTGATTTGTAATCAGTCCTAAGGCAGTGACTCAAGCACATGAGACTATCCATGTGCCCTTGACACAATACAATACTCTTATGGTGGTATGTATACAGGGAGTTTGTTTCCTCTATTTAAATGTGCATTATATCAACACCACATATTCCATTGTTATTCATTTATGGACTATGTGCAAAAACACATTTGTATTTGTATAAATAATCACCCTGAATTTTTTTAATATGTTACCTTCAGCCAGCAAGAAGTGTCCAAATGGAAAAAGGCATAGAAACCAGACATGGTATGATAGCCTATAATTTTTCTGTGTATTTTACTTCCTCGTAATGTGCACCGGATAATGACAGGGAATTATTGACATCAAAGACAGATATCAGATATTTTATATATCCCTCTCATGGGGTGGATACCTTCCTGTACATAATTTAGACACAAACTGTCAAGCGGAGTCTCTCCCAACATCAGTCTATGCCTTAGACATGTGGCAAGATCTTTGTGAAAATCTTTAATAAGAAACAGATTTCAGAGGCTGAAAGAATATGCAGAAAATCCCTGCAGCCAACGCCCCATCTACTTACTTCAATGCAATTCATATTCAGACTCCCACACTGCTACAATATCAATGAGGTTAATCAAAATAGAGTATCTCACATGTAGAAGGTAGACATTTGACCGGCCAGATTAAATATTAAACAGCTAAAGCCAGTTTAAAAATATGAGCATTTTTCACCAGTAATGTAGGATGTAAGTCTTAATGGAAGGTGAAATACATTTATGTTGATCATACAACACCAAACTTATTAGAATATTTTCAGATATCAGAGAGTATTTTTAATATGATTTTATTATCATTTAATTAAATATAAAACATTATTTTGCCTCTTTTTATGTCTCTGATTTCTGATGTTTCCTAGGCACAGGTCTTTGCATATCAGCCTTTATGATATCAGCAGAGAACCAAGGCTCTGTGATTCTGGATGTTGTGCAATTTTGATTAGGCTACCGTATCCTGTCAAGAAAACGTAAATTTCGCTTATTGTCTGAGCTTTTTTTTTTTTTTTTTACCATTGAGAAAGTTTAACTTACCTTTTGTGTGTTACACGGTGCTCTAAGTGTCCTATCTACAGCCGCCACAGCAAAGAATAAAGTGTTTTGCGCTTGGTCCGGTTTGCGTTGGTGGGTTGTAGAGAAGTCTTAGCTTATAAATATAAATGACCTCATGCTAACGTTGTTGGGTAGCCTTCCAATTGCTAAAGCTTTCTTACGAATATTAATTAGGTACTTGTGACGTTGTACAGTTACCATCCAATTACGATTTGGCTCATGAATATTAAGAAGGTTTACATAGTAGCGTTCATAAATCTTCGAGATGTGACGACGAGAAGGACGCGCATCGTTTTATTATTCCTTGCAAAGCAATCAAATTAAGATCCTGTGAACAGGAGCACTTTCCTTTATGACAAAGGGATTTAAAGTCAATTTTTGTAAGATTTTAAATCTTTTGGAGATGGAATGCATTAGTTTGGGGTCACAATCTTCCAGTACATGTTCAAATGGCTGAATAGATTTTAAATAAATGAATCAATTAAGAAAATTACATTTTAATCACCGTCTTAAAAAGTACATCAAATCTCATTTATTAGAGGATTAGTGGGTGTGGAACAGTAACAAAACTCTTTCAAATAAGTCATTTTCCTATGTATTATTAAACCTTTTTTTCAATGTTAATGAGGTATTGATGAGTCAGACAGCACAGTACAAACACCAGATTACCGGACATAGGCACTTATCTATACAAATGTATCCACACTGAGCCACAAGTTATGTATGTCTTTGAAATGACTAATCCGGACACAGTGCAGTCACAATAGATGCAGACATTCAGTCTGATCTTAACACTACACTCAAACAGAAAATGTATTAATAAATCTTTTATGACCGATTTGAACACATTTTTTGGGAGAAATTGGTAACAGAAGGATTAGCAACCACAACCATTGTACACCAGTGTCTTGACAAATAAATATATATGGCACAATATAATAAACCAGTTAACGCATAATCATTTAACTTAATATCTGCAAAAGAAAACATCACATAGAAGGCAAGAGGTCAGCAGCTGTCTGGCAGGCTCAGACTCGGTGGCGCAGAGGGTCCAACAGGGGCGGGGATGGCGGAGGAGGAGGGAATGACATCAGGAGGTCTGGAGGCTCTGTGGGGAGAACCAGACGGGTGCCTCCGAACACAAGATCCCTGTCGAGAGGATCGTCTGAGGTTCCTGCTAGTGAGTAAAGCCCAGCCTGGCTGGAGGAGGTGGTGGGCATGCCATGGGCATCTGTGCTGACCGTCATGTCACTGTACATCAAATTGCTGCCATCATTCAGAATCAGCTCTGTGTCCTCATCATTCAACTGACCGGCATTCTAGCAAAAGGGGAAGGAAACAATTCTGATTACACTCCTGTGCTCATATGATTTTACACACTGCATGAGCCAACAGCAGCTGAATGTGTTCATAGGTTTACCTCATAGGCTTGCGAGCTGGTGAGACAGCGTGCTATTGGACCACAGCAGGCCGGCAGAGTGGAAGTGAGAGGAGGCCCACTGTGAGTGAGGAAGGGTTTTAAATAACTGGAACACTTTGTTAAGGATTAAACATCATTTAAAATGACAAATAAGTATACTACTCCTACTTTAGTAATTTACTTTAATTAGTAATTACACTAAAACAAGTCTCTTATGCTACATCAGATAATACAGAGAAAATACAGATAAAATAAAAATACAGTAAAAACTGCAATATTGTAAAATATTATAACAATTTAAAATAATTGTTTTCTAATTAAATATTTTATTAAATGTAATTCACTCCTGTGATGGCAAAACTGAACTTTCAGCATCATTATTTTAGTCTCATGATTCTTTAGAAATCATTCTAATATACTGATTTGCTACTTAAGTAAGTTATGTTGAAAACAGCTGCTTAATATATTTGTGTAAACCGTGATACATTTTTCTCAGGATCTCAGAAATAATTGTTTGTAACAAATTATTTAACTATCACTACCATTTTTATGAATATAAAGTAAAAGTCTTCATTGTCACAATCTATGAATAGATATAAATACATTTATTATATTTAACACACTCATGAGAATCATCATAATCATTTCATTTGCAAGTTTTGTCAAAATATTTAGTTTATGGTTACCCCCTGGGCATTTGTGAAGGAATTGCAGGGGGTTCGGGAGTTTATGAAAAGCTAGCGATTAGAACAAAAATGTTAAATTAAAATGAAAAAAATAAAATAAAATAAAAAAATCCACAAATAAAACAAATCTAAAAACACTTGTTTACCTGCATGTCATGTGACCATTAACTGACATGTGGTGTTTAATTATTTCCTGTACTCTGAAACCCAGATGGAGAAATCAGTTTGATGTAAATTTTATGGCTAATCTTGAGCGCTCTCTACTGTTTAAAATGCTGCACTGAAGACATACTGCTGGAGGTGTAAAATATATTATGGTTGCCTAAGATTGTCTGATCTAAAATGTAGGGTGTATGGTCAAAAAACATCCTGATTTATAAATAAATCGTGTATGAAGTACAATGTAAATGTTGATACAACTAGGCAGAACAACTGAAGGATACTTGTGGTCAAAAGTGTACCACAGTCTGAACGGCCAGGCGCTCTCATGCTTGGTACTTTTTTGTGTCATTCCATCCGGTGCTGTGACCTATAGAAGCAGACAAAAAGACAAGACAAGAGAGGTAATGTAGTTTGTTATACCATCCTTATGATTCAGATTTGTACAGTAAATATTTGAACATTAAACAGTGTTTTTCTGATATCAACTGTTGCATATTGAGCAGACATGAGTGGAACCTACTGAATTATCTTGATCTGTATCCACTCCCACTCTGTGGAAAGATAATGTGATTTAAGCAAAAGACAATGAAAAAGACATAATTTGCTTTCATAATGTAACCGAGGCGCACCGAATCTGCATGAGTGACAGCATGGGGGTCGTCCCACCACCACAGACCCACACAGTGAAGAACACGATCAGTAGGGTGGTGGAAAACATCATCTGCCTGGCGTAAGTTGCAGTGTCCCTAATTGAAAGGGCAAAGGTCATTGCCCCTCGAAGCCCTGTGAGGTCAGCATGACATCATCAACAACAGAAAAAAGGACACGCACTCTCTGACTGCTGCAGGTATTACCTGAAAACATCATGACGTGCTGGAAATTGGAGGTGATTTTATTCTTGCGGCCCAAGTTTAACAGGAAAGACAAGGGGTAGATGTTAGCCGCCCTGCCAAGAAATATGGCCAGCTAAAATGAACGCCACAGTCAAGGATAATGTGTGAATGTCTTTATGAACTACTTTAGTTCTAAAATCGATACTATTAGAGATAAAATTGCAACCATTCAGACGTCAGCTACAGTATCACATCAGACAGTGCACTATAGACCCCCTGAGGAACAGTTCCACTCATTCTCTACCATAGGAGAGGAAGAATTGTATAAACTTGTTAAATCATCTAAACCAACAACATGTATGTTAGACCCTATACCATCTAAGCTCCTAAAAGAGGTGCTTCCAGAAGTCATAGATCCTCTTCTGACTATTATTAATTCCTCATTGTCATTAGGATATGTCCCCAAAACCTTCAAACTGGCTGTTATTAAGCCTCTCATCAAAAAACCACAACTTGACCCCAAAGAACTAGTTAATTATAGACCAATCTCGAATCTCCCTTTTCTGTCCAAGATACTAGAAAAGGTGGTATCCTCACAATTATATTCCTTCTTAAAGAAAAATGGTATATGTGAGGATTTCCAGTCAGGATTTAGACCGTATCATAGTACTGAGACTGCTCTCCTTAGAGTTACAAATGATCTGCTCTTATCATCTGATCGTGGGTGTATCTCTCTATTAGTTTTATTGGATCTTAGTGCTGCGTTTGACACAATTGACCACAACATTCTTTTGCATAGACTTGAACACTTTGTTGGCATCAGTGGAAGTGCATTAGCATGGTTTAAATCGTACTTATATGAACGCCATCAGTTCGTAGCAGTGAATGAAGATGTATCCTATCGATCACAAGTGCAGTATGGAGTACCTCAAGGCTCAGTACTAGGGCCGCTACTCTTCACGCTTTATATGTTACCCTTGGGAGATATCATCAGGAAACATGGTGTTAGCTTTCACTGTTATGCTGATGATACTCAGCTCTATATTTCTTCGCAGCCCGGTGAAACACACCAATTTGAAAAACTAATGGATTGCATAGTCGATATAAAAAACTGGATGACGAGTAATTTCTTACTGCTAAATTCTGAAAAAACAGAGGTGTTAATTATAGGACCTAAAAAGTCTGCTTGTAATAAACTAGAACACTGTCTAAGACTTGATGGTTGCTCTGTCAATTCTTCGTCATCAGTTAGGAACCTAGGTGTGCTATTTGATCGCAATCTTTCCTTAGAAAGCCACGTTTCTAGCATTTGTAAAACTGCATTTTTCCATCTCAAAAATATATCTAAATTACGGCCTATTCTCTCAATGTCAAATGCAGAAATGTTAATCCATGCATTTATGACCTCAAGGTTAGATTATTGTAATGCTTTATTGGGTGGTTGTTCTGCACGCTTAGTAAACAAACTACAGCTAGTCCAAAATGCAGCAGCAAGAGTTCTTACTAGAACCAGGAAGTATGACCATATTAGCCCGGTCCTGTCAACACTGCACTGGCTCCCTATCAAGCATCGCATAGATTTTAAAATATTGCTTATTACTTATAAAGCCCTGAATGGTTTAGCACCTCAGTATTTGAATGAGCTCCTTTTACATTATAATCCTCTACGTCCGCTACGTTCTCAAAACTCAGGCAATTTGATAATACCTAGAATATCAAAATCAACTGCAGGCGGCATCCTTTTCCTATTTGGCGCCCAAACTCTGGAATAACCTACCTAACATTGTTCGGGAGGCAGACACACTCTTGCAGTTTAAATCTAGATTAAAGACCCATCTCTTTAACCTGGCATACACATAACATACTAATATGCTTTTATTATCCAAATCCGTTAAAGGATTTTTAGGCTGCATTAATTAGGTAAACCGGAACCGGAAACACTTCCCATAACACACTATGTACTTGCTACTTCATTAGAAGAATGGCATCTACGCTAATATTTGTCTGTTTCTCTCTTGTTCCGAGGTCAACGTGGCCACCAGATCCAGTCTGTGTCCAGATCAGAGGGTCACTGCAGTCACCTGGATCCAGTACGTATCCAGACCAGATGCTGGATCAGCACCTAGAAAGGACCTCTACATCCCTGAAAGACAGTGGAGACCAGGACAACTTCTGCACAATCTGACTTTGCTGCAGCCTGGAATTGAACTACTGGTTTCGTCTGGTCAGAGAAGAACTGGCCCCCCAACTGAGCCTGGTTTCTCCCAAGGTTTTTTTCTCCATTCTGTCACCGATGGAGTTTCGGTTCCTTGCCGCTGTCGCCTCTGGCTTGCTTAGTTGGGGACACTTCATCTACAGCGATATCGTTGACTTGATTGCAAATAAATGCACAGACACTATTTAACTGAACAGAGATGACATAACTGAATCCAATGATGAACTGCCTTTAACTATCATTTTTGCATTATTGACACTGTTTTCCTAATGAATGTTGTTCAGTTGCTTTGACGCAATGTATTTTGTTTAAAGCACTATATAAATAAAGGTGACATTGACATTGAATGTATATCTGTACACAATTCATGAGCACAGCACAAACCCACTGCTACAAAAGGATACAAATGCACCTATGATGAAGAAGGGATTGAACACATGGTGCTGGAAGGAGAAAAGTGTCAAGCCCATATAAGAGAAGATGAAGTTTTCAGCCAGGAAATTGAGAAGCTCAAACAACTGTTGGGGAAACGGAGGAAAATACTATCATTACACAACTTTTTAACACAGAAAACGAGAGTTCTTCAACCGTGAGACATCCCGATAAACATTAACGGTTTGCATAGGTGTTTGTCTGTTACCTGTTTGGATCTACTCTTCGATTCAGCAGAAAGGTTGTTGTATGTATAGTGAGCCTGAGTAATGCCACAGAAGAGCACTGCAACCACACCTAAACACAGACAGAAACAGAACAGCCTTATCTGAGCATTGTTTATATACTGTTATAGCATTACTGATATTTTGAATTCACTTTTGCTTTTATATTTTCAGTTTTCATTTGAATTAGAATTTTAGTAATTTAGTGTAGTGCTTTTGTCATTTGTTTATTAGTTTGTTTTTATTTTTATTATTTTGATCTAATATGCATATATTTAAAACTATTTTTGACCATTTTTGTTTTATTTAATTACAGCATTGATGAAAATGCACTCTTAAACAGTTAGAAATAATTGGAATAATGACAAATATTTTTTTAATATTTTTGAAAGGTTTCTTAAGCTCATCAAGCCTTTATTTATTTAATTAACAATTGAGTAAAAACAGTAATATAATGAAATATTATCGAAATTGAAATATTATTACAATGTTTTGTGTTAATTTATTCCTGTGGTGGCAAAGCTGAATGTTCAGCATCATTACTCCATTCTCCAGTCACATGTTCCTTCAGAAATCATTCTAATATACAGATTTGCTGCTTAAGAAATCTTACTATTATTTAATAATATTTTACAATATTACTGTTTTTACTGTATTTTTGACCAGCCTAGTGAGCCTAGTGAGCATAGGCGACTTCTTCCACGATTAACCAATAAGAATAAAGTATTCCTGTAATAAAGCAATTTAGAGACGTCACCTGTCTGCATAAACTAACAGTATGAATTTTCCCATGATATTATATACAACATGCGATTGAACAGAGATTTCTTTTATAGTGTTGTCATTGTTACCTGTGAAGCCGCAAGCCTCAGCCAATAGGAAAGTACTCCAGGACATGAGGAAAAAAAGGGCTGTTTCCAGCAAGGGGAAATCTCTCAGCTTGGTGAACTTTGTGACCTAAATAAAAACAGATATTAATAGAGAAACTACCTTAGACAGGTTTAAACTGATTGTTTTGGCTAGTTTATGTGAATTAAATATTAGTAATAATTATAAATACTGTATCATTATATATTTATATATATACCAGAGCTGTCATGACTCCAGTTGCAGCCCCCATTGCAAAAGACCCACCGAAAACTCCCAGAAAGACACCCAGTGACTTGAGCAGGGCACTGCCATCAAATGTGTGACGATTGTCTCCCTCAGGCTGGTATGCCACTATTGATCTGTCAGTATTTGAGAAAGACAATATCTTCTTCATATTGAAATAAGACATTCAATGACTGAACATCTTTAAAATACACAGAAAAGCTTGTGTGCTTAAAATATCTAAACACATACAACTGTTACATATATACCTTCAAAAGTTTGGGCTCATCTTTATGAAGGCAGTTAACAGATTTATTCAGCAAGGATGCATTAAATTGATCAAAAGTGTCAGTAAAGACACGTATGACACTGAAAACTATAGTAAATCCACTGGAATAAAATACAATTTAAAATATATTTTTTAAAAAGTTATTTTAAATTGTAATAATAGTTAACAATGTTGCAGTTTTTAGTGTATTTTGCAGTCTAGGTGGGCATAAGAGTCTTTCAAAAACATAAAAAAATAAAAATTCTAATTGCCTCAAAATCCAAACCCAAAAAATGAGAAGTGTGTTTGCCTGTGTGTATTTTTTACACATAAGGATGTGCACTTACGATGATAGGACGATGGCCACAGCGTCATTGAGGACACTCTCACCGAACATCAGCGCGTAGAGATCCACGTCCACTTTCAGCTCATTGAAAATGGCCAGAACTGTCACTGTAAGTAATTTCAACTTTTGATGACTCTGATTTTGGCTATAAATCAATCAATAGTTTAATATATTAAATATAAGATCAACTAAATTTATAGTAACAGCCATACCTGGATCTGTAGCAGATACAATAGCACCGAAGAAAAGGCAGTCAGTGAAAAAGAAATCCCCTCCAAGCTGACCGATGACTTTCATAAACACCACACAGCCGTACATCACCAACCTGCATTTATATTCATATTTATATTACATTTATATTTTCTTATAACAAAGCTTCTTTTAGAAAAACCATCACTCACCCTGTAACAAAGCATGATGTCATTGTGCCCACAAAGGCATAGGAGAGGATAGACCCCAAATTTCTGAAAAAATGCCTCTGATAATTAAAATGAATAAAGAAATAATTACTAAAATGAATGAACGCAGCTCAGCCACATTAGTAATTGATATGAGACAGAATTTCTATTTCTTTCAACTTTCTGTAGCTTTTGACATTTTTTAAATTATTTTCTTACTCGTTTGAGACTGTATCCCGCATGAAAGATGATGGGCGGCAGCAAAATGTTAAAGAAAACCTCAGGATCAAAAGTAACCTAGCAGCAGATTTGCAGGGGTGAGGAAAAAAATGATGTACCCTAAAAATACTTGCGCATTCAGTCGTAGGAAAGAACTATATTAAGAATAACAGGGAAGACGTTTTAACAGCACAGCTTTACCTTCCTGAGCATCTCTGCATTTGGCACATCATGACCCTTGCTGTCCCGGACCTCTCCTTTCAAGCTGTACTCGTAGAATCGGCCGCTCACGTTCACCAGCACGGTGATGGGACTGCTGTTCATGGCACAAGGCAAGGTGACGTCATCTAAGTCTTGAGGCAAATGGACCCCAAAGCGCAGAATTATACCCACAAACAAACCTGAGGACAGAAAACATATATTTCAAATATAGTTTTAATGCACAGCATGTTACACAAATCACATAATATCACAAATAGCAAAAGCAGTTGTCAAGCTACCAGTACAAATAAATACCATCCTAATAAGACTACCTGTTATTGTTACTACAGTAAAATGGTAATTGATTCTTATATTTATTATTTCAATTTAGATTTATAAGAATTTTATATAAATTTATTACACAATTAAATTAAATGTTGACTTATACTGTATGCATAATGTACTAAAGTATACAAATTAAGACCAATATTTTTTTATTTAAATTTAGATTAATTATTTATTATGCCTATATATTACATATTTTCCCATATTATTAGTAGCTATGGTTATTATGGTAATTTCTAGAGACGAAACAGATCAACAAGTATTTTGAGAACATGCAGTGAGCTCATGCATGATATTTCTGGTGCCCACCTACACAAGGTTTCCTGATTGACAAACTTGAATATGATTCTATGAGATAATTCTCACCATAAATCATAGCCAACCCCGTCTCATGTAGGAACCTGAAGCGGCGGTGTTTGAAGAGCCATATGGTGAGGATGGTGAGTGTGAGTAACAGGATGAAGATGAGCAGATTGACGCTGTCCTGCCTGTGGCTCTCCTCCGCTTTCCTCTCCGTCACCACGTTCACCATCTCCGTGTTCTCAGCCAGACTTATGACAACAAAACACATCAGGCACAGTAAACGGGGGAGCATAAAAGCCCCAGAGACGGAGGTGCGTCTCCTTTGACATCCTGTCATGGCCGTGTTTGCGAGAGCAGGATCCGCCGTTCAGTTCAGCGCTGTGGTGATGCTGATAGATAGGAATCACGGTGATCTATTTACCTTCACATAACGCTGTGAAGACAGCGGCAACAGACTTCACAGATAATCTCCGCTTGACCGGAAGTGGGAGATAACAATATAAAGGCTCTGACATGTATTGCCCCTCTTATTATTAATAAATTGCGTCAAAATAGGGCCTAAACTCGTTAAAACTCGCGATTGTTCATAAATAAAATAAAGCTATTATGAGGGTCTACTTATTATCAACTAACTGAAATAAAAGTAAAAAAATGTATTAAAAATGTATTAGTTAAAAATTGTCAATATTAAAAAACAAACACTAATAGAAAATAATAAAATATAAAAATAAAGTTAATTAAAACATTGATAAATACTACATAAATAATACTAAAATAATTTTACAAAATTAAGTATTCGATTTTCTAATTATTGCAACCTTATTAGTAAAATGTATTTAAAATATGTATGTAAATATTAGGGTGAGCATATGAGCCATTTTCCCAGAACGCGTCCTTGCCAGGATTTTTATATTGCCTAAAACATCCAAAGTAGTTTAGAGCTACAGAGAAGGTTCAAGGCAATGCATACACGTACATGTTAGGTGTTTGTTCGTTCATTCAACTTGGAGCGTCGCTGCGCACCGATCATTGTATTACACCAAAGTACCAAGAGAGTGATTTGAATGCATAAGGAGCCATTTGCTCTGCTCTCATGAATGTCATACAATGATCGATCTGCACAGCACAAACATCCAAAATCTGGATATTTTAGGCAATATAAAAATACTGGCAAGGACGCGTCCTGGGAAAATGGCTCATATGGTCACCCTAGTAAATATTCTGTACAGGTTAAACTCTTGATTTATGTGATTTTGATGATTTTATTAAATGTAACATTTAATAAACATTCAAATTAAATATTGTTTATGAAATTAAAAGTAAAGCTATTATAAGCAGCTTTCTCTGTACATATTTTAACATATGTATTATCTGATGGAGACGATAATCAATTACAGTATGCTTCATGTTGAATAAGATTTATTATTGCGTAAATACAACATCAATTGCTCCATACATTAATGTGTACTTTTGGTATGCACTTTAATTACAGACCGAGTACTCCTTACTGAATTGCAGTTTTGTGGTTTGTTTGTTTGTGTATACATACATATAAGGTTCATGCCACAGACTTCTGTTTACTACTGGGCTAAAAGCTACAAAGGAACGTTGCCTTCATAAAATGAGTTAATTCCTATGAATCCTTGCTTCTCATTAATAACTGGCTCTAGCAATATCAGGCTCAATGCTAATGCCTTTGAATGTTAAGTCGTTACATTGTGTTTATCAGTCATCAAAAAAAAAAAAAAAAAAAAAATATATATATATATATATATATATATATATTATCCACAACCTGATACTTTTCTGTATTCTGGAGGTGTTCACAGTAAATGCTTTGGAATGCATTTTTTGAATGGTTTTCTCATGCATTAATTCACACAATCTTGCTGGCTTTTTCTGACCCCTTCCTCAATCAAACCCCAAATAGAGACAAACTTTCCATTGCTTTTAAGCTTCAAAAATAAATCTGCAATGCTCAAAGCCAACATATGTTGCTCAGCACATCCCAGGAGAACATTGGAACAGCCATGCAGATGTTAAATTTGTACCAAAATGTAAACAGGGAACAAAAGCAGAATATTGCTTTCCTGAAATGCGTACACTTTAACCAAGAATGAATATTTGCATTATGCCCCTGACGTACATAAAAAACCCCCCCCTGCTTAACATGAGTAAAACGACTGCACACATAAAATCAGTTCCTGAAGCCTGATCATTCACCAATAATACAATCTGGAATGCTATACAATTGACAAAAACAATGGAGGCTGACCCATGATATGCTTCTCCAGAATCAAATAAACACCTTTGGGGCCTTGGAACTCCAGACTTTTATCAACAAGGCATTGTTAAAGAATATACGATGGCAGCTTTAAATGTTACACCATCCATAATCCATCTTTTTGTGTTCAGACTGCTTTCCTTTTAAGATTATACCATATTTTATATCATAACAAATATATTTCTCTAAAACAGTCTGAAGACATGATAATGCTATAATGACTCTGAAGTCAGCTGACTTGTTACATAAATATCTGAATCCGTCCCGCACTCGCACAAACAGCTAAAATACACAGAAACAGATGGCGCACACCAAAATACAGCACAGTATTCCTCCACATAATAAATAGATTTATCAACAACCTGTTCATCGAAATTAAAAAATACAATTCCATTGAGCGAATAAGTACACATTGCACAAAAAAAGCATGACCAACATCTTGAAGGAGGGATCCACCAAATAAAAAACACACACAACACATTTGTTAAATACAGCATTTCTGTTGAGAGCTTTGGGTCAGATGAACTGAAAGCACATGTATATAACACTGTCGATGAATGAGAGGTGCCACTGTGACCCTCATGTGAACAAATACACGCTCTTCACTCGAAATGTGCGTTTGAAAGCCTAGAGGACAGAGCTCTTCAGTGCACTTTAAATATGGCATGAATTTGCTGTAAATATAATCACAATTCAGAACTACTTTACATTTTTCCCCACTAGGAAGACATATAATCACTATGAATATGTATAGAAGATATATTTCAACAAGCTAAGCACATCGGTCGTGCTACAGGAAGCGTGGGGGGTCATTTGCATGAACACCCAGAAAAATAAGTCCTATGATTTGAGTATGCAGTTAAGCACAGCGACCATTACTGCTGCATGTGACACTCAGAAACTAAACATAGGCAATAGAAACGGGTAAAAGATACATTCATAATGAGTTTAACAACAAACAAAGATATCTCTGGTCAAGCTCATTTTACAGATATGATGGCGCAAATCAAGTCAGACACAGCCAGGCATTTGAAATCTGTGCATTTGAAAATAACACACGTTTTCTTATTTGCACTGGGTTACAGAATAAAGGGATAGTTCACCAAAAAATAAAAAAATAATAATTTACTCACTCTCATGTCATTCCAAATCTGATTTTCCTTCTTCTGTGGAACAACCAAGAACATATTTTGAAGAATGTTTCAACTGGTTTTGTCCATATAATGGAAGTCAATGGGGTCCAAAACAACCTATTTAGACCCCATCGAGTTCCACTGTATGGAGAATAGTTTTTTCCCCCAAATATCTTCTTTTGTGTACGGACATGAGGGTAAGTTGAAAATGAAACTGAAATCTCAATGAGATATATAATTTGACATTTGTAAAAAAAAAATTTCATCTGATCATGTAGCTTTAAGCTGAAAGATTTGCGGTCTAATGTGTAATATACAAAATTTGGCCACTGAAGTGTAAAATGTTTCACACAGATGTATATCAGGTTAATACGCAAATTACAGTTTTTTAAAAAACGAAAAATATACCAACATACTGTGTTGATTTGCTCTTGATTTCCCATCTACATTGGGCTAAAAGTAACGGCCAGATCTATTTTGGACAAACACTTCCAACACCACACTTTTATACAAACCATACACATATATAGATACACAATAATATTTTCTTTGTATTTTACATACACTGTCTCATACATCATCTCTCTGTAAATTCATTTCTGGAGGGGATATGGGCATTTTTGATGCTGGTATTAGTCCTGGTTGGGATCGGAGGGGGGATCATGGGAAACGCAGAAGTGGGAAATGACGTCCAGTTGCTGTTTATGCCAAAGCCTGAGCTGGGGATGCTGCTCTGAGGTTGTGGGAACGGAAGGGATGAGGCTGCGGGTATAAGCGGCAGGACGGACCCACCTGCAGATCCTGACTTTCTAGAAAAGTCTGAATCATCATCGAATGTGACCCATCCTTGGATCTGTTTAGCTGGGGCCACTGCTGGAGCAGGAACTAAGGAATGCTGTCTGGGGAATGATGGTGGAAGAGTTGAACTGTGAACCACAGCAGACATGGCCCTGCTGAGGCCCGGGCTGGCCTCCTGGGCCTGCTGCTGGGTGTAGAAATCGGGCGTGAGCGCTCGGCGTGGGGAGGACAATAGGTTGCCGGTGAAAGAGTTGGTGCTGCTGGGTCTGGGTTGGGCTTCTGCGAGGAACGGACTGTGGGATGAACGGAGGGTCTCCTGGGATTTGCTGCGGGAGGGTACGGGTGGAAGCAGAAGACATGGAGTGCTGCAGGTGTCCGATGCTGAGAAAAGGGAGAGGGAGCTGGGTAATGTGGACGAAGAAGAAGGGGAGAGGGTGGATGAGGAAGAAGAGCGAGGGAGGGAAGCAGAGAACGAGGTGTTTTGGAAGAGGGACTGGGTGTTAAGCGTGTGGAAGGGGTCTCGTTTCCATTGTGCTTCTCTTTTGACTCCATTCATCTCCTTGGCCTGGGGAAAGAAAACATACATAGACTACATTATGAAATCAAACTTACAGCTTAAGGAGAAGATACAACACAATGCAGTTGCTGAGTCAACATGAAATCAAAATTTCAAATTAGATTTTATTAAATATATTGGAGAAAAATTGTCTTCGTAACCTTCCTTAACCCACCTAAGTTAAAAAAACAAAAAATGGTCACACCTTGGCTGTTTGGAATATTAAGAGTTTACTTTTTCCCTATTATTCTTTTTCTTCTTTTTTTTTATGAAATTCTACTGGACTAACTTTCTTTTGAAGTAGTAACATCTAGTTTGGGGGATTTTAGGTTCATAAGCTGACAAATAACTGCCCCCTTTGGCTGTTGAGTTGAACCTCTATTTTAAATAAATTATATAACATTAACTTCCTCAAGCAATTCAACAAACTACTGAATGCACCTTTAAATATCCTCTTTCGGTCACAAAAATGTATCATTAAAGATGTATAAAGGGTTAAAAACTTCATTTCATGTTGACTTTAAATTATAAAACAATATGTTTATTACAAGTTTTGATAAAAATCACGATGACTTATTGGTTAAAACATAAATGGTGCAATGTGAGACCTTAAAATAAATCAAAAACAGAAAGATCTGAATCTTATTTATTAAACTGTCTAATGAAACAATGAAAACAGCATTGTATAACATCAAAAGCACAAATATAATTAGCATACAAGTCTACTAGACGGAAAGTAAAGCTATTTACTCAGAAAATGACTTTCTCTTATCCAAGAAACACTGAAAACAAATAAACCGCAGATTAAAAACAAAAACATACATTACTCACAATAAATACTGCATGACGCTTTCCTTGAACCCCCTGTTGGAACTCAATTAAACTCATAACCTGGTAATTTAATTAATTTATTTATTTATTTATTTTTAAATCGCAATATACAATAATTTCAAGGGGTTCAAGTTAAGTTTGCCACTTTTCTGATATTCAAAATAAAAAAAAAGGTCAAATTAAAGATGGAAAGGGGAAAAACAACTATAACATGGAGGATCCTATATTTATGAGCACCCCACACATTGTGACTACAGGCTATGGTGCCATGAAGACAACGTGAAGGCTAGAAATGACTTAATCCAGTACCTGTCAACCTGAGGATTGCTCCTGCTAGTAAAAGAGAGAGACACATGCATCAAGAAGAGCGAAACATGACTGTAAGTATCACCTGGATAAAATCGATTTTTGCTGGAAAAGGAGAAAATAAAAGGAAGAGGCCCTTAAAGCTGGGTATTAACCCGAGGATGGGCTCTTGTGGGAACCTGTCTCTCTTTATCAAAATTAGAGGTTGGGCTTGTGATCTTTACATCCATGCAGATGTGGGCAGGGTAAGAGGACTAACCTGAGATGTAGGAGCAGGAGCAGACTCAGGTGGCAGTGCATGAGAGGACCGGCTCCGGGGTGGAGGTTTAGGAAATGCCAGTCCAGGCTGAGGGGCGGCAGCGGCTCCAGTTGACTCTTGAGGAGCAGGCTGAGGCACCAGCGAGGCAGGGAAGGTGGGCTGCATTGGTGGAGGGAGCTGGGATTGTATGGGTGGGGGCAGTTGGACTTGGATTGGAGGCTGCATTGGTGACACACACTGAGGCTGCATGGGTGATATCATCTGAGGCCTCATGGGACTTGGCAGTGTCGGGGTTGGACCTGACGGACAGACACAGCATTATTACATGGCAAAAAGTTGTTAAGATGGTAAAATATATGTATAAATCTGGTATAAAATATATATATAAAGTTTTAAATAATTTAATTTAATAATAATGCACATATTAAAAATAATTCAAAAATAATACTTTATCAATTAAGTAATTGAATTACTATTGTTATCAATAATAATAATTATTACTATCATTTAAAAAAATGTAAGTTATTTAGGTAATTCAGTAACTACTGAATGTACTTTTAAATATCTTGTTTCAGTCAGAAATATGTATTACAGAAAAAAAGGGTTAAAAAACTATTTTAAACAATGTGTTTGTTACAAGTTTTGATAAAATTCACAATGTCTATAAACAGACCGGGGTTATTACAGTTACTTAAAACTAAAACTAAATTCAAAACCATTAAAAAAATAATTTTCATTACTTGGGGTAAAAAAAATAGAACAAGAAAAAGAACAAGAAAAAGAAAAAGAAAAAAAAACACCTTTATTTCAGCAAGTTGCCAAGGCATAATTTCTATTTTTAATTTATTTTAGATTGATGTACTAAAATAATTAAAACCGAATACAAACTATATAGGCATTTTAAACAAAAACTACTAAAATGACAAACACAAAACAAAATGACTAAAACTTTAAACCTAAAATGAAAACTGTAAATATAAAAATAAAAACTGGTTAATAAAAAGTATTATAGTAAATAGTAAAACTAGAATAGTATAATAGTAATAATAGTATAATAGTAATAATCTGACAGACCAAAATAATAAAACTGAAATATGAAACATGAATTTTAAAATGTTATAATGAAATATCGAAGAAAAACAAATAAATCATTAGAAGTGTTTAACAAACCCAGAGGCAGTTCAGATGGTTTTCTTTGGGGTTCAGGAATGTGTCTTGGTGCTCCAGGATGATTGTCAGGTGAGGGTCGTGGTGCCCCAGGATGCCCCTCTGCTATGGGTCTGGGGGCCCCAGGATGAGCAGGAGGAGGTCTAGCCTGAGGAGGGACGCTGATGACTCCAGCTCGAGGTGGGATCTAAAACAGAACCATTATATTAACACAGTATTTAGATTCTTCTTCTTCTTCTTTTTACAATTATTAAGTCTACCCACTGGCCGCGAGGCGCCTCCAGGGGCTGAACCAGTGGCTTGACCTCGACCTGAAAAACAGCCGATGCAATAATCAAACATTCAGTAATATTTAAGAAATAAGTTTGTAAAAATATCTGAAAACCTATTTTATTAAATTCAGTCAATTTGGCACAATTTCTACAAATGTGATAACAGAACAATACTTTACATAATAAATTTAATCAGATGCTTTAAAAGTAAGCCTGGAAAATATCAGATCAGTGCTCCTGTCGTGAATGTAGCTCTATTTTGTGTTGAAACTAGCTTGAGGTTACAATATTCTGGCATGAGGAAGGCCCAGAAATGTTTGTCAATGAAATCTTTTCTCAGTTACAGATGGTTGATGTTATTTCGGAGGGCTGATGAGCGAAGGCAGTGTGTAAGAACTCACCAGCTGCATCTGCACGTGCTAATGCTGGGCTTTTTTGTCCTTTTGTCAGCATGAGGGAAAAAGTATTCAAAAAATGTTTTGTAGCACGTTACAGCCTTTAGCTAGGGAGAAAATATATCTGTCCCAACAGACTCCTTACCTGAAATAGAAATAATTTCTATCCTTATCTATTCAATTACAAAAGCTACTTTGCCTAATTCAACCCATCACTTCACAATGAGACACTAAGCCAAAATCACTGGAGTACCCGAGACTTAATGCACTACGTCTTGGCAAGAGGGTTGACCTGAACACCCCATGCCCATCTAAATTAGTCTATTTCTGTTAGCAAGTGCAGGAGGTCTCAAGTGATCAGGTGATCATCATACACAATAACAAACACTGCAAGAACCATCTAAAAATGAAATCTTTTCAGAAATTACCTTCATAACCGGTCAGATCAAACTCTAGAGTGAGAGGCTCAGCAAAGTCTTCGAAAGAAAATTCAAAATGTTTCCAAAAAAAAACATTATAAACCAAAATCGGTAATAAAAAGCTAAATCCACATGGCTAAAATAGTTACTTAATATTTAATGACCCAAAATGGCAAATTTACAATTAGGCCCAGGAAAAGCATGAAGAAACACAACCAAACAGAGCCCAGAACTACATCATTGTGCATTACATCTGTGAGCCAGACATTTTTCACTCTGCCAACCTAATATCAGGTGCAACTAACCAAGCCAATAAACAATAAACAGCATTAATTAAGTAATCAACTGCTAATACACAGATACACAGAGCTGGTCATGTACAGTGTTACCTGCTGAATCTTTCCTAACAGGTGTGGGACTTCGCCCTCCTTCAGAAACCACAGGACATTGTGAAATAAATGAAACATGTATTAAAAAAAAAAAAAATATATATATATATATATATATATATATATATATATATATATATAAATAATTGAAAACATAGCATCTAATGTATTGGGTGTTTCAATCTCAGATAAAACTCATGACTTTTAGGGTTTTGACTTCTTGTAATAACAGTTCTTTTATGTTCATTCCTGTGTAAAGATTCACAGCTGTACCTGAGGGTGGTGGTGGGCGCTGTGGAGGTGCAGGTCGGGGTGGTGGGGCATTGGGGCGTGGAGGAGGGGGGCGTTTTGGATCTAGTATCTGTGAAGAGGGAGCTCCAGCAGTCTGACCATCAACAGGAGAACCTGAGAAAAGAGAGAGGAAAAAAAACATTCTATCACAACAACCACTCTCAAATCAACAGCCTGAGTGATTAAGCTCATCTCACAGCACTGCAAACCACACTGAAGCCTTGACACACACACACACACACACACACACACACACACACACACACACACACACACACACACACACACACACACACACACACACACCCACACCCACACACACACACACACACACACACACACACACACACACACACACACACACACACACACTCTAAAAACCACTGAAGCTCATTGGCAACACCTCTGCAAACAGCACTCGTTACCTGCCAGTTCCATTCTAATGGATGCTGGGCTTAATCCTTCTTTTTGCAGTGTAAAAATAAAGGAAAATTAATGCGCTGGAATTTTGTATCTTTAAGAGTTGAATGACAAATGAACATTTTGGCACAACTCTATAAATTTAAAATTACTACGGAGTTATGCAAGTTTTTTCCCTCTTCCACTCCCCTGATAGAGGTCTGTAAGATGTTCTTGACAGTAGACTCTTATGATCAAAAATATTTTGTAAATATAATAATATTATGAAATATTAATACAACCCAAAATAATTTCTTTTTGTGTTAATATATTATAAATTGTAATTTATTCCTGCAATGACAAAACAGAATTTTCAGTTGCCATTACTCCAGTCTTCGGTGTCACATGATCCTTTTTAAAAAAAAATTATCAGTGCTGATTTTATTATAATCAATGTTGTTTATCAATATTTAATTTATTTGAAATAAACATTTTTTATAACATTATAAATGTCATTATAAATTTCTGTCAAAATATTTCAATCTCACTGACCCCAAACTTTGAACATTAGTGTGTGTATATATATATATATATATATATATATATATATATATATATATGAATTATAGAAAAAGACAAAGCTAAAAATTTATAAACCCCTAAGAGTTTGTCCATGTTGGGTAGAATCAAATACTAGCACTACCCAGTGGTGGTCCAGCTGTGCGTGGAGGGGCTCTGCTGGGCCGGATGGGGGCCACAGGTTCTCCGTGGGTAGGAGAGGGGCAGGGACTGGTGTGTGGCGATGTGGCAGGGGATGTGCCCAGATCCATGCCTGCTCCAGGTTGCAGATGCTGGGGTAAAATATCCTCAACCTCCTCATCCACGTCACCTGTCAACACAGCAATAACAATGCAACTCCATACTGCCCCAGACTTTCACACATTCCTGTTGCATTTTGGTAACATGTCACCCAAACAGGTGCCACACCTTCCATGTCATACTCTTCCCCTATGTCAGAGTTTTCTGCCAGCAGGGTAGAGCTGGTGGATGTTGGGATGCTACCACAGATTCTCTCCACACTCATTTCCTCCTCTAGACTCTTTATCCAACCTGGACTCCTCAGACGAATGTCTATGGTCTTACCATCCACCTGAATGCAAACACATAGAGGGATGGTAAACAAAAAATGCAATTTTAGGGTGCCATGCAATAAATACATGCATGTGAATTTTTTTATATTGTCAATATATAAAGCTGAATCTTAACTATAGTCTCTTACAGTAGAGCCACTCAAAGATAGAGCTGCCAGAGCAGAGTATCCCTCCAAAAATGTCACCCACATTTTCTCTTCAACAAACCTGTTCCGCAGAAGAAGAACAAAAACATAAATCATAATTTTTGTATGTATATGTTATTATGGTCACCAAGGTTGTGGTTATTTAATCAAAAATACAGTACAAACAGTAATTTTGTGAAGCATTTCTACAATTTAAAATGACTATTTGCTATTTTAATATA
Organism: Carassius carassius; assembly: GCF_963082965.1. Lineage (NCBI taxonomy): Eukaryota > Metazoa > Chordata > Actinopteri > Cypriniformes > Cyprinidae > Carassius > Carassius carassius. The sequence continues at coordinate 11,106,415 of NC_081803.1, read as the reverse complement.
TTTTAAAATGTAATAAATTCCTGTGATGTCAAAGCTGAATTTTCAGCATCATTACTCCAGTCTTCAGTTTCACATGATCCTTCAGAAATCTTTCTAAAATGCTAATTTGTGCTTAAGAAACATTTCTTATCAGTTCTGAAAAGTTTAATGCTTAATGTTGTGGAAATATTATTTTTAAGACTCTTTGATAAATGAACAGGACTTATATTATATTATGTAAAATGATAAATGTCTCCATTGTAATTTTAATGACATTTTAATTAAATATAATTGGAATTAAATTATGTATATAAAAAATAACCCCTACCTGATAAGAATAACCTCGCCAAAATTTGCAAACTTGTCCAACAGGTCGTCAATCAGTGCATCATCAAAGTAGTCATCAGGACCAGACGTGCAGAGAGAGACAAGGATGGTGCCATCTGGTGGACCCTGCAGGGCGATCACTTCCTTATACACCTGATGTCTGGCCTCTGGATCCACCTCAAGTATGTCCACATCCATGACAGCCACCACAGGCCTGCAAGAAAGAAATGTTAAGAGTACAAGAACAGAGATTCCTAAACTTAAAAGCCCCTGTGGCCCACACAAACAAACGAAACATTTTAAAAATGACTTTAGACTAGCATCATTTAGTTTTGGTGATGCGAGAGTGGGTATTCTTAATTCCGGTTTCTGTGACGTTTGCATTTACTGTAAGGTGAAACTCATACGAAACTCATTCATTCATTCACCTGACCCACAACATACGTAAGTTGCTAATACCGCTGGCTCAAATAACATATATAATATAGTAATGATAGCAATGTAGATCTTAGTTGCATTTAAGTGATATTATAAATCCTGTAAACATATATAGAAGGTATGATTCAGTTTTTCCCAGCTCTCTGCACTGACGTTTAGGAAAAATGGAAGTATCTTTCTTTACCCATTCTTGCTGATCGGAAATCCAACACCCATTGACAGCCTCCTGCAGTACCTCTGAGGCCCATTGGAGGGCAAATAAAACATTGCAAATGGAAAATTCAAAATTCGTTGTGCTGGCCTTATTCTCTCTCACCTGTGATCAGAGGTTTTAAGCTCTGCTCTACCATAATACTTGAGCTCTCCAGGGCTCCATGGGTACTGATCCTCCTCATTCACTGAGGCTCCTACTACATTCAACTCCAACTCTTCCGCTGAAACACACACACACACACACACACACACACACACACACACACACACACACACACACACACACACACAGGCAGATCTAGTCAAAAATGTAACTTTAAGGTTAGCTTATTCTGTTGTATAGTGCATTTGAAGTTTGGTTGGTGGGTGAGGATATTTTATTAATATAATTCTCACCAGTTTTATCAAAGTTCCACTTCCTTCTCTTCCACAACACACGGTCAGTCCAGGCTGGTGTGCGGCACTTCTCACTGGTGTCGTAGTCCTCCGAAAACAGGTCATATTTGTAAGTGGGGGCAAAATCCAGCTTCCCTTCAATAAAGCCCCTAAAAATCTGAAATGTGAATAAAATGGAGAAATTGTTTAATAGAGTGACAAAAAAACAAAACAAAATTCCACAGATTTTCCCTAATATACCTGTCCAGCATTCTTCTGCTCCAGCAGCTGATCTCCAGCAATCAGTGCATCCCAATTCTCCTGTCTGATCAGTTCCTTTGTCTCTTCATTGGGAATATTTATTCGGTAGTTGAAGTCTCCACACCAGAATACATAATCATGGGAGTACAGGAGACGGCCCTAATAAATAAATAAAATCTTATTTAAGAATAATATTTTTTAATGTTTTCTATTATTTGCATCAATAATAAATACAAATACTATATATTAATATGTATTATAACAATAGTATTATTATTAATTAAAAAGTACAGACCAAAAGTTTGGAAACATTACTATTTTTAATGTTTTTGAAAGAAGTTTCTTCTGCTCATCAAGCCTGCATTTATTTGATCAAAAATACAGAAAAAACTGTAATATTGTGAAATATTATTACAACTTAAAATAATAGTTTTCTATTTGAATATACTTTAAAAAAATAATTTATTCCTGTGATGCAAAGTTGAACCTCCAGCAACATTACTCCAGCCTTCAGTGTCACATGTAACATCCAGTCTATCACATGATCATTTAGAAATCATTCTAATATTCTGATTTATTATGAGTGTTGGAAACAGCTCTGCTGTCCAATATAGTTGATGAATAAAAGGTTAAAAAGAACTGCATTTATTCAAAATAAAAACAAAATTCTAATAATATATATTCTAATAATATATTTTCCTTACTATCACTTTTTATCAATTTAACACATCCTTGCTGAATAAAAGTATTGATCTTATTTAAAAAAAAGAAAGAAAAAGAAATTACTGACCCCAAATTACTGACCAGTAGTTTATATTGTTATTACAAAATATGTATATTTTAAAAACATAGCTTTTTTTTTTTTTTTACTTTTTATTCATCAAAGTATCCTAAAAAAGTATCAGATGTTCTGAAAAAATATTAAGCAGCAGAACTGTTTCCAACTTTGATAATGAATCATCATATTAGAATGATTTCTAAAGGATCATGTGATAATGATCCTAAAAATTCAGCTTTGCATCACAGAAATAAACTATAATTTAAAGTATAATAAATTAAAAAACAATTATTTTAAATTGTAATAATATTTCACAATATTACATTTTTTTCTGTATTTTTGATCAAATAAATGCAGGCTTGATGAGCAGAAGAAACTTCTTTCAAAAACATTAAAAATAGTAATGTTTCCAAACTTTTGGTCTGTACTGTATATATATATATATATATATATATATATATATATATATATATATATATATATATATATATATATATATATATATATATATATAAATAATGCATTTAAATAACATTAATACATTACAATCAGTAATACATAACAATTAAAAGAAGAAGGTGTTCATAAGAAGTGTTTCAACAGAAATAACAGATATTTTCTGAATCACAAATGAATTACCATGGGGAAGGACAGTTTGCGTGCAATTTCATTGTAGTCGTCGTTCCTCTCTTTGACCTGTGACTGGCCGGCAGCAAAGTGAGAGCACACAAAGCAGATGCTGGTGGTGTGAAAGAGCATGCGAATAGCCACACCCCCTTTATTACCAGTGGCTCCACCCATCCCAGTCTTCACTGTGTCCACAGCAACGTCCCTATGTGAGGAAAACTCACAATATGAGATCTTAGAATTATTTCTAATCCTTTTAAACATCTGAAACTAGATTGATTTGTCAAGCACAAAATGAAAGCAAGTGTGTGTGAGAATACCTGATGAATGGTGCATGCTGAGGACGTATGAAGACGAACAGACACACACCCACCAGCTGCTCTGAGGCCAGCAGCACGTATTTGTGCTCTCGTGAGATGTTCTTCTGCAGTTCTGCAGCCCACAGCTTCTGATTAGTAGTGCTACCAGGGAGGAAAGAGAAGTTAAATAGTTCTCAAAGGAATGAGAGCATGAATACATGAAGCATGAAAAGTGAATTGGGTAGCACATCACAACTACTGGCACTAACCAAAGGAAGTTTTGCTTCTGCTTACTATTTAACTACAGTCCAGTGAACTTCAAAATCTCTTACGTCAAGTTACTTCTTACCTTGCACTGACGATATTTCCAGCATTCAGCTCTACCATTTCCTCAAAGCCAATAGCAAAGATGTCCACTGGGTTAGATTTTCCATCTGCATGACAAAACGGTGATCTTGGACTCTGATACATTAAGCCACTTAAGTATTTGCATTAGTTTTATTAGTCACTGACTGATAATAAAACAAAGCAACCTCATTTCCTTTCAAAGTATCATTTGCATTGTCTTTGCATCAACACATACCCTGGAATTCTGGGTGGCCGGCCTTCTTAGGGGCATCCAGGAGCCAGTCATTGAGCGTGTGGTTACGAAACGCAATACTGCGGAACTGCTTGCCCCCGTTCACGTTCCATGTACCCACACACACTCTGATCTTCTTGGGACGTGTGTACTTGAAGTGGTTCTGACACATGCCCAGAAGCACTCTGGGAGAGGCTAAAAACAGAAAGCGTGAGACATTTATCAAAAACCTACATTCAGATGATCAATGATAATATGAAATCATATCTTGGCCAGAGTACACGAAAAGAAAATGCAGAGCATATGACATCGTCCAAACCAGTGAGACACACCAAACCGATTAAATTCTGTCCTTGAAAGTTGGACAATAAGATATGACACATTTAAAACAAGACTAGACAGCAAATTCAAAGGATGATAAAAAGAAAAAAAACAAAACACACTGTACAATGTCAGAGGCGCCAAAATAAACAGTGAGTTTATAATACAGGGTACCATAAACATTTATGGATTTATGGCTGGTATATGTATACTGTACCTGACTGTAAAATGGGCTCAGTGACTAACATTGTAAGCATTAAGGAGAAAAAGAAAGAAAAAAGGGAGGGGGAAGAGAGAGAGTGGTTCACGTTAGCCGTTAAGACAGATAACAGCATTAGTCTTCTGGTTCAACACTAATCTCACACCCAAAGCAGCCGGGAGCCATAGATTAGCACGCTAGCATAATGAAATGCATTCAGATCCAGATCCAAAGGATGAAATCAGTCCACTACAGCAGACTGATCACATTAAAACCGTGACCACAATCACAAGATACCAAAGGTGGAAATCAGGTTTGAAATCACCTATACCTCAGTAAAGTCAGTAAAATTGGTATAGTTTAATATGCATTTGCTAGGTATTTTATATGTATTCCTTTATGGGCAATGTATTTACAATATATTTATATTTTGAAAATATTAACATTATAATTAAATCACACTAATACTATATTTATATTTGATTTGACTAATATTATCATTGTCCTGGTTGATTTCTGACTTTGGATTGTGGTGGTGTAAATCATACCGTACAGGCTGCCGGTTGTGAGGAGGGCTCGTGCCTTATCAGCCAGGTCACTGTTCAGGGTGCTGCCCAGTCTCAGGATGTCAATGGCTTCCTGTTTAGAGCTGTCAAAGAAGTTGTTCTGAATGGTTCTGGTGACTGAGCGAGCGCCGTCCTTTAGCTTTCCACCCTACAGAAAGAAAAAACAAAACCAAACTATTCATCTAAAATAGTTACGGTCGGGAACATCAAAACTATCAAAAATAAAAAACAAAAAACAAACAAAGGAAACATTCATGTATTCAAAGGGACATGACAGCAATACTAATAATATTTCTATGCAGCCAGCTAAATGAGGCTTGGTGTTTGAGGCCTAGCTGAGAGACGGTTTACAGGCCTTTATAACAGTCTGTAAAGAGACCGAATTAAAGTTGAGAGCACTGCCGGTTACAGCAATCTTTCTCTACTAACATGAACCACCACAAAACAGCAGACTAAGATAGAATAGAGCATCAAAACTTGAATCGACACAACTAGCTAGTGTCAACTTACCACAAAGGCAGAGGAACAGCCATAGGAAAGCAAGAAAAACAGCAGATATAAGAGTTAAGACAATCGTTAACTTACTGGGTAAAGATGGTCAGAACCTCTCATTTTCAGCTCTCTACTGCCTTTTTGTGCTTTATTGTTTGTATGTGTTTTACAAGCTGACAGGTACCTTAGCCTTGCCATCCAGGGCACCAGTGCCTGCGTAGATCTTGCTGACCGAGTCTCCATTGATGGACCACATGGAGCGGAAAACCTCCTGAAAGCGTGCCACCAGCTGAGGCTTCTCAGTCAGACCCATGTCTTTCAACTGTTTCGGAAGCATCTGAACAACAGATACATATTACATAAGAGGTATTAGATTTTTTTTTTACTGTAGTTGGAAAACAGAACTGTTACAAACACACCTCAAGTGCAATGAAGGCCTGGACGCTGTTTGTTCGGTCCAAGCAGTCTAAACAATTGGAACGAATAGTCCCAGTTTGACATCTGCAGTGAACAAAATTGTGGGAGACAATTTCATGAACTAGTTTTGGTCACTTTGTGATTATCATCAGCATAAGCCAATTACTTATTAAATGTAAGGATTTAAAAGATTTTTACAATGTATTTTTTATTAAAAAAAATTATTCATTAATAGGTTCAGTAAATTGTACTTCATTCAGAACTTTGTCTATCTTCATTTCAGACTACAAAGCAACAAAATGTGATTTTTTCTTACTGTATACCAATATATACCAAGCGGCAACCTCCCGCTCTCTCTCGTGAAGCCCATACGGAAGTGACTTAAACTGTAATTCGTTAACTGGCCGCTAGAGGCTGGCTGCAAAAGGGAGGTAATTCCATAGACCCCCCATGTTAAAATGCCCAATTTTACAGCAGAAAAAAAAAAAAAACGTTTACAGCCTGGTTGAAAAATGATTTTGGTCTATATAGCTATGTTTGCCCTTAATAGCAACTGTGAAGGGGGTGATTTTTTGAAATTACCTTAAACCTTAAAGTTCAGCATAATTAAGGGCGTGGCCACTTGAGTGACAGGTGGATTACTGCTGCTGTCACTACTGTTGAGCTATGTGGGCTGTATAAAAACATGTCATTAAAACAATGAGCTGGATTGATGGTGCTTGTGGCATACAGGGTTTTGGAGTGGTAGAGGGCACTTGTATTATTAGTGAAGACACATTATTTGTTTATTTACAGTCATTCATTCTCTCATTCTTGTCTCTGTGACTTTGCGCGGTCCGGAGCGCTGTAAGACTGATGTATCATTTCAACTGAACTTTACTCCAAATATATGAACTTACCTGTTTTAAATACTTTTATATTTAATGTGTTTGTTATATTTAATAGCCACGTGGTTTAAAACACCACTATGACAACAAGTACAGAGAGGCTCTCTCTTGCCCTCACAATATGATGTATAGGCAATCTCACAGGATGGCGATATGACGATTTGAAAAATGTCTATATCGCCCAACACTACTCACCTCTGAATGCCGGCCTCCTCTGAGTAGTAGAAGAAACCACATTCCTCCAGAAACTTGCTGATCTGAGGTTTCAGGACAGTGTTGAGCTTGTCAGTCTTCCCGCCTTTAACCATCTGATGATAGTCAAAGTTCAACATTCTCACAGCGTTCGCATGCTCTGAGGCTTTCAGGTGACTCTGTGGGCGAAGACAAAGATAGTCTTTATACAGTAAAGAAAGTGAAACAACTGCTCTATGGCTCTGTCATACTTGAGTATTGAAAGACATCTCAAATAATGCATTGCAGCCTGACCAACCCGAATATTTGCTTAACAACAATCACCTGGAATGCTTTGCTGAGCATGTTTTCCCCCTCCTTCATACCCAGCAGGTTGATGATCACCTGTCTGCCATACAGCTTCCTCAGAGCACTAAAGTGTCTGGACAGGAAACATCACACAGGGGTTCATGCACATTTAAATACATTAATCTAATCGAAAAAGAATAAATAAAAAATGTTTATCCAATCCTGTGATCCAATGCTTCAAGAAAAATCAAAGGTGATTTAAAACAAAGGAAGCCAAGGAAACAAGTGATCAATAGATCATTAAGGATGGAGTGGGAGCAATAAAAGCCTCACGATTGTGTTGTCTGCATCTACTTGCCCTCATACCGACCTGACTCAGCACTCCAGGGAACAGAGCAGTGACTCATGATGAATAAAGAATGTCCATCATGCTTAGTGTGAGAAGCCAAGGCTGGATAAGAATAAACCCTCCCACATTTTCAGGATAAGGCTTTCTTAAAGCAGATTTTAGCATTTTAATAAACATTATCTTTCCCTAAAAAAAAAAAAATCATACAAAGATGTATTATTGATGAAGTTCACTGAAAGAGTATGTCTTTAGTGACACTGACAAGATCATGGGGTTATTAACTCACTTAAATCTAACAAATGCTTTAAAACAGGTTCCCAAAGACTGACCTCATCTGAGTTTTCATGTAGAATTTTAAATAATATAAATAACAGGTTTAAGTTTTTTTGTCTGATTTGTTTTGAAAATATTTAAATATTGGGTAAATAAATGTTTAAATAAAATGTAAATGATAAAATTTTAGTGTCAATTAATTGTACTATATCATGTTACAGAGAAATTTCAACAAAATTATTTGTAAAACTCACATTTGCAACCATCCAGCAACCAATTTCTAAATAAAAAAAATATATATATATTTGTAACTTTTTTGAACCACTTTTTTTTATATATAGTTTTAGTAATTTTAGTACTTCAACCTATTTTTTCAACTAGTTGCCATGGCAACATTTATACATTTATTTTAGGTGCCTTTTACTACCATGTTATTACGTCAAAAATGTTGTGTTCATGTCTTTTGCTGTTATTAAGGTGGGATACAATAATGGTATAGTTAGGTTTAGGGGTGGGAGAAAGGGTTTGTAGTTATATCTACAGTATATATAGAAATATAACTACAAAAATTAATTACAGATGTAATTACAACCAGTAATTATTTTTATAAGTACAAGGTAATAACATGCATTGCATGATTAATGACCATGATTAATTCAAATATTAGTACATAGTAGTTAAAGACACTTAATACAAAGTGGGTCCATTATTTTAAGATTTTTTTATGGTCAAATTATTATTTACAGATAATTGGTTTAGAGTTGTGTTTACATGGGGCTGGACATCTTACACTGCATTTTCAGCATATCACGTCATCAGTGCTGATTTTTAAGACACCATGAGCAGTTTGCATTTATAAGACCGCAATAAGCTAAGTTAAAAAAGTTTAGCTTTTAAATGATGCCTCCATGTTACATTTAATCCAGCTGTTATGTGCGTAATTGCAGTCTATGAAATCCATCTTATCGGGCTCTGGTGGACCTTAATTACCCAGCGACTAGCTGAAAATACATCCTTAGACATGTCTGAGTTTGCCCATCCAGACTGTGTTTAATAACAGGACTGTTTGAAGCAGGGCCCATACACAGCACAAATATCTGCTGGATTGCTTTCATCATGCACTAACACTTGGGCCAGAGCCAGAACAGCTGGATACTAGAGCAAGCATCATCAAAGACCAGCTGAACCCTAATTACCTCTCAAAAGCCGGTGCGTTTGCTTCAAAACCACGAGACAGCTTAACACGATGAGATCCGACCTTTGTGGAAAGAGAAAGAAAAAACAAAAAAAAAGATTTGTGAGTTGAGCTGTTTCCTATTTGGTGAAAAAGGAAATTAAGGTGGCAGAAGGAAAGGAAGATGAGAGAGACAGCAAGAGAAAGACCACACAGGCCTGGCCTGCCTGCGGAGTTGAGCTGCATTTGAGAAACAAAAAACATTTGTGCAGAATAAGATAGCGGAACCATCTGCAATTATTTCACAAGCTCACTGAAGCCTGAAGATCTATCAGAGATACCGTTCATCCCAGGAAACACATGAATCCTGGCTGGACAGTCATGATTTGTGCTCTACACAGAAGTTTCAGACGCTAATGTTAGCTAGCTGCAGTTTTTAATAGTTGCAGGAAGCTCCTTTATAATAATGGTTTTCGATTGATGTTACTTTTGACCACTCTCACATCCTTCAATATAATGTATAATGTTCCTGGCTACAACCACAATAGTAATCTATACAGAGGACTTTCCTATTTCTAGGCTATGACTGGCTTCTCATTTCCTGCAGTCTCATATAACTCAGGTCACTGAAATAGTTAAAGGTCCTGTTCTTCGTGATCCCATGTTTTAAACTTTAGTTAGTGTGTAATGTTGTTGTTAGAGTATAAATAATATCTGTAAAATTCTAAAGCTCAAAGTTCAATGCCAAGCGAGGTATTTTATTTAACAGAATTCGCCTACACAAAATGACCCGTTTGGACTACATCCCTCTAGTTCCTGCAGTAATGACGTCACTAAAACAGTTTTTTGACTAACCTCTGCCCACAGGAATACACAAAAAAGGGGGCGTGGACTTGTTGCGCTCGCGCGGAGAAGAGGAAGAGCTGTGTTTGTGTTTGTCGCCATGTCGTCGAAACACTGTTATTTTAATCTCGGAGTCCAATCATCTTTGTTTGGCGTTCCCAGGGACGCTGTACTTAGAGATCAATGATTACAATTTATGTTTAACTCGGTTCCCGAAAATTATAATCCACATGTAAATCTATGTGCAGCACATTTTGCTGAGGACAGCTTTCTCAATCTCAATCAGTTTAATGCCGGATTCACACAAAGATTATTCTTGAAAGATGGAGCAGTTCCCTCTTTGTCTGGAGAAGGCGTTGTTTATGGACCACAACCAGTAAGTGTATTTTATTATTTAAGTTTGTGCGTTTAACAGTTTTTTGTAACTTATTACACAAAGGGCAACGCTGTTTAGCTTTGTTAACTAGATGTTAGGGCTGTGCAAAAAATTGAATGCGATTTTCATGCGCATCTCGTCAGTAAAGGCATTCTGTGATTAGAAGTACATCTCCAGCACGTGCGTTCAGATCAGGGTTGCCAGGTTTTCAAAACAAATGCTGCCCACTTGCTTCTCAAAACTAGTCCAATCGCATTTCTAGGAGGGCAGCGTGCGCTCAGCTGCTGTCAAATCACAACACAGGAACCGCTGGCCCAATCAGAACACGTATTTCTGAAGGAGGGGCTTTATAGAACAAGGAAGTCATGAGCCCGTTTTTATGACGGTGAAAACAACGGTATACAGATAGGTGAATTGTGTGAAAAATACTGTGTTTTTTTACACGTGAAACATGAACACGTTACATTGCACACTGTAAACACAATCAAAGCTTCAAAAAAGCACGAAAAACGGGACCTTTAAGCCTTTGAACCCAATTTATTCAACATTTTACACCAAGGGTCTTCAACAAGGGGCCTGCGAGGGCACTGTAGATGGTCTGCCAATGTTTAAAATCTATTTATTTTTTTGTATTATTATTAATACAAAAATATAAATAGCCAGTAATTAAATATTTGAATATTATTATTAATATTTTTTATTATTAGTCACAATTTAAAAAATATATTTTTTAGTCATTTTGAATTGAACTGAATTTCTATTTCAGTTTAGCTTTCCTTTCTTTTAGGACTTTACCTTCAACTTATTTTATTTCAGTATTCTGAAATAAATTCTGAAATTACAATTAAAATACAATTTTAGTTTAATTTTATTTCAACTTTATTCCAATTAATACAAAAATGAATGAAAAAAAATCATTATTACTTATTTTAATGCAATGTATTTACATTTGCAATACATTTAAATGTCAACTTGTTATTTTTTATCAGTATGTATAAGATGGTGCCTGTTTTGCCTCTATTTGCAACCAGGGGGACTTGAATTCAAAAAGGATGAAGATTTCATGTTTAGAGCTGTTGGACATTTCTGCTTTATTTAGACTCAGTCCGTCAAAGTCCCACCCAATTCTTTTTGTTGCCTCTGCAGGTGCCATTAATATTTCATACATACGTAAAGGCAGCCGAGACCAGCTCACATTACCTTGAGCTTTTTTGGGAGCAAATCAAATATCCTGTGGTGATTCTACTTCCTTTATTTAGCTTACACTGAAGACAATGGAATCCCTTAACCAATACCACTATGGCCTGAAGTGACACAGAATACCTTTCACTCAGGTGCTGTGCAAAGGTTTGAAAAACAGCTCAAGAAGGGTCACCTCACCAGCTTCCCACTAAAAGCAACAATGATAATGTCTATGCAATGTCAGAGGAAAGACATAGGCGTTTCCAGACCTTCTTGCTGGCATCTTATCTCGATTACACAAGACACCAGTAGATTTATCAGAATCTGGATCCTTTCCAAAATGAATCACGGTCAGTTTAGATGCAGCTTTCACCGGCTGACATTGCACAAACTCTTTGCAGTGAAGAACAGATCATCCACCAGACAAAACTAAAGCTTCGATATACCAGCTGTTGGTTTCCATGCTGTCCTTTCGCCTCTCGACTTTGATTCAGCTGCAACATAATCCCCTTAAAAGAGTGTTTCTGATAATATGAATAAAGGGGGTCAGCAATGGCCATGTGTGATGAAGTGGAAACACAAAAGAATACATTCATTATGATGACACAGCAGGGGCTTGGAACTCCAGGAAGCTCAATTCAGTGGAGCGCAATGCAAATATTTTTCCTCAGTGTGATTTGAATACAAGCATACGTCATATTGATACAAGGCTTTACTGTACCTGAATTCCCGGCTGCTCCCAGAACAGGGGTATTGACCCTCGTATCTGAATGAAGGAAGATACTTTGTCATCAAGGAAAATAACCTGTAGGGAATAGAAATAAAAACTAAATCTTAGCCTTGGCATACCATATATGACATTTAACCCTCTTAGTATATCTCACTTAGAAGTCTCACTTGTCATCTTCAGTGGAGCGAAAACAATAAGCGTAACTTTTTTAATGATGTACTGTATTTTGTTTCAATAATATTTTTTCTTTAATGTGTTTCATTTTGTGGGGATTTCATGGTTCCAAACAATATTTACCTCTAAATTAAAGCGTTAGTTCATCGACAAATGAAAATTATGTCATTAATAACTCACCCTCATATTGTTCCAAACCCGTAAGACCTCCGTTAATCTTCGGAACACCGTTTAAGATATTGTAGATTTAGTCCGAGAGCTCTCAGTCCCTCCATTGAAGCTGTGTGTACGGTATACTGTCCATATCCAGAAAGGTAAGAAAAACATCTTAAAAGTAGTCCATGTGACATCAGAGGGTCAGTTAGAATTTTTTGAAGCATCGAAAATACATTTTGGTACAAAAATAGCAAAAACTACGACTTTATTCAGCATTTTCTTCTCTTCCGTGTCTGTTGTGAGCGAGTTCAAAACACAATAGTTCAACGATATCCAGTTCGCGAATGAATCACTCGATGTAACCGGTTCTTCTTGAACCAGTTCACCAAATCGAACTGAATCATTTGAAACGGTTCTCGTCTCCAATAAGAATTAATCCACAAATTACTTTTTTAATGTGGCTGACAATCCCTCTGAGTTCAAACAAACCAATATCCTGGAGTAATTCATTTACTCAAACAGTACACTGACTGAACTGCTGTGAAGAGAGAACTGAAGATGAACACCGAGTCGAGCCAGATAACAAACAAAAGACTGACTCGTTCTCGAGTCAAGATCTGGTTGCATCGGTTTTCGGATCACCAGTAGTGATGGGAAGTTCTCAGTTCGAACCGATTCTTCCGGACATTTCGATTCAATAAACCGGTTGAAGAAAACGGTTCACCAGTACATTAGCACAGAATCAGTTCAGAATTAATCACCAAAAGAATCAGTTTAGTTCAGACGCAACCAGTTCGGTTCAGACGCTCTGTGTGTCAGTCTGCTTCCCGCTAAATCACACATGTATCATCAGCTCCTCGGTTCTCGAATCGGACGCATCTGACAGAAACGGTTCTTGACTCGTGAACGAGTCAGTCTGTTGTTCGTTATCTGGCTCGGCTCGGTGTTCATCTTCAGTTCTGTCTTCACAGCAGTTCAGTCAGTGTACTGTTTGAGTAAATGAATTACTCGGGGATATGTTTGTTTGAACTCAGAGGAAGTATCAGCCACATTAAAAAAGTTAACAACTTAAGTAATTTGTGGATTAATGCTTATTGGAGAAGAGAACCGTTTAAAACTGTTCAGTTCGATTTGGTGAACTGGTTCAAGAAGATCCGGTTACATCGAATGATTCGTTCGCGAACCGGATATCATTGAACTGTTGTGTTTTGAACTCGCTCAGAACAGACACGGAAGAGAAGAAAATGCTGAATAAAGTTGTAGTTTTTGCTATTTTTGTACCAAAATGTATTTTCGATGCTTCAAAAAATTCTCACTGACCCTCTGATGTCACATGGACTACTTTGATGATGTTTTTCTTACCTTTCTGGACATGGACAGTATACCGTACACACAGCTTCAATGGAGGGACTGAGAGCTCTCGGACTAAATCTAAAATATCTTAAACTGTGTTCCAAAGATGAACGGAGGTCTTAATAGTTTGGAACAACATGAGGGTTATTAATGACAATTTTCATTTTTCGATGAACTAATCCTTTAATCCTAAAAAGTCATATTTTCATTTAATACAGTGTTTAGGTTAAAAACAGAGCAAAGGCAGATTGGTGCCATGTGGTTGTAAAAGTCACTGAGTCTGAACCATTCTAGTTAAGTAAAAAAAAATCTAAACAAGTTTAAAATGACTAAAGACCACCGAAGAGTTAAGGAAGTCAGTTCAGAGGTGACTTGCAGGTGACTCATATTGCTGGCGTACCTGCTCAGTCTCCACAAAGTTGGCCACCTGGCCATCGTCATTTGTGCCTCGGACATTAAAACGTGTGCCTGCTCTCTCTGAGCTGAGCCGAGAGATCACGCAAGCTTTGGCCTGCTTGTGGCCAGCGTAGATGGTGCGGATCTCCACTCCGCCACACATCAACCTCAGCAGCCAGTCATCACAGTTCACCCCATAATGCTTGAGATGAAGATGGAGGGACTGATTCCTGTGAAGCCATTACATTATTACAAACCATTACATCCATTTATCATCAACTTCAACAGTTCAACAGTCTGAGTAAGTGAGATTTTGTTGGAAACATTTTGGACATATACAGTAAATCCTATATGGCCACTATAAGTAAATGTTTTGCATAAAACTGTATATATATTAAATGAAAAAATCTTTCAACACTGAATCAAAATGACCTTCGGGGTCACAATTTGAAAAACACCTACCAGAAAAAACGATTGTCAGATGTGTCTTCTCTGATTCTGCGGTGCGCGTTCAAGCTGAGGTCCAGACTCACTCCGGTGGAGGACCAGGCAAAATAGAAGTTCCCAGAGTTTAAGACTTTCCTGACATCAGCGATGCGGTCCTCATCCGAGGGGTCATTTTTCAGAGAGACGAAGTCAGTGCCCGTTACTCGAAAAACTTCTGAATCCTGGACTTTCCCCACTGAACTGCAGCCTGTTACGACCACCAGGCTGTGCAGCATAGAATCCCCTACGGAAGAAGAGAGAAGCGGATTCAGAGTTTCTAGCTTATGCAAGTTTTGCAACCACATCTTTAAAATGTTAGATGTTTAACAATTAGTCATTGAAAAACCAATATGCATTGACACCTTACTTGAATATTGAGGTGGACAAGTCTCTATGTCTATGCTGTTTTCTAAGAACTTAAAATATGACAGTGAAATATTATATACACTTACAAACTCAAATAATGGCTGATCTTGTAATTACACTGTAGTTACTGACTGAATTTGTATAACAACTGCTTGATAATATGTTATATACGTTTAATTTTCAGAATTAAAATTTAATTTTGTTTTGCTATGAATTTTAGTGTTTTGGTACTATTTCTGCTCTACTTATCTTCAAAAAGAATTAAAATCTGTCGACAGGGTGGATTTACACCCTACAGCACCCTACAGCATACTCCCACAATATGGTATGCCCCACACTGCACTTTAACAGTTCAACACTGGACTATACATACACACTGCAGTTAATACAATAATCTACCCATTACCACTGGATACCATCCGATGCACATCCATGACATTTCTGTATCCAGTTCACGTACACTCTGTTGCACCTTAGCATATTTTTATGCATATATATGTTTACATAACGTTGAACGTGTACATTCTGTGTATAGTGTATAATGTGTAGTGCTAACTGTATGCATGTACATATTGTGTATAATGTGTAGTGTTAACTGTAAGTATGTCTAATAGTACACTGTGTGTACTGACTATATGTATGTGCATATTGCACATTTTCACCTGTTGGAAGTCTGTATGGTTATATGTTAATTGTTTCTGCAATTTCTGGAACAAGCTCCCAAGAATTTCACTCACCAAGGCACATGTGCTTGATTTCTATTTGTTGTGATGACAAACACAACCAGCAAGTCAAATAAAAAAAATAAAATAAAAAAAGAAGCTGAGAAACTGTACCAAGGTTAAGACGAAGAACTCCCAGGATCCCATAAGCATCCAGCATCTTAGTGTACGCTGTTTTTATGGTCTCTTTCTCTGCCGCCGCTGTGGATGACATTAAAACATTAACTTAATAAAAAAAACAAAAACAAACAACAACAAAAAAAAAAACACTTGCCATATTTATAGACTCCAAAGCTGTATTATATGCAAATAGACAATATTTAAGCCATTTTGTTTCTCTTTTATCTGGGAAATCACAGGAATCTATAGGGGGGGAAACTTTTTGATTCAATAATATTTTAATAAAATGACTGGTTTGACATTTTTCATATTTAAAATTTATAAAAAAATAAGTACTATATAGGGTGTGTGGACAGTCTTACACAGTACAGCAACGGCTCCAGTCTCGAACATCAGGCATTCCTCTCGATTTCTGGTCTCCACAATCACACTGTACGGAGGGGGATCCAGTTTATGATAAATACGATAACCTTTACTGAATGCCATGACTCGACACAACCTGTTTCAGCCCTGAATAAGACAAAAACACCGTTTACTTTGAAAACATATGAAGGAAATGCCACAGGGGTTATGGTAACCATATTCAAACTCTAAAACGCCTGCAGGTTCAGATAATCAGGTGCATCAAATGGTACATCATGTAGTCACGAAAACACAATTCAAAGTGTTTTATTAATGCATCCTGTCATAAACCATTGACATAAGAGGAAGGAAAAAGACTGAGAGACATGCACAATTCGTGTTTTTGTAAATCTAAAAAAACACTCATTAGGTTGCAATAAAATCATGCACGTTTAGTGCATTATAGGAAAAGAAAGACAACACGGTGCTGACGAAAAACATGTTAGTTATGCTTTATTTCATCAACAGGACAGTAAGGGATGAATCATGAACCCCAATCCCCTAAAAGCCGAAGCAACGAGTTAAAATGTCCGACTCCAATGAAATAAAATGTTCAGAAACAGAAGATGACAGGTGCTCATCTCAATGCCACACCACATACAAGCAGATCTGCAACCCAAATATATGACAATGTTTACAATTCATGCACACACAGAATGTCTATCCCTGGGCCACTGTCTCAGCGTGTGGATGAAGGTTAGTGCACGGTTAGTGCACATGAGATTAGTAATCGTCAATATGATAACTAAACTGAAGAAGACCAGGCCCAGCCGGCCATTTATCTGTCAACACCAATAGTTAAAGACACTGACAGCGCTAAGCATTTATCACGACCAGCACTAACGGCTAATGTTAGCCGGCTAGTTCTCCATCGCCTTCCTGAACCATATAAACAGTTATTTAACTGATAACAGCGCCGTGATACGTGAGTTTAACGTTATATGTTAAAGAAGCAAATGTAATGTCTCAGAATTGTTATTCATTTATGACGGTGCATTGGCAAGAAACGCTCTTGTGTACCTGTCAGAGTTTTGTCTGTCTTCCCCCGGTTGGAGATCGTCTAGAAACCAAATGGTTAGCGGGGCAGGTAGTCCAAGCACAGAAATACAACAGAAACCTAGAAAGGACAACTCGAGTACTGTTGTTAATCCCCTGATCGTTTTCGGAACCCTGAGGTGTGCACTGATTGGCTAGATTTGTGTCACGTGATGCAAGAGGTACTGATGGACATCGTGTTCTATCAAGTACAATTTTTTGTGATAATAAAACGGTACAAAACTGTCTCGGGACATTTGTCAGATCATTGTATATTACATATTGAGTTTTATAAAAAAAAAATGTATTCATAAAAAATGTGTATGTGTCAGTTTCGAGAAGCAATATGAAAATCTATATTTCTACGCAGCTTTATTTGTTAGCGTTAATGTTGTTTATCCGTAAATGTAAGGTATTCAAATATAATAGCTTTTTTTTGGCTATGTATGAACCCCTATGAATGTCATGCAGCTGAATAAAATGTAGACAATGACTCCCTCCTCAGACAAAAGTTAAAGCAATCGCTATGGATTTATTTTCCACGTCCAATTTTTTTCAGTTCATTCATATAGATCCCTCCCATTTCTTACGCCTACTCAATGTTACCGTAAAAGGGAATACAAATGACCATAATGCAGTGGATCTCAACCACAAAAACAACTACAATAAGAAGAATGTAATTATATAATGTAAATATACCCCCCCCCCCCATTTTGTTTTAGTAACTATCTGGGCTAGAACACAAACAATATCAACCTGTGCAACAAGAATCAATACAGCACCTAAGGTTTCAGACATAACACAACAACAATGGAAATCTGTGAAAACGTCAATATTCTGCAACAATAAAATAAATAAATAAACAAATGTGAATTAAGTAAATTAGCTACCTTACAAAAAACATTCAGAAAATATTAAATTAAATGCAATTTTAATTCCACCCGCTTTTGCTTTAATGATTTTGCACCTTTTGATGTATTAATTATAATAAAAAATAAAGTACAAAACATCTTTTACCCCTTTTAGAAAAAATCGATGCTCATTAGCCCATTGCGATTTCACAAATCAACCCGCCCATTTGGTATGATTGGCAGCCTCACCAACCAATGACCTTAAAGACCTTAAATTCAACTGACCAATCAAATTCTCAAGAGCAGGAAACATGCGTTTCATAAGGAGTTGCGATTAGTCATGTTTCATAAACAAAACAGAGAGCAGTTTAACTGTCACACTGGTTACAGAAGAGTCTCAGCAGCAGAGAGGAGTTTCTGGTGTATAGTTCTGAATGAAAAAGGAAGTCTGCGATCTGTTTGCGTTGTTTGTACAAGTGAGCTGTAAACAGACCGGTAGCTGTCCAAGGTGATCAGCAGTGTGACTTATTTGAGCTGTCATGATGCAAGTTTCGTCTTGAGTTTTGATGTTGGCGTTAACTAATTATGCAGGTCTACAATTAGCATTATCATGCGGACTTGTGTAAATGTCTGTTTTTCTCTTGGCTTTGCAGTACACCCTTTCCTCGACACTATGAAGAGACTGTACTTCATCGAGCCGATCGTAGCGATTTACGCGTTTGCCAGTTTTATGCTGTATCCCCTCGTCCAGCAGTACGTGTATCGCAGATTGTGGCTGGAGATCACAAACTCGTCTTACACCGTGTCCGAAAACACTTCCCAGTGCGCCTCCAACAACACCAGCCACAGCAGACAGCAAAATGTGAGTAATGCCTACGTGTGTCATATGCCACAAACACTTCTACATCAAATATATTTGATAGTTTTAAACAGCCGGTTAAATATATTTAGTGGTCGTATTCATCAGTTCCTCTAAAGTTGACACAGGTGTCTATCTGAGTAACCACAGGTTAATCGCATTAACCGCATTAGTGTTGTCATGTCCACTTTTAAAGTTTTTTTTATTTATTTATAATTTTTTTTCTCCCAAAGTAAAAATATCTGTAACATCTGGCAACACAGGTTACTTATTTATTTATTTGATCAAAATATTTTTGTGACAATAATTTTCAGTATTTTGTTGAAAAAAAAAAAAAAAATTTATTATTAAGATTTTCTAAATATACACCATATAGGCCTTTTATGTATGACACTAAATTTACAATGCATGACGGGGGGAAAAAGTAGAATGCTGGTATATTTTTGTTTCTTACCAAATTCTGCCACACAACTTTTAAATAAGATGTTATTTTTTTCTATATTTTTTATTAGAAATAAGAACAAAGAAGCAAATTACAAGCAATAGCCCAAGAAAAACAATCAAGAGTCAAGTAGGCAACAAAATACTACAGAAATGTAATAATCCAATGTAAACTAAAACCTCACGTCTTCAATTTCTGAAATAAATAACCCCATATGTCTGGCAAATTATGCATGATCACTGCATAACTTGACTTATTGTAATGTTTAGCTTGAAAAGTATGCTTGTGCTGTCTTTCTTATAAATTATGGTTTAATTTACTATTACCCTATTGTTATTTTTGTTACCAATTATTATCCAGTGACATTCATACGTTTTAAATGTGGCAAAGGACCAAAAATAAAATTAGATAATCAATTCAAAGTTAATAAATTTAATTTAATTTCAGTATCTATTGTAAATGTGTGCATTTAATTCTCTGGAGTACTCTATTCTGATTGGTCCATTGCTGAACTCAGCTGTATATATTTCTCAGATAGCATAACAAATTCTAAATGATGATTTTTGTCTGTGGCAACATTATTTAACAGACTATTCATCAGGGAAACCATGTTTCCTGTGCTGGCATTCTGTCCCTAGAAAGACGGAACACTAATAAGTATGTAAATACTTGATAAGTAAGCCTATAACTCAATTTAGTTTCTAAATAAATAAATCAATTTAATTTCTATGTTTGTATGATCTACTTAGGAAGTGTGTAATAAGTGGGATAATATACAGTCAGTATTGATCACCCCTGTTAATGTTTGTTTTAAATCCCTTAAATATATTGTGAATTAGACCTGTTTTTTAGAGAGCATGTGGCTGTAGTAGTTTTGGTCATTAATACATAAGGAAACACGTGTTTCATTTCCTCTCTCTCTTTCTTTTTTTTTATACGTTTTTTCATATGTACCAGGAATTGCAACAAATGTCATAAAATACATATGTAGCAACAGTTTTGTTATGCACATCTGTTTCATTAATTTTGCTCTATTTTTCAGGAGGTACAGAAAGCAGCTTCTCTGTTCTCCATGTACATTGATTTGTCCTCCATGATCCCCAGTCTCATAATGACCCTCCTTCTGGTGGCCTACAGCGATCAGCGCGGCCGAAAGATCACTATTATTATGCCCCTCATTGGGTCTCTGATCTACACGCTTTCATTCCTGGCGGTGTCCTTCTTCGAGCTCAACCTCTACCTTCTCATTGCCGCCAGTTTCGTAAGTGCCCTTTTTGGGGGTATCGGCACCATGCTAGGTGGCTGCTTCTCCTATGTGGCCGATTTGTGTGAGGACAGCAAGCAGAAGACCCTTCGCATGGCTGTGGTGGACATGATGATCGGCTTGTTGGCCGGTGTGGCGTCAATCTCCACGGGCTACTTCCTGCATGCAGTCGGGTTCAACTGGCCTTTCTTTACATCCGCCCTGTTTCAGGCGGTTAACTTGATATACGCTGTCTTCATTCTGGAAGAAACCAGGGTGATTGACCAGACAGAGAAAGTGGCTTGTTGTCAGGCCATGCAGAAACTAGCTCATGGTATCTGCAACTTGTTTGTGGGAGGCAGCAGGCAGAGAAAATGGGTTCTTGTGCTGCTGATTGTCACATTCTCCTCCTTATCTTTTGTTAATACGGGGGGTCTGTCCATGATCACACTTTACGAACTCAATGAGCCGCTGTGCTGGAGCGAGATCCTCGTCGGCTATGGCGCTGCGGCCAGCACCTCCATCTTCATCACTAGTTTTGTCGGTGTGTATTTGTTCTCCCTCTGTCTGCCTAACATTGCCATCACCTTCATCGGGATGCTGTCAGTCGCTATAAGCATGTTCATGACGGCCTTCGCAAAGACCACTCTCATGATGTTCCTCGGTGAGCATGAACATACACAGTCCAAAATCATTTTCATATACTATATATTACCCTTTTATTTGAACAAATAGGCTACCACATTTACCATATTATATATGACTCTGGGTGTACTGTACAATAGTCATACATGAGAGAAAAAAACAAATCCGTTCACAAAAATTAATATACATTTTTCGTTTTCTACATTATCTTGAATTCACTAGAACTGTAGCATTAAAAACAAGTTAGTTTAGATGATATTGTTCAGTTAATTTAGACAAATTTTACATTTTCTATATCAACCATAACATGAAATAATTTATTTTATTGTCCAGAATTTTCATATTTTTAATAGGTTTGCTATTTTTTTAATGAGTATTTAACACCAAGAATTAAGGAAAAGCCAGAATAGATAAACAATTAATTAATAAGTCACTATTAGAATTTTTTACAAACCATCACAGTCAAATTAATTGTATATGTGTGTCTTCTCTTTGCTTTTAATATCTGTTGGTATACATATGGTGCACTGTATATTTTATTTTATGATGAAGATATAGAATTAATTAAGAACAAACAGCAGCTGATCCTAGATTACAGCCATTGCACATCTTATCACATTTTTATGTACTTATTATCTGTGCAGTAATACTACAATAAAATTAACTTATTTGATAACTGAACACAGTTGCGCTGGTAACTACTAAAGGGTTATAAAAGTCATAGTGAGCTCTGAATTTGTAGCTATGTAAAATGGGTATAACTGTCTATAATTCTGGAGGCCTTGTTTGTCTAGTTAATGTGAGTATTGATGTGTTTGCTTACAGTGAGGATTCCTGCGATGTTTGCTATTATGCCGTTCCCTGTCCTGCGTTCGATGATGTCAAAGGTCGTCTCAAAGTCTGAGCAGGGTGACTGACTCTCTGAAAATCACTGTTCCAAAGCAGAACTCCTTATTCAGCAAGATCATGGTCATAAGAGCTCTTCTCTGCTCGAGTGTGTTTTTTGTGTGACCATGCACTTTAAAGGGATCCTTTCGAAGTGGTGTTGCATTTAAGGACATGTTATGTGACTGCTTTTTAATGAAAAGTAGTTTTGATGGCACTTTCACCCTGTATGTCCTGTATGCATTCCTCCTTTTGAAGAGACAATCATATTAGAATGTTCTTTGTTTACCCTTTGTTTTCTCAGGAGCGCTTTTTGCCTGTGTGGCCTTTACAGAAAACTTAAGCACTAACGGGTCCGCTGCAGTTTTTAGCAGAATCTACGCGGCCACTGTGGCATGGTGTCCTGGCTTTATCTTCCTATTGGGTTCTGGACTCTGTATTATACCCATAAGCCTATTAGGGTAAGAGTTGCTCTGAAACATTCCTAGTTATTGATCTTTAGAATGCTGAAATTTCTAAACCGCGCATTTAAACACTTACATAGCACATTATAAATTAAATGTATTATTATTATATCAGATTAATGTGTTTTAGAGAGGCTTCATAAATAGGAATAAAAAAAAACATTTTATCTAAATAAATACAAAATAAAATTGAATTGAATTTCATCATATCATTTTATATTATACAATATGAAAAATTATATTTAAGTGTTATTAAATTATTAGTGTTTTTAAAGCAGAAGCCTGTAGCTCTTATAACCAGTTATTCCTAATTTTAACTGACACTGTTCTGCGGTCTATTTTGATTAGTAGGTCTATAGTTCCTCTTTTTTTAAAATGCCAGCTAAGGCTTACATTTCCTCTTTCATGTTTTGCCTCTGCATGTATTTGTTGTTCATGAGTGTGTGTGTGTGTGTGTGTGTGTGGATAAGAATGTTCATTCATTCTGACTTTGTGTCCCATTCCAGCATATTTAGGTGTTTCTGTTCATTGGATTCTAATGACAATCAAGCACTCTTATCAGAAGACGAGACTGAAGCCTCAGATGACCCACCTGTACAGTAGTTTAAAGTCAAATCAAAGGGAGTTTGGATACCTCATTGTCCCCCTGTGTGTTTCTATGTATAATGTATGTACAATTGTATTTTATAAAGCTAAAGATTTAGGATGCATCTTTATAGTTTTTTTTTAATTTTTCTATGCTTTTCTAAGTGTGGCAGGTTTTCATTAGTCTCTGATCTGAGTCATGAGCAATTCAACCAATAAGCTCTGACCTGCCCTTGACTGTCTGTCCTGTGTGCTGTAATTTTCATATACCATCTCATCTTGACAAAATCATGTCACGATACATAAATTATAAATTAGCGTAGATCAGTTTATTTTGTTTGGAGGTTTAGCAGGGAAAAATGATTTTGGAGGACTGGGCACATCAGTCAGTTGATATTTCTGCATATCTACCTATTTATTTCAAAATGCCTGTTCTTGTGCTCCTACACGCACAAACTACATACACCATAGAAATCTACTGAACCACTGAAAAAAATTTCAGTTCAATTTATCTATTCACAAAAACACTTTTGTGTTACTGATTTCAACTACAAACTACATTTGGTAACTTGTGTGCAGTTGTGATGAATTAAATATGAATACATAAAGTTTCTGTTATGAAATTTAATAATGTCTGTCAGCTTTACAGCCTGAAAAAACTTACTGTGTTGTTTGAAATAATATGAATATTCTATAGAAATTATCAGGTTCTAGCAATTATTTTTATTATTTGCAAAATATTGGTATTTAATAATAATAATAATAATAATAATAAGATCCTTATTCAGTTGCAAATTTAGTGTCTGCTAAATTAATAAATATTAATTTACTAAATATCTTTTCGAGTCCAGTTAAACATATTATGTGGTAGATCCACTTATCTATGTTTTCTGTTATAGATCAGTGTGTAGATCACTGATTCTCAAAGTGTGGCACGCGGGCTCCATCAAGTGGCACGCGGAGGAATTACTAAGTTAGACCGCCTGTCCACCAAAGCGGTTTTTCCCGAGTTGCCACGTTTTTTAAAACGCCTGTAGCACGAAGCCGGTTTCAGTTTTTATTAGATAAGTTCGCTTTTAGTTTGAGCACATTCTGAGTTTTCGAATTCAAATTACAAATTCAAATTAAATATTTTTTTTTCAGTGACAACTTTTTTTTGTTGCAAATTGTTTATTATATTTAGATATTATAATGATATATAATCAAAGTATCTAAAGATTCTAAAGTCTTTGGTATAATATATTTGGCAGCAAAATACATTTTAATGAGCCACAAAAGAATGCATATCACACCTCCGTTTATCAATGTCAAAGTCTCTTCCATCTTTATCACTCTCTATTCTAATTCTATTCTTTAAAAAAATTCTTGCACCCTATTCATTTGCTGTTGTTTTCTAAAAAAAAAAAAAACGAACACTACCTTTCTAATCTTTTTGTATTTTATCTGCTTTCATTTTTTATTTATTATACTATTAACAAAAGCCAAAAAGGCCTCTAACTGTTTCCTTTTTATTTATTATAATTTCAAAAACCCTTGCTCCGTGTACAGCGTCCGTGTGATTGCCAGTTTGCCGCATGTGTCACGCGCTCAGATGCACGCGGAAGTTGGAGAGCGTTTATAACTGAGCGTTGTGTAACAGCTGATCTAAACCAGGTTGGTTACTCAAAACTTACTCTGCAACTCTGATGTTGTTCATCTTGCTTCGTACTACAGGCCACAAGTTTACAAAGTAAGTTTCCGTGGACACACATACAGCCTTATTATAATTTTTATCAAGCTACTACTGTATTTTAATGTTGGTCATTATGGTGGTACTTGGAGAGTCATATATTTTCTGAGGTGGTGTAAAAAGTTTGAGAACCACTGTGGTAGATAAATGTTTGTAGAGATGATTTTACATTGTGCGCTTTATCATTGAGGCCAGAAGATGGCAATATATACGCATATAAATATGATAGCATAGGAACGTCTTGGCACAGTTTAAAAATGTATTGATCATTTGTTTTAGTTTTAGTTTTTTTTTCTTTCAATTAAAGTGATTAAATGTTAGAGCTTTATTTACACTCGTGATGTATGATTTTATGTTCTTCTAACCGACATCAACACTTACATTTTTTTAGGTAGAATGCAACTTTAAAGTTTAAAACAATTTGCTTTCTAGGAAGTTACAAAGCACAAGTTAAATATGTGATGCAATACATTTGTCCTAAGGAAAAATGAACTGTGTAAATACACAATGGAAATCAGAGGTGCCCAAAGAAAAATAGTGCTATCCTGTGTTTAAATGTAGAAATGACGTCTTTCCTGTCACACCTCCCTGTGGATTTGATTTCTGACCCCTGATATGATGAGAACTCTTCATAACTGTGCAGTCAGAGTGTCTGCCGAGTGAAAGTATGATCAATCTGAAGTGGGCTTCTCTGGTTTCCAAACTGAGGCTCCACACCTCTGACTCCACATGATCTCCCCCACACCCTCTGTTCATCTCCCTCTCTTATTTCTCTCTGTTTATCTATGTATTTCTCTTTTTGCATTTTCCCCTTTCCATGGACTCTAACTCACTCCATATACAGACACATTCTGTTTTATTTAATCTTTATTCAGATGCATAGACACACACACACTCACACCTGATTCACAACCCCCTGAACTGTTTGTGGTTGGCTAAGCCAGATAACATTCACACCAACATGCCACCCAGGGATGAAACTATCCTAACAAACAGTTTTACCCTTCTCTCAACGGGCACATCTGGGGCTTGTTGGACACAGATGTTTCTGCAGGCCCACACCTCACGTTAGGGGTTAACAGCCACATGCTGAACAGCTCGAGTCATATAAGGTAATGTGAAACTTGTTTGCAAGCAATAACTTAAAGGGTTAGTTCATCCAGAAATAAAAATTCTATTATTTAGCTATTCACTAGTATATCGTTCTAAAACGGTGAGAATTGGTTCCATCTGTGTTATGTTAAGGACAGTATTTTGAGAAATGCCTCAGTGTTTTTTTGTTGTTGTTGTCCATTCATTGGGAGTTCCAAAACAGTGTGATTAGCAGCATTCTTCAATTTAACAATTTTCTTCAATAAACCACGGTCAAAATCTCCCCTGCCGTCGGACACAGATATGAGAAGAATGCGGTTTGAATGTTAGCCAGCAGAATTAATTTTGAATACTGTGGTACACTCATATGTGTCTGTTGAACATGTATAAAATATTTGTGTAATTTTTTGAATATAAAAATTACAACAAATTTATATACATACTTTTAATATTTGTATATGATTTAAAAAAAATGAAATTTATGTTGTTAACCAGAGTATGTTATTGAACAGATTTAATATAAATTATATTAATAAATATATAAATGAATAATTATATATAATTATAATAAACTGATGTAAGTGAATGGCAGTTGTCTTCATGCCCAACCTTAGAAGCACTGTCATTTTGCCTGTGGATTTGCATCATCTCATTTGGAGTCCTTTTCTCTTTGTTTCCCCTGAAAGGTCAAAACTTTGTTTGTACTGTTTGCTCTCCCCATGTAATTTCTTACAGGCTTGTTTGTATTTAGCTGACGCTCTAGCAGTGGGTGAACGCTTTGTGCCTCACACATAATTACAGTGTTTCAATGCCCTGCAGCTTGGCTCTTTGGGAGGGTGAGCTTCACTTACTGAAGGCAGTGCCACTGAACTCACTATATCACTGCAAAGGCAGAGACAGATACTAGGCCTGTCTAATAATTGTGTAATTGTATGTTCTCAGTATACATCTATTGCATTGTAGCTAGTGGTTTCTCTTTCTTAATTGCAAAATACTGTAATTTCATATGATATAAGTTTATTAATAGCATGAGCATACAGTATACTACCAGTCAAAAGTTTGGGATTAGTAAGTAAAAAAAAAAGTAAAAGAATGCAAGGATGCATTCAGTTGATCAAAGTTGAGAGTAGCTTTTATAATGTCACTAAAGATTTCTAATTCAAGTAAATGCTCTTCTGTTTATCAAAGAATTTAATAGTAAAAAATGTCTTGAACCCCAAATCGTTATATTAAAATGATTTCTGAAGGATCATGTGACACTGAAGACTGGAGTATTGATCACAGGAATAAATTACATTTTACAACATAATTAAATAGAAAACCGTTATTTTAAATTGTAATAATATTTCACTTTACTAAATGCAGATTACTTTCAAAAATATTAAAAACATCGTATTGACCTTATATTAACATTTCTCCATTTGTGTTCTTTGAAGACAGAAATTCATACAGGTTTGTAACAACAACAACAAAAGAATAAATAATGAGAGAATTTTGTCCATATTTTATTCATGCAGCTCATGTTTCGATGCCAGCAAGCTCACCATAAAAAACAGCACCATATTACATAGCCAGGATATGTGGAGGGTCCTGTTTCTTCCTTCTGTCTCCCATCTCCCTCTAACCACATTGCTGTTACAAATTGAAAGGCTATTTATTTTCTCTCAAATATAGATCAAAACACTGCCTTTCAAACCACAGGCCCAGTCCTCCATAGGCCCGTTTGTCTCTTCCAATCAAACCAAATCTGAGGCATCTCAAGGGCAGTCCACCTCTGCTGTTCTGCCCCAGGAGGGGTGAGCCTCATATGGAGCTCAGGTCCATCCAGACACCACTGCTTCATCTCCACTGACAGGGAACATTGTGCTGCTGATCTAGTCTTTTTTATTTTGTGGTCAAGGAATCTATCCAAGGAAATCTTTGGTGTTTTGAAAGCATTACTTTATGGTTTATGATGAAATGATTTGTATGT
Organism: Carassius carassius; assembly: GCF_963082965.1. Taxonomy (NCBI): domain Eukaryota; kingdom Metazoa; phylum Chordata; class Actinopteri; order Cypriniformes; family Cyprinidae; genus Carassius; species Carassius carassius. The sequence goes on along the minus strand of NC_081803.1, from coordinate 11,078,272 downwards.
GTTGTACAGGAAGATTTAAATTTTAAATTTGAATCATAAGAAGTGCAGGATGGAAAAGCAAATCAATCAAATCAATTACATTCAATGAAGCTAATCTACTCTGTGGTGCTGATTATAAAGCTGATTATATGCATTAAATGCTCATTATATGTACTTTGTTTAGATCTGAAATATTAGGATTCACAGCTTCCTCTTCATGCACAACAATCATCGAAAGGTTAGTGTATCAATCAATAAATACTTAATTCTTGTCCTGTCTGTGGCTGTAGGAGCCTTCATGTTAGTGTGCCACGTGCCATGATTACCTGCTGCATCCACAAAGTTCAGTTCATGCTCAGCTGCAGGCCATTTCATTGTCTATTGATTTCTGCTTATCTGTAGCAGTGGTGGACTGCAGTACAATCCTCAGCTCATGAGGGCATTAATAGCTTGCAAATGTCTACTTGGATTTTAAAACAGTTTTAATTTATGTCAGTCAGTAATAAAAGTAATATTGGCTATAACAAACTTGCCAAATATTATATTTATACAGTATGTGTGTGGGGAGAAAATATAAAAAATCTATATTCTATACAGTTTTGTCTCAACATATTAAAAACAAAACACTAGAAACTAAAATATTGTTTTTACAAAGCATATGTTATGATAAATGAACATTCTAATCAACATGAAATTAAACAGCAGTGTTATATTATTATTCATGTTAATAACTAAATTTAAGTGAGCATTAGATGACATTAAGAAAAGGTGATATTGTAAAAAGACTTGAAAAGTCATGAAGTTTGAGATTTGTCTCATCTTTTGTGAATTTGATTTGTCAGTGTATAATGGCTTACTGTACATCTTAATCCGTTCATCATACAAAGACATAGTAGTGTAGACAATATACCAGTCAAATGTTATAGATGAATTTCATGATAGCTTCACATCCTTTTTTAGATTGAACATTTTGGGTCTCATTGACTTTCACTGTACGGACAAAAACAGTTACACATTCCTCAAAATATTTTCTTTTGTGTTGCACAGAAGATAGAAAGTCATGCAGAATTGGAACAACATGGTGAAAGGTCTTTCATCTTAGATTAACTGTGGCTAACTTTAACTTTTCAAAAGCTTGTTTGCTAGAAAAATGTTGCTTTGCAAGATAAATCTGTTTTTCTTTACTGGTTTATAGTAGTTGCTTGAAGAACATACTATTTATGTTTTCCATCATCTTTTATCATATTTTCATCGCTTAGGCATGTTGGCCAAAAACTGCCCTCAGTTCAACCCATGGCATTCTCTTCCTCCCATCTGCATAGATCTAATGTGTATGACATTTTAAACCATGTATGTAAAGTTATCACAGAGGAATTCTACTAAATTAATGTCATGATTTTAGTTCCAGCACCAATTACTGTACATGATGATGAATTGTCAGGTCTTAGTGAAGTGGCTGACTGTATACAGACAAGATAAGGGCTTCACCTCCTATAAAAGCATGATCGCATTGCAAAAATCCTCCCTAAACATATTTCTGATGGCCTTCTAGGACCCCTGCTGTCTCACTCCCACGCTTGGATTTGTAAAAACTTACAAAAATAACAGGTGTTATTAGAGTTTATAATAAAAAGGACGTAAGTGCTTGTGTGACAGACTGTTTAAAAAAAATCTTTTCAACCTTCTTTTTGAAAACCCACTCTGGCTTTTCTTGTTTGAGGATGGTTAACCTCACCAAAACCTCTTCAACAGCTGTCCGATTCACTTCCTACATCGGATGAACTCCAAGGATGTGTCAGCCTCTGTATAAAGACCGTCTCTGAATGGAACAGAGGAGTTACCAGCTTTGATATCTGATATACTGCACAGCCGGAGAATTTGTCCCCTGCCCTTTAGTTACCGACAATTCACATTATATTTTATTCCTGCTGGTGCGTTAAACAAATGTGACGAGGAGAGAAATGATAAATGATGAGATATGCTTCCTCTGCCTCGCTAAACAAAGTCATCAATGCATAGAACGGAAATAGTTAGCTTGTGTTCAACATGTGGACTGGACTCATATGGCACACATATTTTGTAAAAACCAAACCTGCAAAGACAGCAGTTTGAACATATTTCTGGGGCATCAACCATTCAGATGTTCAAACTCAGACGAGGAAACTTTATTTATTATAACTTGGTCATCAAAAACAAAACTAACTATTTCTTAAAATGTTGAGAATGGAATGTTGTGTTTTATTTCATTTATAGCCTACAATTAGCTTTTTCCTTCTGCCAAGTGTATTTAGGCTTCAAAATTCATGGAAGTTGTGTTTTTCTGCAGTTATTCAAAATAAGTATATAAAGTAAAAAGTGTTTTACTGCCACCAGCTGGCCTGGAGTGTGTGGAATCGTAAGGAAGGGCATACAGCATTAGAACAACACAAGTGTGAGTAAATAATGACTTCATTGCCATTTTTGGGTGAACTATCCCTTTAATTATACACTATTCAATTGAATGTTTGCGTGAGCACTTAAATCCTTTTATCTGGACTAGTTTCTTTATGATATTTGATAATGTATAATTTTTTTTGTCTATAATCACATTTAAGTAAAACGTGTAGGGCCCCACTTCTCTTAGATATTGCTCTTTTTTCTTTCTTCTCTTTTATACGCTATACTGTCTCATCATAATCACAATACATACACTTCCTTTATCTCTCTTTCATATTCTTAATACCTATGAAGCCTAGTGATTATTTTGTCTTATCTATTGCTAATAATTAGTGTTTTTTTCCACCAAAATGTAGACACTTCCTGGAAGGTGATGCTTAAGGAGCCGACATTTGTCAAAGGAATATTACTTTTTCATGCTTTATGAGATACTTTAACATTGTTAATGAAGGAATTTAATAAAATGTAATAAAATATAACAATGAAGAAAATTATAAAACTAAACAGATCAAGAAAAAAGACCTGGATTTGCTAGTTTTTATGGCAATATCTAATCAAATCAAATCAAATCAAAGTTCACTAAAGATATTGTACTTAAGGAAAACCATTTGCATGATTTACAGAGTTACATTTAGTTTAGTGCTATTTGGAATGCCTTCGCCATGACATGTTTGTGTGTGTGTGTGCTGCTTCTTGCATTTCCTATAAACAAATCCCCAGGTTTTATATTTCTTATATATTTTGGTTGCATTATAAGCCACTGGCAGTGAAGGGCACATGGAGGAAGAGCTCGGTGGTTTAAAGTTGGATACTTAGTTTCCTGTTGTTTACAGTAGCCAGGCCAGACTCAATAGAAAATCACCACTCAAACCACATATCCATCTAATTTCGGATGAGTATGGGTGGATCTCACAAAGAAACAGATTGCATGATGCTTTCATGTACGCCTTTCCTCTGCGTGATGTGTTTTCATTGCCTGACAATCAGTCCTGTGACCTAAACATGCTCACAAGCGCAAACCAAACAATGTGCTCCGCTCAGAAAATCCCTGCACCGCAGCAGGGCACTGGAGATGTTTCCTGCTCTGCCAGAGTGACCGTAGCCACATCATCAATGCCAGCTTGCTGTTTCGGTACTATGGGGTTTGACCGAGACAAACTCAGTTCAGTATAGTCAAAGTATTGTGGTTTCTGATGGCCCTCCGTTCCTGATACGCTTCCTGGATCCACCCAAAGTGGAAAACTAGCAACCACACCCTGAAGTGACCAAAACAACACAGCACGGCATCATGGGAACCACCCCAGTGCACATGGCCACACTTCCGGAAAAGCTTTCCACAACTTCCCAAACACTCCCACAGATATTAATAACTTTTACCCATTTTCCTGGTCTCAGAGGAGTGAGATATTCTCTCTCCACCATACTTTCTTCTTTCAAAGATGCCAAAATCTCTCCCTCCTCTACTACCTCCTGCCTCTGTCTGTGGTTTCCTTCCAGTAGTGCAATAATAACAAGCTCAGCTTTTCCCTTGATGCACCTGGAGCAAAGTGTTTTACTGACACGCTCTACGGGATGGATCTATAAGAATAAAAGGAGACTTACACAGGTGGCGATTGCTTTGGACAGTCCAGTCAGCCAAATCTTTGTGTTGTGATGTATTTATTAGGGTTCGTGTGAATCTACAGTATCATGTCAGCAAGATTCGAACACTCAATCACTCAAGGGCAGATGAGGTTTCATCTCACCATCACCCTCTGTTTGATGTTTATCAGACATCTGTGAGTGAGCACACCCTTAACCTCTTGCCAGATCCCTCTCTGGGTTTTGGCAGTTCATTCTAATAGAGAAGTGAATAAATATTGACACTTGCTGTGAATTCCACGGGTTCCTTAACTGATGTAATGTTAACACTATAGGAATAACACAAGATTCATTACCAGGGTTTTTCTTTATTTTGGCATAATCTTTCACTGCTGGATGCAATGTCTCAAATTTTATATAGGCTTATGTATTATTGGCAATGATTCTAAAAGAAATTTATTATGAAATTATTATTTATTCTGAAAGCCATCATTTTTCCAGAATTATTATGTTTATTATTTTAGATCCTAATAGATTCTCATTACATCAGAACACATTACATCAATGTCTTACAGGGATGTGTGCTATTTAGAATTAAACTGAGAATGTTTTGTGCATTAATTTCAAATCAAATTTGAAATTTGAAATTTGAAAAGCAAACAGTATTCAGAATAGCAATTTTTTTAATTGAAATCGAAAAAAATTCATCCAAAATATTTAAAAAGGAAAGCTAATCAAGACCTTGTTTGAATGTTAAAAAAAAAAGAAAAAAAGCTTTGAACGTTGATTGTTTGTATGATAGATTTGATATATTTCATTATATTTAAAAGATTAACTTTTGTGGATCAGGGTGGAAGAACACTTCCCAGTGTTTCCCTTTTCCCAAAATGCAACTGTGTTTGAACTGCAATCTGATTTGTTCCAGAACAAAAGAGAAGCTACCACAAGCTCACCGGGAGTACAGTACGAATATGGAAAAAGTGTACTATCAAAGTCCCGTTCAGACATTAAAAAGACACAATCTGTAATGTTCCTACTTGTACCGATTTCTTGGCAGCACTAAATGCAAAAAGTGTCAAATCTTTTTAACAAGTCTCAAACTGACAAGGGACCAGTATGTGATCAGCAGTGTGTTTCTGCCAGACGGCAAATTAAAGAGAGGAGGAAGGGTGGACTTTGAATGAAGAGAGAAAATAAACTCAATGCTGGACAACAATAGCTGAATATTTTTATATAGTGAAGAGGAAAGCACTGGACTTTGCTTATTAACACATGAAAGACAAGTCCAAAGAATGAAGTGTTTCTTGATTCTTTTCTTAAATAGCATTGTAGAAAATTGGTTGGCAATTTTTTTGTCTGGCTAGATGTTTCATTCTTTCCTTGCACTGAAACGTATGATCTCACATGAGTTTCACAGTAAAATCTGTCAAATAGGAGTCAAGCCTTTACAGTTTACTGACTTTATGCAGCCATATTTTTGGTGTGTGCAGTATCCAAAAATATTTTCAGCTGATATTTTTAGTATGTCAGCGTGAGTGCGTAACCCAGGAGTGGTCAGCTTCTGATGTGTGCAAGGCCTGCTGCCGTATTTAGAGTGAAAACACCATGCAGTGTTTTACCAGATCATCGCACACTATCCCCACTGCAAATTAGAGCCTGTGCTGTTCCCCGGCTTTTTAAAGTCTCTTTCTTTAGTGCAGTTAAATGAAAACAGACCAATGTGGCAAATCTCTATACAAACACACAGTGCACATACTGTACAAAGTCATGCATGCACACAAATGAAGTTTCATGACTGCATACAGAAGCAAAGCCCATCATGCCTCAGTAATGAATAAAATCTATTATGGTTTCTTTTGTGGGATGTGGATGCAGTTATATTAAAGATTCGGAGTGATGCCAGACCATGAGAGTTGCTGTGAAATTAAATTCTGTACATTTTCCAAAAGGCAGTGGTGCACAGCCACCCACTCTGAAGTGTTAATCAATGTTAATGCTTGGCTGCAGAAACTGGTGTGTATTTTATGTCAATTAGCAGTTACCTTAGGGAAATATGAATCATTACTGCAGTATGATTGGACATTTGTGCAATAGTTTGATTCCCTGTACATGAATAAGGATCCTCTTACACAAAACTTAAGAATCATTCAGAGTGGACAGAGTGTTTTGAGATTACATTTAGGTTCATTTAGCTTTTGAAAACAAATCTTATACAAACATGACCATCTTGCAAGAAAAAAAGGTAGTTCGCCAAAAATGTTGGATCTGAATCACTGACAAAGTGAATCAACTTTGAATCAACAGAATCAGATGAATGAGTCATTAAGACTGGGTTCATGAACTCAATCAACCAATTCACTGAAAAGATCTGACTCACTCAAAAGAATCTTTTGTTACAGACATTGCTTCCTCTCTCAAACTCAAATTTTCAGTGAACTGACTTGGAAAGCACTGTACAAGTTGCACAGACAACTTTTATGGTAGTCAAGCTCCAAAATGACAAAAAGCACCATAAAAATATTGATGGTTCTTTTTTTTTTTTTTTTTTATCATTTTGGAGCATGACTGCCCCAGTTCCCTCATTTGTTTTCATTATATTGCACATTGTGACCTTTTGTGTTTCACATAAAGGTTTGGAACAACATTGGGGTGAGTAAATGATGACAGAATGTTCATTTTTGGGTGAAAGATCAAATTTTGTTCTAGCAAATTTATGGAGTCTCTTATACTCACCAAGGTTGCATTTATTTAATTAACCAAATCAGTAAAAAAAACAAATTATTATTACAATTTCAAATGACTGTTTTCTGTTTAAATATATTTTTCAAATATTTTATATCAAGCAAAGTTGAATTTATGACGAGCATGAAAGTTTTCTTAAAAAAAAACATTTAAAAAATCTTAATTATTCTAAACTTTTGACCGGTAGTGTATATTGTTTTATATATTTTTATAATGGACAAATTATACACACACAAAACCCTTGGCTTAACAAGAACCGGAGATTAAATTCTCATCGAAAGCAGAAGTTGTTATGTATTCTGGTGAAATCATTAACATCAAGCATTGCAAAGGGAAAACCATAACCTTTCTCTTAGTTGTATTAAGAGTTATATACGCTATATACAATTCTAGCTCAGTTAAAATCCAGTGCATAGATGTGAAAGTATGAAAGAGTGATAGTACTGTAATGAGGCTACAAAAAAACATCATAAAATGACGGCTGGGATAAAGTAGGTGCTAATGACAGTGGAAAGCTCAACCTCCTCTGTTAATGTGCTTTTATGGGGCTAAAAGAGGCTGCTTTTGTGGGGCTAAAAGAGGCTACTTTTACTATGACATTATGGTTTTTGTGTGTGTGCGATCTCATTTGCTGGTTTTACAGGAACACCTTCAGTTCTGCCAGACTGAAGTTCACTCGTTTTTCAGAATCAAAGGACTCGATTTGGCAAGGAGGCTGCACTCCCTACTGTGTGCTGGTACCTTAGTCCTCTCACTCGAGCTGCAGACAGGCATCAATCAAACCTCGGCTCGGGGCTCCTGCCATGAGACAGAGACTGAAAGAGAAAGCGAAGGGAGGAATGAGAGATGTGGGACAGAGTATAGAACAGAGGTGATTGAGAGTTGGCTTTCCTCGCAGGCTTTTCTGGCATCTCTTAAACATATCATGCAAAACACTCTCTGTCATGCCAAGATTCTCCCCACTTCCCATGCTGGTGTCCTTCACAACCTCCTCACGCAGTCTGCCTCTCTCTCTCTCTGCTGACTATAGGGCCAGGTCAGTGCTCTTGTCAGAGCCAACTCACAAACACTTCATGCAACACTCTGAGAGCCTTTAAAAATCTATGCTTTCTGTTGAGTAATTGCAATTCACCACATGTTGTGTGGTCATTGTTCAAGCAGTAAATCTGCAAGTACTGTGAATAATTTTACAGTGATGACAGATACTGCATTGTAAGATATTGTAAGATGGTTCACTTGTTTTTCTGACCTCCAAATTAACGTTTTCTTTTTAAATAATTATTAACTATATTATGTATTTGTTTATGTTTATGTATGTACTTACTTACAAAGCTTGATCTTTGTTTGCATTTCAAACATATATGAAAACCTGCCACATAAGAAAAAAATAAAATAAAAACATACTTTTTGTCATGATTATGAAATAAAAAGACGTAAACATGAGATTTTATAGTTATGGTATAAAGAGTCATATATATACTATGTCATAATTTTTTTATCATTATTTTGAGTTTTTGTGTCATAACTTCAATTTTATTTCATTTAATTTCAAAGGTCACGTTTTTAGTGTTTTTTGAAGCTTTTTTGAAGCTTTGATTGTGTTCATGTTTCGCGTGTAAAAAAAACAGTATTCTTCACACAATTCACTTATCTGTATACCGCTGTTTTCATCGTCATAAAAACGGGCTGATGACTTCCTTGTTCTATGAAGCCCCTCCTTCAGAAATACGTAACTAGATAGTTTTGGAGTAGTTTTGAGAAGCAAGTGGGCAGGATTTGTTTTGAAAACCTGGCAACCCTGATCTGAACGCACGTGCTGGAGATGTACTTCTAATCACAGAACGCCTTTACTGATGAGATGCGCATGAAAATCGCATTCAATTTTTTGCACAGCCCTAACATCTAGTTAACAAAGCTAAACAGCGTTGCCCTTTGTGTAATAAGTTACAGAAACTGTTAAACGCACAAACTTAAATAATAAAATACACTTACTGGTTGTGGTCCATAAACAACGCCTTCTCCAGACAAAGAGGGAACTGCTCCATCTTTCAAGAATAATCTTTGTGCGAATCCGACATTAAACTGATTGAGACTGAGGAAGCTGTCCTCAGCAAAATGTGCTGCACATAGATTTACATGTGGATTATAATTTTCGGGAACCGAGTTAAACATAAATTGTAACCATTGATCTCTAAGTACAGCGTCCCTGGGAACGCCAAACAAAGATGATTGGACTCAGAGATGAAAATAACAGCGTTTCAACGACATGGCGACAAAAGCACTCTTCAAACGCAACTCTTCCTTCTTCTCCGTGGGAGCGCAACAAGACCACGCCCCCTTTTTGTGTATTCCTGTGGGCGGAGGTTAGTCAAAAAACTGTTTTAGTGACGTCATTACTGCAGGAACTAGAGGGATGTAGTCCAAACTGGTCGTTCGTTGTAGGCGAATTCTGTTAAATAAAATACCTCGCTTGGCATTGAACTTTGAGCTTTATAATTTTACAGATATTATGTAACTCTAACAACAACATTACACACTAACTAAAGTTTGAAACATGGGATCACGAAGAACGGGACCTTTAATATATTTATAAGGCACTTAACAACTGCACATGTAAACCAAAAAATCAACATACAAATACACAAAATACAATAAAACATAAAACAAAATAACCCAACTTTTTAAAAGCTAATAAAAAGAGCTTAGTATTTATATAGATTTATGCAATATTCAAAAGGCATTATCGCATTATTTTCACTTTTTTTGTGTCATAATTTCAACCTTTTATAATATATCTCATAATGATTAATTGACTCTCATAATTGACTTTTTACCTCTCAATTTTTATGTTTCTTAAATGGGCTTTTATAAACATAAATCATCTAGAAAGTTAATAAGATAATTCTGAGAAACATCATTTGTTTGCAGATAGCATTTGTTAAACAGTTTTCACTCCGAATTATTAACATAGAATTGTCAAGTAACACATTGAAATAAATGTGAAATTTTGAAGTAGAAAGAATGTATATACTGTATATACAGTATTATAGGAAAATACCTAAACAACCCAGAGAAAACACTGACATCAGTCCACATCAGTGCTCTTAGTCTCTCAGAAAACATGATGCCGTTAGGGGAGAGACAGACAAATCAAAGGAGGGGAAGAGATTGTGGAGAGTCTGCTAAAAAGATGATCTGGACACTAAAATAGGAACCACCTGCGGGTCGCTGTGGTAATTTTTCTCACTGCACACTGGGATGAAACATCGGATTGATTACTTAAACTATCCTCTGAACTTGCAGTCCTTGGGGTGTTTTTATTTTTCAACCCAAAATGAACTCAAAATTAAGAGTTTCAACCACAGACACTTTTTAGCAGAGCCAAAGAGATTATCCTCCAGATTTTGGCTCTATACTTGAATGCTTTTTGGCTTCCTTTCTCAGCTCCTTTTCCTGCCCCTCCCTGCTAAAAAACTTCACTTTTTTATGTCTAAAGACAAGTATAAGTTTACAAAATCTATTATTAAAGTGCTTAACAGATTTAAGAAATGATTAAAATAAGTTAAACTCTACTGACAGCACCTGTGACATGCTGTTATTTATCACAGATAATAATTTTGACTCATCCCTCCATACATATAATCAAAATAACACAAAAACCCTGATACACTTACTTACAATCGAAGTTTATAGATCAAGGTATTTCAGAGAGTGTGGAGCATATAGTAGTTGTAAAGCACACCAATTCTTAATGTTATTTTAGTTATTTAAGTTTATTCTAGGCAGATGAACTTCTATGTTCTTGATACTGTATCATCCCAGTATAATTGTGTAAATATTCCTGATTGAGCTGTACATTTTGCAAAGCATTATGGGTATACGAAGTTCTGCATTCATATTCCAAATTAGGAAATCGTTATGTGGCCAAAGACAGTTATGGGAAACACATTGATTAGTTCACTTCCCTAGTCTTCAGTTCATTTGTCATGTGACAGACACAATGAACGAATCATTTTTGAACGACCAATAACTTGTTCACTTCTAAACGATACAATGTTAATTTGTGGGCGATTTTTTTTTTCTGTACAAATAGTTCCTTTTTTCATTCTTAGCATATTTTGAGATAATTACCACATTTGCCAGCCATTTGCATAAAATTTGTTGCGTTTAACAATGCAAGGTGCAGCGCAGTGAAATAAAAAACTATCAGTCAAACTAAATCACATTCTATGTGACTCTTGTACGGCCATTTAACAGCTAACTAAAATTAGATAACTTAATGTCATTTTAGTGGTAATCAACATTATGTCATACAGTAGATGCGACCAGTAGGCTACAGTTCAATCATTGCGTACCATGTCCCTGTAATATTACCATACAAAATATACGTCTACACAACATGAAGCATCTTACGAATTTAACTTTCTGTAGATTTGAAATGCCTTTTAGAACTGCTTACTCTGAGGTTTATAAAATGTAAAATGCGGTCCGTGTGAAACTGTGGTGGTTTTTCCTGTGTTGTCTCACACACAATGGAGCAGGTGAACCAATGTGTGTGTTCTGTATTTGATGTGTTGTTGCCACATCATAAGACTGTGTGTGAGACCTTTTGACCACAACACACTTACTTGGAGTTTGTGATCATTAGATGGTTTTTAGGAGTGTTTCTTCCAGCTCTACCTCTGTTTAATGTCCCATCATGCTCAGTAAATTGACAGGCCTCAACACCCACTCTCATTCCCCACACACACACACACACACACACACACACACACACACACACACACACACACACACACACACACACACACACACACACAACAATTCACTGCAATTTGTGGGTTGGGGCCAGGGGACTCATAAAAAGACCACCTTTATGGATTTAATCAGATCTGTGGTAAACACCCAAAAGCACAAGAGACTCCAATGTGGGATATCTGAGTATTTTCTTTCAAAAATTGTTTTGTGCAATATTTAGGACTGGTGTAAAATATATTTGGAAATAAATACAAATCAGACTAGGTACAAAGAAAATACTTATATGTGTTTCATTTCATATTGGTTTGTGGGTTTAACTCGTGTTTCAAGATCCATGTTCTACCTCAGACCTTTTATGTAAAAGCTGTGAAAAATTACATTCAAATTTGATACATCAAAATTATTTTCAGCTATTAGTTCCTGCGTGGGCTCAGACCAGTGTTGTTGCTAAAACTATAATTATTAAAAATAGATTTCAGCTGAAATAAAGTTTAATATAAATATTGAATAAACAAATTTGATTATCAAATAATAAGATCATAATCAAAATGAATTAAGGCTCATTTAAAAATTACTGAATCTTAAAAGACTAATAAAGACAAATTTAGCATACTGATAAATATAATAGTATATAAAAAAATGTAAAATAACACTGGCCCAAACTAAATCAGTACACGATATTCATTTTCTATGCTGATTTTGCAGAATTCTATTAAACAGACTGTAAAACATGTTGCCCAAAATAGAATACATTCTTATTCGTAGCTAAAATATTCAATAAATGATCATGCAGAGGGCAGGAGATGTGAAGAAATAGGAGATGTGTTCCAACCCATTAATGAAATCTACACAGGTTTCTTAGGCCTTGTCATATGTTTTATTGTCCTTAATATATCGTTAAAACATTACAGAAACAATTTCCTATCAGTCCAGCTGGATGAGGAAAGTCTGCACATGTGAATTCATAGCCCCGTTCATCCATATGCTGACCATATTTAATTACACAGAGTGTGACTATAGAGCACAACTTTCTCATTCTTCATTAATACTTTGTTTCCAACAATTTCCTGTCTTGTGTTCAATGTTCCACCTCTTTCTTTGCAGAGGGAGAGGAAATTAAGAGCTTTAGAGTTGCTGGTGAGTATCTTCCTCCATCCATTCATCATGAGAATGAGAGCAGAATGTCAGGTCAGTTCAAGGTAAATGGACAAAGTCTGATGTGTGTATAGAAAAAAAAAAATAGTTTGAGGAGATGCAGAATTTAATATTATATTCTTTTGTACAGCTTCAAACTTGCTACTTTTATTTTAAAGCAGACCGCATTTTAAAATATGACTGTAATTTCTGTTGAATGAAATACCTTAATTTACTTATTAAAACACTATTAATCCTACAAGATGGGAATGCTAATTTTCTACAAACTCAACAGCTTTATAATGAGGCTGTTCAATCACTTTCAATGGACCTCTTGTTTTACACTAAGTGAAAGACGGACACCAGATGTTAGAAACTTCCATCTATGGACTTGCTCATATTGTGCCTATTATTAAAAAGGACATTTTGGTGCATATGAATTGGTTCTTCTTTCAATGCAAAGTGGCATCTGGTGTTTAGCAATAGAGCAGGATTGATCTTGCATGTTGACCGCATTAAATAATACAGCTTTCCACTCTTTTCTCCCAATGAGAAACATTCAAAAGAATCATATGTCAGTGTTAGTATTCCTTTAGTCATGTTCTGTGGCACTGAGTTTGGAAATCTGATTTAAACCTCTGACGACATTGAAGGTTTGACCAGGGGTGTAATGCACCTATTTTTAGACATGACCAAACACCATCTTACCAATTTTAAAACAACTAACTAAAGAGTAAGTGTAGTGGTACAGATTTGTCCATTAAAATTCGCATCCAGGTGTCTACTTTTAAACAAATTATGTAATTTTATTATCTAACAAGTCTTATACCGTTTGTGTGTCCATTTTGTTGTATAAAAATAAACTCCCCATTAAAAATTGTTGAAACATGTTTCTAAATGGCAGATTTCACTATTTGCTAGTAAATTTCACAAATAATTACAAAGAAACAGCAATTAATACATTAAATTAAACAAAATGTAAAAGCCGTTAAACTGAAATAGTATTTTCTTGTAAAACGTATTCCAATAATTGGTTTTATTTACAACTTTGAAAACATTGTTGCCTTCAAAATTTGAAATTTAGATAATAATTAGATGTTTTGATTCACCATTTGATGTTGACTCAGTACTGTAGGTGGCAACAAGTGCCTTTTCGTGTTATTAATTAATTAATTAATTAATAAATAATAATAATAAATATTAAATAACAAATACTTTTTCAATTATTAATAGCAATTTCTACTTGTTTAATTATTAATGTTGATTTGTTATTATTAATTGTAGTATTAAATTATTGTTTATTTGTTATTAATTTATTTATATGAATTGTATGAATTATACTTATTATGAGTTTTCATTTCTTCTCAGCCATATTTAAAAAGCAACTCTTTAAGTTGAGCTAATTTATAATTCTCATATCATTTACATTTTGACAATGAACATCCAGAAATGGAATATAAATCCAGGGTGTGTTTCTGTTACAGAATATGCTGGCAGTCAGTATCTAGATCCCAGTCTTTCCCAGAGTGCACTGCTTTAACTGACCAAACCCTTACGAGCCTCAGCGCTGCCATGGGTCTCCAACAGTCACGTTTAATCTTGATCGAGCTCTCTTTGTTTGTTATTTTTTGCCAGGGACTTCCAGCCTTGCCATGGAAACCCGATCTTACGTGGTTTCTGGTCTAATACATAGTGAAATATCACTGAAACAGTCTGCTGCATGATAATTACAGGCCTCAAATCAGAGGTCCCTGTGATGTGGACAGCTAGCCAACCTCTAAGTGGTACAGCAGATCTCCCAAATATTAAACCACTACCTTGCTTTTCCATCCTGGGCTATCTGTGTGTAGTGATGGGAAACTCAGCGGTGTATCACTGTGACTTCTGACTCTCAGGAGAAACCAAGAAGCAGACACACACTCTTCCACAGTTTAGCTCACCGAACACTCTTTATCTTCACTGATGTGGGGAGAGAGAATTATTAGACTTACAAAAATATAATGAGTACATGTATCTGTCCCATATGCCAAGAATGGGAACCAAAACGTACTGTAACCTCTAACAATCATAACCAGAGAAGCACAGCCAGTCAGCGGTTGTGTTTGAACTGAATTTAATGCCTGTGTGCATCCACAGATGTTGGCTGCAACTTTATGCTCTGTTGAGGATGAACTGCGACAGGAAAATAAATTTCAAATCTGTTGTGAGAATTTCCAGGATAATGTTAATAGCTTTGTTGCACTTTGCTTCCATATTGCAGGTTTTCCCAGAGTTTGCTAAGAAGATGCATCGCTGGTAAAAGAAATGACCCAGAATTTTCCCAGAATTTGCAGTTGTTTCGTTCAACTAAATGAAAAAACAAAAGATGTATCTATATAGAGCCTTATATATGGTACTTGCTTATTTATGTTTTAAGGTTAAAGGTTGTACATACTGTAGTTTCATATATTTTTTGTCTGTGTTTTTCAAAGATTATTGATCTGATGTTAATGCTCAGCCACTTAACTAGCTAAATGGAACATAGCTGGAGCTTTAAAGCATAGAAAAAATGAGTGTTGTGACTATAAATCCTCATATTTGTGGTTTTAAAAGGATATCTTGCCAGTATTTTTCATTTTGAAAGATACTTGGATTTAACAAGTGTGCCTTCTAGAACATATGTTTGTAGGCAAATGCATTTGTCCAAATATTTAGTTTGATTGTTCTGGATGAGGCAAAAAAATCAATTTACTAGATAAGTCATCTATAATGAATGGCCTATTTACATTCTTTAACGTCCACCCTGATTAACAAATCTTCTCTGTCAGAGGCGCACCCTAATGATGAAACAAAAGTAAACATCTGTAGTCTGAGCACTTTAACTAGATTCTACATTAGACTGTGAAGAGACATGTTGCTTTTGCTCCTTTTGGCCGCTTGCACCTGTTTTACTGTAAATGTAACATACTTAACATGGTGTTTTGATCTTAAATTTTAAGTCATTAGACATTTTTCTTTTCTGTGAACCACGCTTACAGCTGTAAACATGCTTTGAAATATATTTCTGTTCAAAGAAATACTTTTGAGTTCAACTATTTATTATTTATAACAATTTAATAAAAAGCTATTCCAGTTAATTTCTGGGACATTTTATCAGTTGTGTATTTCCTGTTAATCAGACCTATGACTTTGCTATTGATCTACAAGAACAATTTTGATCTGTCTCAATTGCTTTTTTTTCATCCTAATTCTTAAAAACAGATGAGCGATCTAAATCTCTAGATAGATGGTGATGTGTCCTTTTAGTTGACCTGTTTTGGGAGCCAAGCCGCCATGCAGTCCAGCAAACAGGGGAGTTTTCATGTTTTCAGAATTGCTCTTGACCCACATCCAGCAGCATTTGAAGTTTCCTGTTGTTTTTCAGAGGCATGTGGTTTTCTCCAATGCACTTTTGATTGTTCCCACAATACTAATGTACCTATCCCAAAATACTCAATTCTTTGGGTTTCCATAATTGGTAGTTGTCATTACATGTTTACATAATTAGTTATCCATCCATTAAGTGAGTGCAAGCCACTTTTGCAAATAGACGTAAGCAGTATAAATGAGTGGTGGGAAATTTGATTTATCTCAGTGACTCGATTCTTTTGAATCAGCAAAAAGATTAATTCATAAGCAGTCACTGATGTAACATTATTCCATCAGTATATGGCGAGGTGTGTCTTTTTTATGACCGTTAAATAACAATGGTTAACGACTGATGGATCTTGATGGATTAAACTTGACTTTTATTAAAGTATATGAAAAAGACAACACTAGTAGCCTAAATATTTTAAGAGTTTAAACAGTTGCTTTTTTAAAGTTCCATAATATAGTTTTTACACATTCTTTCAACAATAGTCCCATTTAGTGCCGCTTAGAGGGTCATTCAGCTTCAAAACTGTGACTCAAAACAGCAACTCATCATTTGTTCAGTAGGTCCATCCAATTAAATTGTCCGTTATCTTGTTTGACTGACAACGGTTCACTCACTTAAAAGAATCATTCAAACCCGTACAAAACACCATTACAGACTTGTCAAAAACTGATTCAGATCATGCAATTTGTTAATAAAAACAGTCACTGTCAAATGTACGCTACTAAGATTATAAAAGCAGGCTTAGCATCACCATAGGCAAGCCAAGTAAGGATTTTAATCTTAAATGTGTCCATGTGCAGGATAGAGAAAATTCCCAAGGCTGTCCACCACAAATGTTTTTCACTGTCTTTCAAGTTTTCCTGCCGAACAGATATTCTCACTGAGACCTTTGCACGTCTCACACATCCTTCCTGAAGTTCAGAGGCCAGGCACTACTGTCGGAAATGGAGGAGCTGAATGAATTGGCCTCCTGCATTGACGGAAGTTGTAGCAGATCCATTTCCACCATTCTTGGGATCTAAGGACAAACATCTTTATCACCGAGGCACAACAATCTCTATAACAATAAACAGGAAGCAGGTGACATATCCATTTGCGTATTCTCTGGAACTTGTCCTTCCAATCTTTCCCTTTTTTGGCCATTTGTCATTTAACTTGGCAAAGCTGAGAGAATGACTGAGGTGGAGGATGACTTTAGCAATGCTGCCTGCTTTTTCAGTAGACCCTTTAAATCTCATTTATATGTCTTAATGGCAAGAATAGGCCCATAAAAGGGGGGAAATAAGGGCCCATGGATATGACCCCTGCGTGTGACCTTGCAGGACCTTGTCGAGTCTGGATCTGTTTTTTACTGAGTTCTGTTTTACTCTTGGACTGATAAGAAGTGATTAACATAGATAAGAAAACAGCAACACAATAAGGGTGAACTTTTGGCATATGATGCCAAAACTGCATACAGTTCACTGCATTATGTGTTCACTATACACACATCCACCTCCTTGCACACATACAATCACTCACAAAGCCATAATCATGGAACGCCATCAATACACATATTCTCACACACATATTTCAGTTCATGCACATGCACTCATACAGAATAACACACTTGTCTCTAACTCTAGTGCTTGTTCTAGCATAATGTTGAGTGACTAGGCACAATGCAGAAGAAAGGCCAAGTGTTGTCCAGAGTTTCTTTCTTTCCCACGGTGCTTTTCAAAGTCAAGGAACCACAGGGAAGGAAGCTGATGGGGAGGTTTGTCGCCTTGGCAGAGGCGGCCATGTTGATCTCCCCAAGCACAGTGCTGGACATAAAATGACTCATAGGACGTTCTCAGGATTTTGCACTTCCTGTTTTCAAAAAGCTCATTTTGGACTAATTTTTGTCTTGCAATATCACAATTCTATTGAATGTATACAGAACTGTTCAAAAGTATTCTGAAAGAAATCAATACTTTTATTAAAGTCACATTAAATTCATAAAGAGTGAAATTAAAGACATTTACATTATTTCACAAATTAATAATAAATGCTGTTTTTTTAAAGTACTCTAACAAAAAAGTATTCCACAAAATTATTTAGCAGAAGAACATTTAAAATTGATAATAATTAGAAATGTTTTTTGAGCAGCAAATCAGCATAATAGAATAAGTAATTGCTGTTGAAAATGAAATTTTAAAATGTATTAAATTAGAAACTGTTCCAATTTAATATATGCTAAGTGTAACATGGAGTCAGAGACTTTCGGATCCATATGCAGTACTTTATTATCACACAGTAAAAAACGCTGGGTTGTTTTTTTAACCTAACCCTTGGGTTACACATATTGGGTCAATGT
Organism: Carassius carassius; assembly: GCF_963082965.1. Classification (NCBI taxonomy): domain Eukaryota; kingdom Metazoa; phylum Chordata; class Actinopteri; order Cypriniformes; family Cyprinidae; genus Carassius; species Carassius carassius. Next base: position 11,059,907 of record NC_081803.1, on the reverse strand, counting down.
GTTGGGTTATCTTAAAATTTGTTTGGTTTTTTAGTTTTAGTTTAACTATTTTTAGTTTAACTATTTTAGTTATAACCCAACTGTTGGGTTAAATATGTTTTCCGCTTCACTCCGTTCAAATTTTAATGGTCCAGTCAGCGACTCAGCGCGGACATCAGCGGCAGCCTGCATGATTATGAAGGGTAAGTAACTGTTAATATAATCGTATGATGTATATAACTGTTATAACATTAAGTAATGTGTCTGATACGTTAATTATTATTTTTTTATACGTTAAAAAAAGTTTGTATTCCCTTTAGTCCGTTTGTTTCCCCCAGAGAATCAGATCGATTGTAAATGAATGGTATTCCTGTTTGTTCGCCAGCATTAATACATTAAAAGATAAGCTGCAAAACTTTTTAGACAAGTATTACTTAAAGTTAATAAAAATGTCTGGTGAAATGTGAAAGTTTGACGAAATCATTAGAACTAAGCTAGAAAAGCCGCACAGACCATTTATCGGATCGGACCAGTGAAAGAAGCTGCTCTAGCGAGCTGAGCTCACACATCAGTCATGCGACAGACAACAAACTCCAGGAGAATCGTTTTGAATGAATCTGCAATTTTCTGTCATAAAAGTTCAAAACCCAGACGAAAGAAAAGCGCGCAGTCGTGAGCCAATCCGCTCTTTCAGCGAAAATTTATACCAGTGCCCCAAATTTACATAACGTTACTCCTACAACTAACCTTTAAGAGGAGAGCGTAAAACAGAAGCTATATTCGTCTTAGCGCACCAGCACTAATTAATTGTACAGTAAAAGTGTTTTAATGGTTTATTCATATTGAATATTGTTATGTATCTATTAGAATACCCTATAATTACAGCAATTTCTCTTATGAAGCTAGATTGATTGACATGTTTTTTAAACGTGTTGTACTAAATGTGTTTATACTTATGTTTTAGACAATGGACTTTTTTGTGAAGGAAAAATTACAACAATAGAATTTCTGCCTGTTAACTGAAACATTTCAAGGTAAGTAACCTATTTAAATGAATTATACATAAGTTTTCAATTTTACTTAGACCTATGACTTCCAAAAATTATGAAAAAAGACAAATGAGGTGAAATAAGTGTATTGTTGCATTCCGTCCAGCAAAGCTTCCATTCATTTACAGTTTACTTTTGTTCCTCCCTACAAGTCCAAATCAGTTAAAGGGTAAAGGGTGGTAAAATGTACTCACATCAGCCGCAAATATTGACACAAATTTTCTGGAGGGAGTGAAAACTGGTTTTAGTCTGTCTCTTAGTGCAAATGATAGTAGATCCCCACAAAGACTATAAAAAATTAAACTGTAAGCTTAGGTTTTTTTTTTACTTGTGCTTTCTCTGTACTTTTGTCATTTATAGGCCTTCGTGCAGAAATTGTCTTTTAAACCCTTCCTGCCATCTGCACCATACCACACAAATGGAAAAATGGTGTGCACATCATACACGGAAATGAAGCGGTCCTTCATTGACATTCAACCTGTAAGTAAAAGCAAAACTTACAATTACAGTGCCCTGTGTAGTCAAGTCACCTTTATTTATTTTGTATAAGACACACATTGTACAATACAAATCGTTCCAAGAAGATATTTGGGGAAAAAAAATGATGACAGAATTTTCATTTTTGGGTGAATTATCACTTTAACCAATTTAAATTCGCTATAGCTTTAACTCATTTAAATTCACTCATTTGTAAAGTGAGTGTATAAATGAAATATCATCTCAATGCATGTTAACAAAATTTTTTTTTTTTAATTCTTTTAAGGTTGGCACTAATTAGTGCTGTACTTGAATCATGAGACAAGCCAGAATCCACATGTCCTGGTGCTTGGTGACAAGGAAAACTCCTCCCAAGATTTTATTATTTTAAACGGGGAGGCGATGGAACAGGAGACGATACTACAAGCAGTCGATCTGTGTTTCAAACTTTTCTTTGTATATGACATCTACTACCTAAAGCCCTCTGCTCCCATTTGAGAGTTTTTGGAACACACAGTCTTTAATAGTCTCCTCCTTAAAAACTTTGTATTTAATAATCAGTAAAAAACTTTTTTATTTTATTGATCATCAGTAGGTCCAGCAGTATATTTTTTTATTATTATTACCTGATTTTATGATTATTTTTTGTTTTATTATTATATGTTATGTTCATTTTATTTGAAAGTCGTAACATTTGCCAAGTATGGTAACCCATCGGAATTGGTTCTCTGCATTTAACCCATCCAAGTGCACACACACACACAGCAGTGAGAAGTGAACACACTGTGAACACACACCCGGAGCAGTGGGCAGCTATAGATCCAGCGCCCGGGGAGCAACTGGGGGTTCAGTGCCTTGCTAAAGGGCACTTCAGTCATGAGTATTGAGGGTGGAAAAGAGCGCCGTTCATTCACTCCCCCCACCTACAACTCCTGCCTGCACCGAGACTCAAACCTGCAACTTTCGGGTTACAGGTCCAACTCTCTAACCATTAGGCCACAGCTGTGAATTGTATTTGCACATTTGTGTGTTTCGATATGAATATGAATTGACACATTTGTACATCTTGAAAATGTCAGATGTCAGTTTAAATAAAATATATTCGTAAATGTGTTATTTACATATTAAAATAAAATCTGTAATTTACAACAAAGTAGTTTCAAAATATGGTTGTATTAAGTATTTTTTTTATAAAAATACTGATGTTAATTAATATAAATAATTAACTCAACTGTTGGGTAACTTTTAACCCAACAGGATTTTAACCCAATGGGTTGGGTTGAAATAACCCACAGATGGGAAGGTGCTATACCAACCCATAGTTGGGTTACAGGTTGGGTTATTTTTAACCCAACATTTTTTAGTGTGCAGAGTGGTCAAACAGGCAATGATCAGAGGACATTGTCATGTATGTCAAGGGGTATCCAAAATGAAATGGAGTTCATGGGCTCTACAGCTGATGATCGTGACACTAAGATATTGTAATAATATTTTACAATGTTACTGTTTTTTTCTCTCTCCTTGGTGAGCATAAAAGAGTTTTATCAAAAACATAAAATAATCTTGCTGACTCCAAACTTTTGAATGTTATATATACTTAACATTAAAACCAATATTGCTGAAGTTAAACTTTAGCTACATGTGAAAAATTTCACATCATTCAAACTTCAAACCAAAAGTACCATAAAATTTGAGGGGATAATCACAGCCATACAGCAGTAAACTACTTATCCATCAATATTTCTGCACATGAGTGAGTAATGGATACAAATGAAATCCAAAGTCAACGCACAAACATCCGCAGTGTAGTGTATCTTGGACTGACAGAATCTCCCATGAGTTTATCCAGGGCAGATATGTGATATGACAGCTGATGCTAAATAAAATCTGCACAATGGAGCAAATATGTTTACATTGTCTGTGTCTATATAAGGACAATCCTAATAAATCACATTTAACTGCTGTTGTTATTGGATTCAGAAAATGATACTTTTCATGCCCTACATACTGTTTATGCTTTCTGTAGTCTTTATTGTATCCATATCCTTCTCTAATTCCCTTCACTTTAGACCTTAAACGTCTCATACTTAAAAACACAGTCCAGCCCTAATTACATAATCTCTCCCCAATTTTAAGCAATAAGTGAGAAAACAGTACCAAAGGAGAGCTCTATGCTTTGAATTTGATTGTGCATATTCTCGCACACATCCACACAGAATCACAAACTGGAAAGCCATCCTCGCAATTCATCTGTTTTTCACTGAGAGATGATTTTATTAGCCAAGCCTACTAGTTGACAGAGAAGTGTTTTCGTGATTTCCTTCCTGACATATAGGCATGAAAGTTTCATGACATTGTGTTGAAATAAATCTATCAGGATTTGATGAAATACAACTGTCAAGAACTGAATTTACTGAACTTGTCAAAATCTGTGATTCTGATGAAATTCCAAGGTTTCCGAATTGCTCTAAATGTGGATATTAAATCCATTAATAGATTATGGGAAGTAAATGATTTCATGTGTGGTGAAGATACAGCAGAAGCCTCCAGTTTGCTATATTTTGCCAAACAAAAATAAACTTATACTCTGACTGATTGACTTTATAGTCCAAACTTTGTCAGTTGTACAAAATAATATACAGGCTGCTATGACATAATTTCTTAAAAAAAGACATAATTTCCTCTCCTTTCATTATGATAAATGACCTCATCCTAAGTTTTAGGAAAGAAAGTGTGAACTCGAGCTGGACATGACTTTTTGGCTGAAAGGTAATGCTGATAGATAGATAACAGAATAAGGAATTTCTTTAGAGTTTGTGTAAATATTTCCTTAAAAACATACTGTTAGCAAAACACTTTCCTTTGTAGAATTTACAAATGTACAGATGTAAAAAATGGCACTGTCCAAGCCAGTGAAAAGTTGGTTAGGACAGCCAAACTCACCCTGTGTGCATGACGCTGGCACCTTAGACAGAAACCCTTATTAACTCTAAATGAGCCATGACCAAATGACCTCAGAGATTGGATTCACTATAGACGTCCAATCAGCTCAAAGATTGAGATGACTTGAGCAGAGGCCTTTCATAGGTACCTGTGTCCCATTTCTCCTATAGATAACAACAGCAATGGTGGGAAATCAGCAATGGAAAAACTTCAAAAGCAACATATAGCTCAACATGTGTAGGTTGAACTCTGTGAGATTACTTTTAGAGTTTTTCTCAGTTGCTTTGGTACATTTCTCGAATCATCCTTGAGATTTGCAAAACAGTAAGTGCAATTCTCAAAACAACTCGTACAAATAGCAAAACACAATGGATTACCTGCAAAAGCCAGTCTCCTGCTCAAAATCCGTAGTTCATCTCTCAAAAATAAATATCTGTGTCAATGAACATGTCAGTGCCATCAGAATGACAAGTCCTTGTGTCATAGTTTATGAATAAGACAGTCAAATCGCTTAGTCATGTTGTCAATATAACAGTGTACTCTGGAGGGATGTTCTGATGTAAACTATGGCAACATTTTGGATGACAGTTACTGTATCGAACAGTATGCCATATGCTTATGTATGCCATATATCCATTTCAAAAGTACACATGTACACATTACTGTATCTGGGATATTGATTGAAAGAGACTGGATAGAATTCCCAGTTACACTTTACTAGTGGTCTGTCCCAAAAAATTATAATACTGTAAAAAAAAAAACAATGTCACTGTGATATAGAAATGGAAAAAAAATATGGGCACAAAGATGAAAATAAGTCCATTTATAGAATTTGTAACTCTTGTGTTGTCCTCTGTCTATACATTATAAGCTTTCTAACTAAAGATTCATGAGATGAAGATGAGGGGTAAGACGATTGCACAGAAAACTATGTAATACATTTTGAGCAACATGACATTAGCAACTGATAATGTAGGAAACTGCAGATAAATGTGCGTAATCAATTGCATGAATGTACAAAAGCAATCGCAACTTGTTCAAAAGAATGAGAATCTGGTTTTTTGATTTGTATAAATGACTAGATGATGTGGAGGTTGTACAAGTAGTTTTGAGAATTTCATTTCTGTTTTGAAAAATGCACCAAAGTGACTGAGAAAAACTGTAAATTGAGTTTGTGTGTTTTAGTATGACTGGGAATATGCATGAGCCTCCACTGGCTAAATATAATTGCATCTAGACATAAAATCAGAGATATAGTCAGGCTGATATCTGAAGGTTATGAACAGAAGCCAAGTGTGTCCTCCACCTCTAAAGCTTCTCTGGGAATAAATCCTAAACCTTGTGGGGAGCCTCTCCCCAAACGATCGCACACGAGAAACGCAACGTCACCATCTGCTAGCACTTAGAAGCATGTATCATGAGTTTTGTGGTAAAGTCTTTTTACGACAGAATGGCAGTGCAAAGAAATTTACATATGCATGGGGAGGATGACTGAATGTCTAATTTCACCTCAAGGTTTATGAAGGACTTAAATATTTATGCGCAATATTCAGATTCTAACCGTGGAGAAAATGGAGAACAATGAATGTGATATTTACAGAAAGACTTGTGCATAAGAATACAAATTGTAGCTTTTATATCGCATTGTTTAACATGGAAAGATTGTGCTCTCCTTTTGCAGGTTTGTATTTCTGGCAGCAACGATTCTCCCTACTTAACTCTTGGGTGCATTTGGAGGGGGTTGACCTGAAGCTCAGGTTGATAAATGGCCTTGCTGTCACTGGTGCTGCTGTGTACTTAGACTCCATCGGTCTGCAGGGTGTACGCCCACACTCCCTAGACTACTAATTATGTCCAGGAAGATGTCCACATTAAATACATGTTCATTAAATATGTGACATTAAATAATGAGCAATGGTAATTTATTCAAAATCTAAAACATTATCAAAGAATTGTAGGCATTCCCATTTATCTGATAAAAAGAATCCAGTCTACTCAACCTTTTTGTACCAACCACAGCCCCAAACCTGAAATGTTTTCCTTTTAATATTTCCCCTCATATTGCAGGTACTGGATATCATTTAGTGCCTCCAGTAAAATTATTAAAATGCCCTTTATTGTTTACACTAAACGTGATAAGCTGTTCCTTTCAAATAAATACATAAATAAAAGGTTAATTATATTTATTTAATATATAATATATATATAATTTTAGTTTTAATTAATTACATTTCATTGTTTTAGTTTTTTATAGCATGCACAATGTAATCGATACAGTGCTATAAATATAAACATATTTCATTTTGAAAAATTATTTCAATAATTGTATATATATATATATATATATATATATGTAGGCTAATATTAAATTATTTTAGCTGAATTGAATTAATTTATAGTATAATTAATTTATATAGAAAAACATTTTTAAATAAAATTATAATGTATTTATTTATATAAAAATTTTAATTTGGACAGGAATTGTGCTTGATTATCACGAAAATCATGTAACACTACATACAGTGACACACACATAATCATATTTATCTAAATGTATATACATGCATAAGTTGTTTTTTTAGCATGTGTGTTTGGCAGTGTTATTTTTAGGGTTACTGTAAACTACTGTTGTTTCATTTGTATTATTTGTATTTGTTATTTATTTAAATTTTAGTTCAATTATGTCTGAATGCAATATGTCTGTATAGGTTATTACGTTTTAGTTTTATTTAATTTGAGTTATTTTAATACTTCAACAACCTAAATGGAAATGACATAATATATATTTTTAATTTATAAATGTGTGTGTACATATATGTATGTGTGTGGTTGTACTGTACATACACATGTAGTTTTTTTGCCGTTTGGCTTAGTGTTATGTTAAAATCATTATTATACTCTTTTACCGTTTGTTCTTTAATATTTTGAATTGTTTTTAGCTTTATTTTCTGTTTTTCATTTAAATGTTAAGTTTGGAATTTTTTTGATTTCTTTATTTTTAAAATGTGTATAGGTAGTATTTATAAAGTTTTAGCTTTTAGTTTAGGATCTGTTTGTAGATGATTACTTTTGTATGTAACGTAATTTAAATGTATAATATATATATATATATATATATATATATATATATATATATATATATATATATATATATATATATATATATATATATATATACATAAATTACATACACCATCAAACTACACATTGGAAGAGGGTCTTGAATCTGGTTCTTTGTCTTCAGACCACTTCTCAAAGGTAGAGCATGGTGGCACTACAGTCTACTTGAACAAGTCTAGTCTTTTCCCCAGTCTTCATCTTTTTTTCCTTTGCTCCCCTTTTGTACCGCTTCCCACGTGTCGAATATATTAGCGACCCAAATTAGGAGAGGCTGGGCCTGATGTGGGTGTCTGATTTCACTCGCGGAGGTGCGGTGTATCCACAGAGCGTCCAGTCCATGCAGCTCTGGATGCTGAGGTGACCGTTATCCGGAGGAGCGCGTTACTATTGAGACTCCGAGGAGATCGTAAGATATTCTGATCCCGTTCGGTGAATGGAATAGTGAATGCGGACCCGCTCACACCTGAGGGCTAGGCTACTATATTCGCCGGTTGAAATCAAGGAGTATCTGCGTGGGATTTCAATCTCTTTCCTATGGATTTAATGTTGATGTGTTAAACTTACACAAAAACGATCCGTTTGCGGCTGGGAACAGGCTGGATACATCTGCATACAAATTGGGTTTGAGTGAAACAACGGATGCTCACAGACAGCGGCGGTGCTCGGTCAGATGAATGTAAGAGTCGTTATCCTGTCGTTCACTATGACTAAGACAGTCTGCTTAACACATACTGACACCTTTAGCGTTCTCAAGAGAAAACGCTGGGGTGCTGCATGATTTTAGCGACATGTGGGATATTGATCAGTTTACTCCCATTCACATTTCTTTGTAGGCAAAACCAAGCGCTTCTTTGTGTATGCAGTAGTAGACGTGCAGTTTCATTCATTCTCAGTTTTTATACCCCGATGAGGTGAGTAGTAGCCTACATGTTCGCGTCAGCTGGTAAAAGCATGTCTGTGTGGATGCGTTAAAATTATGCAAGCAATGAAAAAACAACCACAAATAGATCTAGAATCAATTTAATAAGCTAAACCAAATTAGTTAAATCATCTAGACCTACTTAATGTTTAGTTAACGAGTTGTGAAAGGCGTTACACCTCTGAATATGAATGCATAGGCAACAACCCTGGCTTTTAGTTATTAGTTTGTAGTTTGTAGCTAGTTTGTAGTTCCCTTATCATCAAGAACTTAACTATGTATTATGGATCTCCACTGTTCTGTGGTGATTGATTCAAGACTGCACTGTTTTAAATCCACTTCTCTTAAAATTTTATTAAAATGCTGCAATGCATTTTTTCTGTGTGCAAAAATTCCAAGAATGATGGACAGAATACAAAACTAGCCTAGTTATTTTCATTGTTTGCACCATTATCTGTGTTTGTGCATTCCAGAACTGTTTTTAATTTAGGCTATCTGCATTAGTGGGGATTTTTCAGTGACCCTATCTGGAGGTTTTATCGTTAGCCTGTAGGTGGCAGCAAGCAGATTTTATGAGTGAGTCTATGAATGATTCACTGAACTGATTTGTTAAAATCACTGATTATTCGGCAACCAGTAGGTGCTGTTGTGTGTTGTTTCAACGGTATCTCACGAAAAAATGTGTATGTATTTTATGAGGTGGCTAATTCATATGAATTTGTACAACTTTGTACAATTTTGTACGATTTGTCTACACCCCAGTGATGGATAGGTTTAGGGGCGGGGTTAGGTGTAGGTCATTCGTACAAATTCATACGAATTAGCTACCTCGTAAAATATGTATGAATTGGTGTGAGATCAGTTGTTTTGAGAAGCGCAACACTAAATCCAGCTTTGGCGGAACAAAGCTGTTATTGGACCATCTGTCCGTAGGATTTAACAGATGCACGGGATCTGTCGAAATATTCGTCATGGCATTTTATAATGGCAGAGACAAGAGCAATGATGGATGTTCATCAAACATTACGTTCTAAAAAGTCATTGTTGGTTCCATTCAGACGCCGTGCTTTCAGGAGTGCTATTTGCATTGGAAGAAACATCTGTTCATTGAACATTTGGCCTGTCAATCATTGTATTTGTTTTGTGCATGATGATTGGACAATCTTTCGAATGGGTGGAGCTTTGCAACAATTTGATTCAGATGACTAACAGCGCTTTTAATTAAAATCGATGGTCAGTGAACTCGTAATGTATTTAATTTGACATTTATAAGCCTATTTCTTGCACAACGCTATTTGTAAATATTATACAAGTACAGTTATGATATTTGTTTAGTAGCAGTTTTTAATGGCAACATTGCAAACAGACACATATTTTAGTACATATTTTGGTTGATGTGATATCTGATTCTCCTCTGTTGAAGGTTATAGGCTGACATTGCCTGAAAAAAGCAATTATTAAAGAAGCACATGTTTTAAAGAACTGATCCACTCTGTTGCTGTAATATCTTTATATAATAATTTATCAGTACCAAGTACAAAAATTATCTTGGCTGCCCTGGAACCTCTTTTCCTGCATCAGATCATAGCTGATGTCAGAAGTGCAGGGCACATGTGCGGCCTCTGCATGAGATGCACATTATAAGGCAGTAAAAGAAAGACTTACCCAGTTAGGGGGAGTCTGTTCATACTTTTGCCCATCAACACTTGGAAACTGATCAGAGGCAACACATGGGGGAAGAGGAGCTGTTTGATTGAATTAGAATAAACCAAGAGAATAGGATGTGTGTTTCAGTAGGAGGGGGATTTGAAACCACTCTCCCACACAATGCTTGAGTATCATTACTGCGGCTTATGTATTGCATTTCATTGAATGATTGCTATTTAATATGAATGTTTATTTGCCACCCCCCGTTTTTTTTTTTTTTTGCAGACATTGAAATTCTAAGATTAGAAGTAAGGACTGAACTCTTTGTTGGTCCGAGGAAATCACGATTAATCTGTTTCCTGCAAACACCGCAGTTGGGAAGGAGAGAAATAGCCCGTTTGCTGAGTGATTTCCCTGTCTGTAGATGTGAGATCTCAAGGGTGTATTTCCATTTCTCTTTCCTTATGCTCTTAACTGAAGCCTTATATTCATCTCAGAATTGTTCTTTGGCGGAAACAGATTGTTTGTGATTTCGTGCAATTGCCATATCTAAAAAAAACAACAACAACAAAACACAACATTTATTTTCTGAAGTTATGCTTGGATGTGCCACAGGCCAACTTTTACTCCCTCCTGATTTTAATGGATGACAGATAACCAACCCAGGCTTATTGAAAATACGTGCCTCTACCGATAATTTTGCTAAAGTTTACGTACAATTTACTGTAGTTTTCAGCTGACAATGGCAACAACTTTTGTTTTCCTTTTTACACAAATTTTGATTATGAGGGGAACATAATCTACAAATGAAGATTATTTTTACACAGTTCCCCAATATTCAAAACACTTTTACACTGAAAAATGATTTATGTTGTATTTTGAAACCCTTCTCAGAAATTACAGTAAGTAATGATATAGAAACGGGAATATATATATTAATTAATTAATCTATGTTTCTTTGTATTTTAGTACATGGTTTATAAACTAATACATTTTACACATAACCAGATCCATTTGTTTTTTTTTTAGCTTTTATAATCTAGTAAACTTACTTGGCAGCCCACCTACTAAAGCAAAGTTCAAAGACTAAATTGCATTTGCTTTTCTTAAAACTATCTGTTAGGTTCAGTATAGGTACTACATTATTTTCAGACAAGCATTAACCTTTTTTCACCACTTACTGGACATGCCATTTTCAAATCGCCACTATATGTACAACAACCAACTTAAAAACATAAGTTGCCAGATTTATGCTCATCTGGTTTGGATAAAACTGAACATGCTTTTAATGCCACTCTCTGAACATAGCTCTTGAAGTTATGTGAAATGTGCAATGTAAGCAAAGAGATAACATTTAGCAGAAATGTTGCCATAATGAGCCTGGGTTGCAGATATTTCTAAAAACAAGACTTTTCATGTAATTCTAACTTCTCTTACACTCCAAGATAGACAACAGAAACTCTAAATACACTTTGTGTCTGCACAATGTTCTGTTATTAATTAGCTTACCTAACCGTCTCTATTGTTAGATTTTGGAATCTACTCCCTGGCACTTTAGTCATTATATCCAAGTGCTCCAGATTGCAGCTTTTCTCCTGGGAAAGGTTTCTTTTTTCCATCTATGAAGCATGTTCTTGCTTTTCATTTGACCAGGTGGTGATATACTCCTTCTGAGTGAGGTTACCATGTACCCTTTCAATGTACTGTAAGTATTTACTGAAATACTACATCTTTGTTTTATTTTAACGTACCCCCCCCCCCCCCCCTCCCCATGGGGTTAGCTTAATAAGACAAACCAGGCTAATGAGATGTATACTAATCACTCAAAAGACTCTGGGTCGTTCACTCTTTCACCTGAGCTGCTCATTCACTCAGTTATAATATCATTGAAGCATTGAGTGCTACATTGAGAATGCTCCAATGGAGTGTTCAGTACTGGCTCTGTGTCTAAAGGCTCTGTACGGAATATTTATATCTGTAGTAGCATACTTCAATGGCATTCAATGGCACTGTGGCTTTGTGCTGTGTGTTTTACCTCTCGTGTCCAGTAATGGTAGTTGTAATGGTAGTTGTTCTCAAGCATCAGCACTGTTAAATGGGCTGGAAACATGCATGCTTGTAGATAAGGTCAGAGTTTGGACAAGTTAGTGTAAAATTCTACTGAGGCACAGTTCCTTTTCCTTAATGGAAAGGTACCAGAGCAGGTGGTGAGTTGCTTTGGGTGTAGGCCTCTCTGTAATTCTAATTTAGACAAGCATCTGTTTTATACATTTTAGCATTTAACTAACCCATTAACATCTTAGAGGTAAAAACATTTTGGTTTGTATTAGTCACAAAATTTCTCTTAAAATTGACACGTTTTTATTCTGTCATTAAATCTAGTATTAAAATATTCCACCCAAATACAGAATATTTATTTGAATCATAGATTCTGCATCAATTAGATGATTAAGTGGTCTTAATGCCCAGTTTAGTGTGTATAGTGGGACATTGCTGTAACCTGGGAGACTTGGGAATCTGAGATGTGGCATCTTAGTGTTCAACATTGGTTAAACAGTGTGTCACTACTTATTAATAATTCAGAGATCTCGTCTCTCTTACTGACTCTCTTTTCCTGTTACATCCCATTCCTTGAGAAAGAGCTTGCTGTACACCCAACCCCGATCATAACAGCGAGACCGCAGGTTGTTTCGTTTATTCACTGCAGCTTTGTCTTTCTTAGAGCACACAGTGTGCTTGGAAGGTAATGGCAAAATAATCTTATTTTTATATTTATTTTTATTTTCATACATAATAATTGAAGCAGTTGATAAATAATACAAAATAAAATAAGTATATTAGATTATAATTTATTCAGCATATATTTTAAAAATCATTAAAACAGCACAACAACATATGCATAAATCTGTTAACTTTCCCCAGATTAGGAGGAAACCTGTGTGTCTGGGGTGCCTAGCATGGGAAATGTCTCACCTGAGCTTGTGGGGTCACTGCTTTATCCTAAAAAAACCTTGTTATTTCTGGACTTCCCACTGATTGTAGAAGGAAATTTGGAAACATTTCTTCCTTGCTTTTTTGCCACAGAGACAAAACTCCATATTTCCAGTTACTTTCTCAGGAAACCTCATATCCTATTAAACCTGTGCCACCAAGAGACCATAAAAACCAAAGTAGCGTGTGCCTGTGTGGAGAGAAATGTCCGGAAGGCTATATTACACCAATTCCTTAGGGTTACATCAGTGTTGTCCAAACTGAAGAAACAAACTTTTCATTCACTTACCTAACGATGGAGGTTGTTTTTACTTGTGAGATCTTTCTTCAACCCATGTTAGCTGGGGTTTTTATCTTTTTCCTGTTTAATGCACTGGAGCTGGTAAACCTCCCATGAACCAGTGGCAAATTCTCTATAAGATATTTAGAGTTGGCATTGGTTTCAACCTTGAACTCACTCTTGATGTCTTAAGCTGTTTTATTTAAGTGCACTAAGGGTCTTTACACATTGAAGAAATTAGTAGTAATTGCCCTCAGAAGTGTAATCTGGATCTTTATTCAAACGCGGTATAGATGACAGCTAAAAAGCGTGTGTTGGTTACCATGAGCTCAAGGAGTGAGTCAATGGTTAAGCATGCTGATAAGGGTTTTTATTGGGCCTCATATCTTTAGGGTTTTATGAATATGAATGGCTATCTTTGTAGAGAATTTAACGTTAAGTCTAGTTTAATACCTTGGAAGGGCAGTCTCAGTCATTGGGGTTCAACTGAATTTGCATCAGAATTTTTCATCGGATGTATTATTATATTATTATTATTATTATTTGCATTAAGCATTGTTTTCTACTCCCAATTAGTTAAATAAAAATATATTTTATATATTTATATTCCTAAAATATATTTTAATTGAAAATAAATTACATAGCCTTTTTGGCAATATTACAAAGCATTAGCATCTGTACAATACCGATCCTTGCATTTTTTCTTTAATGGATGCTCAGTGATAAATTATCCATACTGGATTTGTCCTTCTTTACTCCTCTGTCACCTGCTTCCTCAGATTTGGCATAGCTCAACTGTCATAAAAACCAACTAAGCCAGTCTCATATCAGTAAGGATCTTTTACTAAGACCTGCCAGCCACCTCCAATGTTAAACCAACCAGCTCCAGTCTCTTGACGACAGCTGGATGGCTAAAAGCAGAAAGCCCAAGGAGGTCTGGCACTGTGGTTGTCCAAATACTGAAAACTGAGCGGGAGTGAATTCCAAACCCATTTAGTCTGCGGAAACTGTGGCAACTGCTCATCCACAATCATTCATTTCAGACCCATCATAAGCATGGGTTTTGGTGAAAGATTTTCTCATTTGTCCCTCAAATAGAGCCAAGTTTCTTAAACTGATATATCCTATCCTGAGATGTTTTCTGTTTCATTTTCATAGTTCATCATCTCTTACAGTTTTAATGTTTCAATATTTCAAAATAATAATAATAAGGCTGTCAGCAGTTTGAATGTTGTGAGGAAGATTCACAAATCTTCAAATAGGAGTGAGACACATTGTGTGCCAATGCATTGTGTGCCTCAGAGAGAACAGTTTTTGTTTGTCTTATATGGTCCTTAATGAGCACTTATTTCAAATCAGTTGTTTCAACTCAATCTGTGTGACTTTAATGAGATTTGCGTTTCAGATCACTCATGCAATACTGCTGGTCATTTTGGTCTTTGTCCTAGATGTTTTTGGACATGTGATTTGTGTGTTAGTGTGACACTTTACATTTGACAAGCTAACACTGTATCACATGGTAATGAAGGTCTCAGCTGATTAGGACAGACAGCATGGAGCCCTGCCGGTCAACTGTGTTTGTGAGGTAAATTACTTGTAAATGCCAAAAATTAGAGGCACCAAACCATTTGGAAGTGTCCATATACACAGGAAAATTGGTTCAGAGTGCAGATATATTGCTGTGTAGTGTTAATATTTGTGATAAACAAAAGGTAAATAGTTTTTTGGGGGGAGCTCTACCTCTTTCACAAACCTACTGACTCATTGTAGCCACTAGAGGGAGCCTGGTTGAACAGCTTAGCAATGAATGAAAACATTCATGTGGTTTTATCTGGAGGGGTTCTTCCTTGTTAAAAAATGACACTGAAGTCCAGATGCAATATTTATTTTATTCCTTCTCTGAGTTATGTGTGTCTCACTGGAGAACTCTTAAACAGAACTGACAAGGACAAATTGCTTTTGTAATCCACTTATGTATAGAGACCACAACGGCCTGCAGTGATGATCTGCCATCATTATGCATTGAGGTTTGGATAATACAGACTTTAAAAACAGCTACTCTAGTCAGTGCAAGTGCACGGACTCCTGAGGTTTGTTGCGATTCCAGCCAAAGTAGTATAATTTCCTAATTGTGCTAGTGCACTTCTTCAGTGGCGTATAAAGTATCATCCGAAGTCTGACTATCTGTAGCAGATTGCTTCACAGAGGATTCAGCCTTCACATATATGACAAAAGGAGAGATGCTTTTCAACACATGCTCTGAAATCCTTTCTGGCTTTTTTTGTCTGAGTAATATCATTCTCTCTGCTCAGAATTAGTGGCTAGGTTTTACTTTGCAATATGGTTTTAAATAAGACTAACCCCCCCCCCCCCCCCCCCCCCCAGCCCACTTCTATATGTACAAGTTGCTCCTCTCTGCTATAACTGTGACAACCTCTGATGGAACCCACTCAATCTGAATATGACTGGAAAGAAAATATATTTTTTATTAGAGAGCAAATGCGGATTAATTTTTCTTTTTATGTAAAAACTATTTGCAAGAGGTGTCTATATTATAATAGGTTAATTATTTGATGTTTTATACACTACATTATTAAAGCCATTAGGACTATCAGAAAGTATCACAGAGAAGGCATGTTAGAATAATGGGAAAGATATGCATGTGGAGTGTGTTTTGAAAAGGCGTAGTACATGAATAATGGCATGCACAACATGTGAAATTCGCTTACTTTTTTACTGCCCTGACTGGGGGAAGCCTCTCCTTTGTGAAGCAAACGCACCCCTTTCTCTTGCATTCCAGCTGTCTGTGAGAGGCAGTGAGGGAATCATAGATCTGCATTGTTATCTATGTCATAATATTGTGCGCACTATTATGTGTTAATGCACTATACTGTGTTAATTTCATTGTGACAATCTGCTATTCTTCTGTTTTGCAGGTGTAAAGAAACTTTGACAAGATGACTCTGTTTAATGGTTTTGGGAAAAACACATGTGGACAGTTCAAGATGTGGGTATTCTGGAGGCTAAGGATGCTGTTGGTGTTTTGCGTAGTAGTGGAACTATTAACAGTAATGGTTGGCAGTGAGGGCACACCGGGTATTTTGGAACTCCAATTAGATGAGGAGCAACCTGAGGGGACAATAGTGGGCGACATTAGCACTGGTTTACTACCTGGAGTTACAGCTTCTCTATACTTTATCTCTGATCATGAAGGCACAGGCATTGGCAGTGATCTCCACATCGATGAAACCACAGGTATCATCAAGACTGCAAGGCGACTGGACAGAGAGGAAAGGGACCATTACAGTTTTATAGCAGTCACTATGACAGGTTTCACAGTCAAGGTCTCCATCACTGTAAATGATATTAATGACCATGCTCCAGCATTCCCCAAGAAGAAAGCCACTTTGAAGATCCCAGAGCTAACAGCGGTGGGAACTAAGTTTTCTCTTGAGCCAGCCACTGATGCGGATAAGGATCAGCTTACCGTACAAGGATATCAGATCAAAGAAGGTAATGTAGGACAAGTATTCCGTCTCCAGACCAAAAGAGCAGCAAACAAAGTCCTTTACCTTGACTTGGTGGTCAATGGAGTCTTGGATAGAGAAAAGAGATCCTCCTACTCCTTGGTGTTGGAGGCCTTTGATGGTGGATCTCCAAGAAAAACTGGTCAGATGAATCTTGATGTCTTGGTGCAGGACATCAATGACCATGCTCCGATTTTCAACCAAAGTCGCTACAATGCCATCATCTCTGAGAGCATTCCTCAGGGCAGCAACATCCTGCAAGTTTTTGCAACAGATTCTGATGAAGGAGACAACGGTCTTGTGTTGTACGAGATAAACCGACGACAGAGTGACCCGGACCGCTACTTCGTCATTGACCCTCGCTCTGGAATCATTACACTCAATAAGGCTCTAGACTATGAGATGAGGAAGGTTCATGAGTTGGTGGTCCAAGCTAGAGATAATGCAAGCCATCCAGAGATCACTAATGCCTTCGTTACGATCCACGTGCGAGACTACAATGATAACCAGCCAACCATGACCATTATCTTTCTCAGTGAAGATGGCTTACCCCAAATCTCTGAAGGTGCTCAGCCAGGCCAATATGTTGCTAGAATCTCTGTCTCAGACCCTGATTATGGCGAATACTCCAATGTCAATGTATCTCTTGAAGGAGGTGATGGTAAATTTGCTCTGACCACTAAAGACAGTATCATCTACCTCATCTATGTAGACCAGACTCTGGATCGGGAAGAGAGGGATTCTTATGAGCTTCGTGTCATGGCTACTGATTCTGGAACCCCACCGCTTCGTGCAGAGTCCTCATTTACGATTCATGTCACAGATGTAAATGACAACCCACCTCTCTTTGACCAACAGGCTTACAAACAGACCATACCAGAAGTTGTCTACCCAGGTAGCTTTGTGCTGCAAGTAACAGCCAGGGACAAAGACCAAGGTCCCAATGGTGATATCCGCTACAGCATCCTACCAGACAAGAAGACTCATGCCAGTTGGTTCATCATTGACCCCGTCACAGGTATCATAACCACCGCAACCAAGCTGGATTACGAGACGGACCCAAAGCCAAGCATCAAAGTAGTGGCCACTGATGGAGGACGACCACCGTTATCCTCCACTGCTCTGGTAGAAATAAACCTCCAGGATAGTAATGATAATGAGCCAGTGTTTGGAAGCACCTTCTACAATGTTTCTATCAAGGAGAACACATCAGCAGGAACCTGCTTCCTTGAGGTAGGAATGACTATGTTCTCCTTTTGTGTGTGTTCCTGTGATTGTATTTCTCTGATAGTAATGGCCATGATTATATTTTCCAGGTTTTACAATGCTAAATGCTGATTTCCTTATTTCGATTATTCTAAATTCTGATTCACAAGCTGTCAGTTTGATTCTTATTCGATTTGATTGTGATTAATTTGGCTATATTTTAATATGAAGGTCAATTTTTGCTTATATATGACTAATGCTGAAAAATATACAGGTTTTTTTTCTGACTGATATTAAAACATCATTATAAATTATCAATAAGAGGCTTTTGTTGTGAGAATTGGGCAGTACTGTTCATGGTGTGTGTTTTTGATTTTAGTAATTAGTGAAAAAAATTTAAAATCAAGATTTGTACCCAGCCCTAAATTTTGACTATAGCAGAAGGAACTAGTTTACATAACATCTGAGATGTCTTTAAACATAATTTCGAAGTATTGCATGTATTTGTTTTGGGTCTTTTATCTTGCTTGAAAGATAGGTTGTAAATTTGTAATTTTACTCACCTAGACAATTTGTAATTATGACATACGATTAGCAGATGTTATCCTCTGACAGAAACTTGCAGAAAGAGTTGCTTGGCAGATGGTAAAATTGTGCTTTTTTGTTTTTTTGAAATGTTGGTTGGTCTGTTGCCATGATAATTGTTGCCACCAAGTGGCAACTGGGCCAACTGTGTTCTCAAGCTGTTTTTACCCCCGTGGAGAAGAAATTAAAATTAGACCATGTATTCCCTAATAATAAGCAATTCCAGACTTCAAAGGACCTCTGTAATGTCCGTTTCCAACAGAAGCATCTGTTGCAAAATACCCTCCAGAACAAACATTTTAAATAAATACAGCAATTCCACATTGTTGCTGGCTCATTTAACATATATTTGGAACGGGTCACTGGTCAGCTTTTGGTGGAATTTGGTATGTGTTTTCACAGTATGGAGAAGAAGTAGGAGAGGGAGAGGAAAAGACAGATAGAGAGACAATGAGGAAGAAAGGAGACTTGCCATACACATAGAGAGGTGCATAAAGTCAGGAATAAAAAGGAAGCTGGAAGTGAATAGAGACCGTTCGGGGAATCTTGGAAACAAGGGGGATATTAGAAAGAATTCTATGAAACCAGTTTAACAGAGAGCTGTTTAAATTTCTCAAATAAATATAATTGTTTTCTATTTTAGTCACTCAACACAAATGACAAGAAAAAATACAATTGTATTTTCTATTGAAAGTATATTTTCAGAATTTTGGGCACAAAGCAGCACAGTGGGTTTTTCAGTACCCTTGAAGTAACTTTCATTGCATATATCCTTTTGGTCTCACCGGACCAGGCTTGGATTTTTTGGTATTCAAAACTCAGTAGCAGCAGTCCCTATGGCACCAGTCTGTACACATTGGCATGTGTACCACAAAACCGCCTGTGGTCACTGGTTCTGATCCACTTAGTGACAGGACTTGGCCTATCTTACTGTTTTCTGACATTGTAGCGATTGTAGACTTTGTCAATTTCTGAATCACTATTTGTCCCATTAATGTTTTCATGAAACTGGAAACTTTGGAGTGGGCAGCCATTTTGACTGTGGGATGAATTCAGTAAACAGTGGTACCATTTTGGAACATATTTCTTTATCTTATTCGTGCACCACCTGCCATCTAGTTTAACCAGACCCTAAAGGACTAAAATTATGCTATCATTCCTTCAGCACAAACATGTTTCCTATTTATTTATATTGGGATCATAATAGATTATGCCTTCTTTACTTGTTCACTGGCACAATTATAGTCACACTATTTCAGGTGCTAAACCAAATCTCATTTCATAAGCCCCTTTCACACTGCACGTTGGACCCGGAAAATTGCCAGAACATTGCTGGATTGCCTTCTGTGTGTACGCAAACACGTCCCGGGATTGATTCCGTGATCGATCCCGGGTAGGGGACCTAGTAATATTGCTGGGTTCAGTCCCGGAATGAGCTCTGTGTGAACAGAATCCAGTGTCGTAGTGATGACAAACGTTATCGTGTGACTCTTTTACAAGGTGTTTTGAAGGCCAAGACCAACATTCGCAATGAAGAAAATATGTGCAAACTGTAATGAAGCAGAGATCAGTTAGTTCCTACTAATTACACTAAAGCTGAGATTGTTCGCCAGTTTAAGTGAAAGTTAACGTGCCTAGTGTTTTTCGACTCATACATTACATGTCGCACCCTGATGTCACGTGTTATTACGGGACCTCTACGGGTTGTGTTTGAACGCACGCACTTATTCCGGTAAATCACTGGCAGTGTGAATGAACCAAAATCTAATGATCTGGGAATGATTGCCGGGACACATTACCCCCGTGTAATCCGTAATCTCAGTGTGAAAGGGGCCATAGGGATGTATAAATTTTGTATTGATCAAGATTTACATGATCATAGTGAAAAACACACCAAAACAGACAGCGTATAGCAATAAATCCATTATTTCTTCATGAATTTGCTCTTTAAATTGATAGAGAAGGATTTGTTTAATTAGTGTTTAATAAACTGATGCTACATAATATAAATTTTAGCACACCTCAGAATAAACATGCATTTGTCTATAGGAAGTTTAAGATGTTGATTAGTAATTTTGAATGAGAGATTGTATCGATAAATGTATATTTTTATTAGTTTACATTTCAAGCACTATCCCCCCCAACAAAAACACTCACTGCTAAACCAGCCATTTCCTCCAAAAACATGCATGTTTAACTTATTTTATAGATAGGATGGTGTATTATTTATACACTGCTGAAAGAGAACCTTTTATTTATTTTTCTGTTTCCTTTCTTCTCCCACGAGTAATTTCTAATGGAAGCAGTCTGCTCTAGTTTTCTCTTAATTGTTCTAGCCATTCAACAGATTTCGTGAGTAGGGTGCACAAACCAAACCCTGTTTGGGACAGTCCCTGTTATAGCGTGTTGGGATAAGAATGACCCTTCTTTATGTATTGGACAGAGGTCTCTCCACCCAATGCGCTCATGTATCAATCTTTGGGCTTTTCCATTTGAACCATTACACTTGCAGTTTTATGCTGATCTCAGAACAGATTTTGTTTCCATTGAAGGATTCCTAAAGTGTAAGAAATTGATTCCAAGTCAGTGTACACTGTCCACCCATTACTAAAACCAAAGGTCAGTCCCCTCCTGTTCATGTCTAATAATAAGTCTCTAAATTTTCAATCTGATGCATTTTAATTGTCTCTTATAAGGTGGTCTGGAACATATACATTTAATTCTAAAAAAAAGAGAGAGAAATGGACTTATACCCAGGAAATAATAAAGACAAACAAATCTCCAAGTGTCATCAAGAGCATAGCATTCTTGTACCTAGATTACTTTCACATTGGAGAAAAAGCATAGAGTTTATATGCTCTTCTTGTAGAAAGAAAGATCTTTTCCTGAATCGTGCCTTGGCAGCTTAGGGTCAGGTTCAGCTGGACAGATCTACAGTACCTAAAGCAATTCATTTTTATCATATGGATTTATTGTATGCTATTGTATGGATTTTTGGCAAGGTAGAGAGTTTATGTTCACAGGTGCAGATAGTGTTACATTCTCCACGTTAAACTGCAGAAAACAATTTTCTTCCCCTGTCGGATCAATTGTATGCACTGTGGTGGTTGAATGGGATTTTGTCCTATAGACTAATCACATTTAATAAAGCAGGGCCTGGACTGATGCTTATAGAGGAAGCTACCAGGGGAACAGTTTCCTGTAACACAAGACCAGCCCCCTGGTGGGATCACATTAAAAAAGTGCCCCACACCAGAAACAGGATCCAGACTGTGACTACACATATCTGTGCCATCCAGCAGTAGAGCACACAAAGCTTTTCTGTAGTTGGTAAATGGAGATCCTTAAAATTTACTTTTTATGCCCAATAAACTCCTTTCTATTAAAGCAAAACAATTAGTAATTGGGGGAAGTCGTGGCCTATTGGTTAGAGAGTTTGATTCCTAACCCTAGGGTTGTGGGTTCGAATCCCGGGCTGGCAATAACACGACTGAGGTGTCCCAGAGCAAGGCATCGAACCCCCAACTGCTCCCCGGGCGCCACAGCATAAATGGCTGCCCACTGCTGCGTACGTGCATGCACACCTTTGAATGGGTTAAATGCAGAGAACGAATTCTGAGTATGGGTCACCATACTTGGCTGAATGTCACGTCACTAAACAAACACATTACCAGTTTTATAAATGTTCTTAATCTCAAACACTGGTTGAAACCTCGGTCCTGCGGATGTACTGTAGGGTGCCAGTATGCCTCATTTTTGAATTCATGTTTGAATTCTTACCCGATATGGCATGAGGCATCAGCCTTTTCTTCATTTCCTCTACTTAGTTTTTCTAAAATTGCATTGTATTACTCAGTTTGGTTCCCTTCACCCTTTTTGTAGTGAAATGCTTACATTATCATCAAAATACTTATACAATCCTTTTTTTTTATCTGTCGAAATGACATATTTAAGTGTGCATCCTAATTTCTCCAATTTTACATGCAAATTACCTTATTTGCTGTCATTACAGAATTAAAACATCTGATAATTTATTAATTAAATGTAATCTTTAACAAACTTCAGAATAAATATCCATACTATATATGCGTTTACATGTATGCATGTATTTATTACATTTACCAGGTGCTTTTATCCAAATGTGGAACAAAAGCAATTCATCTAAGAACAAAAAATATGTATAATATACACTGCCAGGTTTATTACACGACTAGATTAGGAAGCAAGCTAGAGATAAGAAAAAAGTGAAAAAAGAGAAGAAATTGATTTCTTTATTTATTTGGGATGTGTGTAAGTGCAAATTCCACTTAAAACTCATTTTTTGTGCTTTGTTTTTCATTTATTTCAATAAAATTTTTATGTCAATAAAATGTTTAAGTTTTAGAGTTTTGAGGTCATTATAAAAAATAATAAAAAAGAAATAATTGGAATCAGGTATTCCAGAGAGCTATGCACTCTTGATTTCCAATCTTCTTATGCCTCTAACATTCGTTTATCTTCAATTCTGTTTGATTTCCTCCTCATTCTTTCATTTCTCTCCATATTTTTCACACATTGTTTGCATTTCCTACTGCTCTTGTGGCTGTTCGACCCACGCTCATTTGCGAGCTTGATCTCTACTGCTGTTGTCTTGGGGTAAAGCGGAGCAGCTGTGGCTATATCTGGTGACATAGTGTTGAGGCTGGCAAGCTCAAAGGTTTCAGGGTGCAGTCGTGCTGTTTAAGATCAGCTAATTGAATTTCATGATGTGTTGAGATGTCTATTACCATGTATGAATCCTTAGGGTCCAGAATGTTGCTGTTGGAGAGTTGCTTCATGAGACAGCAGGTGGTTGATGGCTTTAGAAGTGATGATTCCTTTGGGCTGTGAGGTCAGCGTTTTGGATAATTTTCCCAGAGTGTCATATTTGATATAATAAGTGATAAAGATGAAAAGCAGACATGGCCCATTATGACTGTAGGTAAGTAGAGGCCATCTGGTCATTTTCAGAAGATTGTTAGATACAATCTGGAATATTCTCATGAGGTATTACCTTATAGTGGAGAAGTCCAGCTTCAGTCAAGACATAAAGCTGTCGTCTGAGAGAACAAACAAACAGAGCAGTAACAGGATACACAATTTTGTTTAGTAAAGTGAAGTGACATTCAGCCAAGTATGGTGACCCATACTCAGAATTTGTGCTCTGCATTTAACCCATCCAAAATGCACACACACACAGAGCAGTGAACACACACACACACACACACACACACACACAGAGCAGTGAACACACACACACACACACACACACACACTGTGAGCACACACCCAGAGCAGTAGGCAGCCATTTATGCTGCAGCACCCGGGGAGCAATTGGGGGTTCGATGCCTTGCTCAAGGGCACCTAAGTCGTGGTATTGAAGGTGGAGAGAGAACTGTACATGCACTCCCCCCACCTACAATTCCTGCCGGCCCGGGACTCGAACTCACAACCTTTCGATTGGGAGTCCAACTCTCTAACCATTAGGCCACGACTTTCCAGCAATGTAGTATCTCAGCAATGTAAATCTGCTTGTATTTTACCATTGCTCATTTGTTTCCTCAGTATTACAATAGTTCTTGACAAAATCTGAAAAGTAGACAACCGCAGTTTTCCATTGTTGCGTTTTGGTTTTGTTATGTCTCACATGTATAATTCTTTCTGGTCAAAATGAGATTTCAGAGCAGCAATTCTCAAAAGTGTAAGGAGCTCCAAGGGTATATCAGATGAGGCGAATGATGATAATTCGCCAAGTAAGAATTATTAAATACAATTTAAAACTTTAACCGAAGCAAACTTTACTCCTAATAATGTTTCTCAGCTTAGTAGGCTGTAACTCTGCTTCTGTGGACATGGTTTAGCATGGAATAAAACAATTTCACTTGCCATGATTATTATCCATTCATTGCTTAAGACAAACATCCAATAAATTTGCTTGAAACTTGGCATGAAAGTGTTTTTTTTTCTTTCTCAGCATTGAGCTCTCATCTAGTCAAAGAGGCTAATGAGGCGCGAATAAAAGCGATTAGAGTTTAGTGAAAAGGAAATTAGGCGAATAGAGATTGGTAATTACTCACAATCTGCCTTTATTTCACACATATAGTACACACATTCAAATGCCACTCTCACTCCTTTCCCCTCAAACTTTACCTTCTATTTCAGACTACCCTCTCGTTATTTCAATCTATGATGTCCATCCTCCAATAAGCAGGACTTTCCCTCCCTTTCTTAAGCCATTGCCATCAAAAAGTTCAGATGAGTGAAATTTAATTATATGGCTACTGTGCGCACTAGACGCAGCCAGTAATAATACCTGCTGTATTGATTTAATGAACAGGTTGAGGCAAACAGTACATTAAGACCATGTATCTATGCTACAGTTGGATTAGAGTGTGAACCACAGCATGGCGACATTAATCCCTTTTTCTTTCGCTAACACCATCTTTATTTTTGTGTTCCTGTAGCTCAATTGGTAGAGCACTGCTTTATCAAGCGCAAGGTTGGGTGTTCGATTCCCCGGGAACACATGACAGGTAAAAATTCATAGCCTGAATGCACTGTAAGTCGCTTTGAATAAAAAGGTTAGGTTGAGTTAGGTTGAAGGCCAGAGGGTTCAGTGAGTGGTAGAAAAGTGGCGAGATTTCACAAAGACGAGCTGGCAGAGGATCAACCGAGTGGGATGGAGGTCAGTGAAGAGACCACCAGGGTAACAGCAAGATTACTGGTTGTGCTTGAAGGATAATCTAGGTGCCTGACAGTCTGCATAAGCAAGGATGGGTTAGAATGACCAATGATTAATGGCACCATGTGAGTATATGTGCCCTGTTTATTTGGCACGTTGGCTTATAAAGGTAAATGTTTAAGACCGTAAATTAAAAAAATTAAATTAATAAAATGTATGCATTTAGCTTATAAAGGTAAATGTTTAAGACCGTAAATTAAAAAAATTAAATTAATAAACATTTTATTAATTTGAAATGTATGCAAAAAGCCAACGTGCCAAATAAACAGGGCACATATACACACATGGTGCCATTAATCATTGGTCATTCTAACCCATCCTTGCTTATGCAGACTGTCAGGCTCCTAGATTATCCTTCAAGCACACCCAGTAATCTTGCTGTTACCCTGGTGGTCTCTTCACTGACCTCCATCCCACTCGGTTGATCCTCTGCCAGCTCGTCTTTGTGAAATCTCGCCACTTTTCTACCACTCACTGAACCCTCTGGCCTTCAACCTAACTCGCAGGACCGTTATTTCCCTCCATGTGCTGCCATTACATAATTCCCTGTCAGTATTTTTAAGGTTTGTTTGCATTACGTTTAAGAGGCCGTACATTAACCTGAGGTTTTTGTTTGATGGGAAAGGGAGCTTACTGCATTTTTCCAAACCTCATGCTGAGTTGATTGATCTACCCTTGGCAGGGTTTGGGTAAACTTGTTTGAGTTGGCATCAAGCATGGCTCTGCGAGATTTAACTCTGTGGAAAAGATCCTGACTACCAAGGAGAAAGAAACGGAGGTGCTTCCACTCAAAATTCACGCATTGTGTCTGCTTTATTGTTTATTTATGTCCACTTGCATTGGTTATTTTAGCGCTCTTCTTCAGAAAGCATACAGAAATCTTAGGAAATTTATCCAGCATTTTTTTTCCAGCTGATTAGATGTTTTTGAGTATTTTTATTCTAGTTAAAATGGCTTTTTAGTCTGTTTATGACCAATATAGTTTTTGCCTATTTGTGTAGTTGTCTATCGTTACCATACCTACCGTTTGTGTAGTTTGGGATGGGGGGGGGGGGGCGTATGGGTTAAAAACGTTAAAATTAAAAACTTAAACGACCATTTTTTTTTTAAGAAATCAATACTTTTATGCAGCAAAGTTGATCAAAAGTGACAGTAAATACTTAAGTGTTTTTCATACTGTCAGCCCAAATCCTATTTTGTGCATATCCAATTGGTATCTGATCTAAATGACTGACTGTCCACACTGTGTGTCGCAACTGTACAAATCCAATTTGCGTGTCCCATAGCACTCTGTTTTGCTAAATATTTGCATTGGTATATTTGGCAATGACGTTGCGTTGTTATGCCTACAGAAACGCAGAAAGCTGGATGTGCGACTTTATTCCATATTGCCGTCTCCACTGATTTCAGAACTCAAAGAGGTGCATATACTAGCAGTATATTGTCTTTTACTGCTTGACTTGCACTTCGCAACAGCACAAGCTTGTTTCTGCAAAGAACTTCATCATGTTTTCTACAAAAACGTCTGATGTGTTTTCATTTTACATGTTGAGAGAACATGAAAAAGCTATGCTAAATCTGATCTGAACGGTCAGTCTGAAATGGATTTCAAGGAATGTGATTTGGATAGGATTTCAAACCACATATAAATGTTGCTTAAAATGGATTTGCAAAAATTGGATTTCAAAATTCTTTGCCATTCAGACTATTTAAACATGATCGGATTCAAATTGGATTTGCACAAAATTGGATTTGGGCTGACAGTCTGAACAAGACTTAAAGCCTATCTTTCAAGTTGAAGATCCCTGTGAATGAACGTGTAGATAAATAGTGTAGGAATTCGACTTGTGTGAAGAAATTAATCATAAATGTGCATTAAAACAGTTTTTTAAAAGAAATTGTGAGTAAAATTACTTCCGTTGTGAAAAACCCTCTGATCGGAAGTGACGCAACGGCCGGTAAACATCGTCTCTTCGTAATGGAGTCAGATAGTGAAGAGGTTGCAGTAGGGATAAATGTCAACTCTTACGATGGGCCATTGCCGTATAATTACGAGCCGCCTAGGCGAGAGAGGGGTCAGGCAGAGTTAAGGGGAAGGGTAAATGGACAGAGGAGAGAGATAGAGTTGTGGTGTGAGGAGAATCGGTTGAGAATTGGGCAGGTGTCTTGGTGAGTGACCAAAGGCTAAAGCCAATTGTGGCTAACGTCTCCATGTTTAACACATTGCAGTATCTTTAATAAATCATATTTAGCAATATTGCTGTCGACTTTGTTGTTTTTCAAGCATCCATGTAGATTGTCACCATTTATGCCAGCAACATGTGTCTTAAAATAATTAATTTAGATCCCAGATTTTAAATGAATGTTGTAGGATGTAGGCTATAGCTTACATATGTGACGGTCAGCTAGTCTGGATAGGGATAGAAATTCTGTGCATTTCTACACAACACAGTTTACCGTGAAATTTTGTAGAAATTGCTAGCTGATTTTTAATCAATAACTGCTTTTAGACCTAGGTGTCCGCATGTTCTGCTTCTGCAGATGTCAAGCGTTTGGGCCGTATATCTAAACAACATAACCGGACAGCTGGAATTCCGAACTTAGTCGGCTGTTATACTACTCACCTTAGTATTTCCGACGGACATTATGTAAATGAGCTCACATGTACTGTGGAGTACGTGTATGAAAGCGGTTAGTCTTCCGGCTAGGACGGGAATATGCTGTTCATGTAAATACAGTCATTGTAACAAGGATCTTTTATTGTCACGTGAAGGGATACTGGTTGTAAGGCATGCAGATAAATGCATCTAATTGACAGTCTATACTGTACAGGGGGTGTGTCTTTTTACAGTGCATATTTACCCAAGTTTTAGGAAGTAAGTAGTCTACATGTTGTTTCTTACAAGGTCTTACACCAACCATTAGAGCTACAAGGAGGGAAAGAGATTGAGTTTATCTTAGCACATTTGCTTAACAGGTGCTTGTGTGGTAGATGTGAGGCTATGCCATCAGCATTGGAGAGTGTGTGCTGTAGGGAGGTCGACGCCTATTGGTCCCTTGTCCAAAACCTAGATCCCCCAGAAGACATTACCTGCCTCACACTCCATCCAGGGTTTGAAGCATCCTGTCTGAATCCTTTTGTGCTGCAGATAGCATACATGAACTTCAAAAAGGAACATGGCCCTCTTCAAGCCAGCAGACCACAGTAGGTTTTGAGCAAAAATTATTTCACACTGCAATTCAAAGAAACAGCTTTTCTACACCAAAATAGTAAATCCTGTTAAGCAGGTTTTTAAACTCAGTGGTTTCCATATACTTCCTATAAAAACAACTTTGGTGTTGTGTAGTACAGTAGAATATCAGCCGACAGGACATGCAATATTTACCATTGGAATTGTTTACTATGAAAACATGGTATGATCAAAATGTAATTATGTCCCAATCTACACCACAGGCAGTTCCGATACACAGCATAAAGGCAGGTTGTCCGCTGGGCGTACGGAATAATAGGCAGGAACATTAGGAAAGCCATACCTTCATGTGTTGTGTCAGCAATAAGGAGGCAGTTTGCAGAGGAGGGACAAACATACAAAGGTTTCCAGTGGCCCCGCTTGGAAGACGATTAATAAATCCATAGTGAAACAAACTATACTGGTAAAATTGATCTTTTATTACATGTTAAAACGTGAGTGTCGTGCGAGATGGAGGCTGACTGCCTCATCCTTGGCAACCTTCTGGACGGAAGAGGTGAGGGGGGGCGGTGCAGCAGAGGACAAGACGGCACTGCTTTCTTGTAGGGCCTGTGGTGACTTGCAGTATTCCTCTACCAGAGAGACCATAAGATTTGTTGCGTATCCTTGAGGAGAGAAATGTTTAGAAAACATTTAGTAACATGGATGACTCGCATAAAGATAGATTCACACAAAAAAGATATTGAAAAACTAAGTGAAACTACTAACCGTAAGATGGTTTCTCCTTGATGGGGTGGACTACCCAGCCACCTTTCCGAAACCGTGGGTAGTGAACAGCGTAGCGTACCTCACCCTCACTAGTTCGCGCTACATCTCTGTTGCCATTACTATTGAAATGTAGGGCTGCCAAGGGAAGTCTGTACGAGATAAGTAGATAGAACATTAGGTCTCCAAAGCTAACCCAATGCAGTGAAATGCAACAGAAATATGACATTAATGTTTTCAGTTCAAATGGGTCTAAGACAATGACTCATATTTGCAATTATTTGTTTGCAAACAATATGTAATGCTGTTATCAATCTATAACATTTTGGTCTGCTATACAAGACTGCATTAGTTTTTAACCATATTCATTCTGTCATAATTTCCTGAAATTGAAAAAAAAAAAACACTAATTTTATTAGTATCGATACTTTTAAGTGATAACACTACCTGCTGTACATCCCAAGAAAAGAAAAGCCAGTGTGTTTGGGAGCAAAGTGCAGAATAAGGGAATGGTAGGCCTCCAGGGAGAATGTCTGATGCTGAGGTGACAATTGTTGAATATCCTTTACCAGTGCTTTCCTGGCAGCTACACTCTCTAGTTTAGTGGGTGCTGGTGATCCTGAATAAAACGTATTCTGTCATATAATCTCTCGCATTTCATAACACAAGTAATTATTAGTACACATGGGGTTACGTATTGATAAAACCAAACTAAAATTTACAAGCACTGAAAAAAGGTTAGCCTCAAAACATTTGACATCTTTTAACATAGGCTATTATGTTGTACCTGGTTCCAGCCACTCCTTGTTTCTTGCCTCTCCTTCCAACAGTGGATGTGCGCAGCTGGTAAATGCTGGAGAGCTGTGTCACAGTGTCTGGGTTGTGTCCCTGGGTTTCCACTAGATGTCCTCCTTTCCCACGGTGTCTGTCACCTTATTTACTGTCTGTTCCCTTATTTGGTCACCTTCCTCCTTGTTTGAGTTAATTGATTATTCCCCACCTGTCTCCAGTTCCCTCATTCACCTTCTGTGTATTTATACCCGGTCTGTCTGAGTATGTGTCACGGAATCCTTGTTGAATGTTTAATTCATGTCCGTCAGCTCTTGTCCTTGCCTTGTGTTCATGTCTTGTTTATGTTTGGATGGATGTTTTGGTCTCGACCCCTGCCTGGACTGTTTACTCTATTTGGATTACCCTTTAATAAAAGACTTACCTGCAATTGGTTCCCTCTCCCGTGGTTCTTTGTAACACCGATCGTGACAAGCTGTGTTCATGTATGTCCTGTACATGATTTATCATACTCTGCCATTTTGCCTGCATCTCATCTGGATCTCCTGTAGGGGTGGAAGCTGCGGTCCAGTAGAGATGGTTGATAATGGCAGGCCTCCACAGCTTCAGATCCTCACAGTTCCTCTCTTTTGCAGCAGCATCCAGTGCTTTCTGTACACCTGTTCCAGAGCAGACAAACAGAGCAGAGCAAATTAATTATTAGGAAAGTGAATTTAACTACAAAAACAAGTCTGTTATATAGAACTACCAACATCACAATACATACTTTTCCCAATATGCCAGACGTCAAAGAAATGCTTTGTTCCTTCTGAACACATTTTCTCACGTACCCACTTGGCCACCTAAAACTCAAATTGATTTTATAGAATTTATTTTGAGTGATACTGTGCCTGTCAATGCTGTTCAGCTATGGATCTCTCCTAGCATCATTACCTGCCGATTTCTGTCTGTTATCAGAGCAGACACTTGCATGTCTTGGTCCATCAGGAACTGCATACTCCGCTTTAGACCCTCTAGCTCACACCAAGAGCTGCTTGGGACTTCTGAGCTCTGTAAAACCAACTGATTATTACTGAACAGTAACTGTAATATCAGTAACTAAATCACACACAAGATTTCTGTGTGACATCAACTTACTTGGACAAGCTGAACATCCAAAACTTTGTTAATTCGATCCTCAATCAAGGAGTAGCTACCATACTTGGCACAGTGTCCAGGAGAACCTGATCTAAGAACATCAAAAACAGTTACATTTATAGGTTAATGCAAAAACACATTGACCTGTTCTACATCAGTGACGTGAGCTGGACCATTCTACCTGCAGTCACCAGACAGGATCAATCCACCCCCAGTCTCCTTCAACTCCCTGATGATCCCACTCTGCTCATTCCTCCAGGCCTGCACGATGGTAGGGATAGTGTAATAGCGCTGATGGCAGAAAAAAGTGCCGGGACTTATGCACTGCAGTCCAAACAGCTTCAGCATCCTGATTGTCTGAGTAGCCATGCAACCTGAGAAGTGGATGGCACCGCTGAGTAAAAGGTTGCAGGCAGGCATGTTTCGATGCACCTTCTCTTGGTTTTGCCAGTAACGCTCATAGCCACAAGTTCCGCAGGTCTGAAAGATGATAGAAGATTCAATACTCAAGCAGCTTTAAGATGAGCCAGTAAAAAACCTGTATAGTTACCTGTATAGACAGTTGCCAATTAAGACATTACCTGCTTGACTTTTATAAAAGTTCCTTCCGGGTGCATTATGTGTCCCTGGGTTTCCCCACAGCATGCAGGGCAAACTGTGAACAAGGACAGCAACTGCCTCTGGCAAACAATGAACTTGTCAACAGCACTGAAAACAAGAAAAGGAAAACACTCATTAATTCTGACTATGACATCAGAAACAGTTTCCATTAATAAAAAGGTTTTTACTTTGGGTCACTGAGAGATTCCAGCTCTTCTGGTTCCTCCTCAGAGGACTCTCTCAACATCTCCTCCCCTGGACTCCATGACATATCACCAGAATGGTTGACAATATAAGAAAATGACCATTCATCATCACTTTGTTCAGGACTGGCCAGTGGAGTTGATCTGCGATGCTCAAACCTTTCGGTTTGAGTCCCCACATCCACCATCTGAGGCTTTACCTGAACACCTTAGATGAAAGAGATTCATCTTAATAATTGTTCACCATTGTACATTCATTGGTAACAACACATGCACTATCTAATGCAACCCAGTAAGTTCTAAATTTTTAATGTTTACTGTCTGAAAAGTGGAAATGACAAAATAGTAACCATGGAGATCATGAAAATTTTTGACGTAATCCTTATTTGTGATTGTTTATGGCATGTATAGTGAATGCTAGATATATAAGCTAACTACCTAATGAACGATGTAAACATCTTATGTTGCACTGTGATCCACGATGGACCAGTTCTGGCTCAGGGTCCATTGTAGAGATGTCTCCATCTCCATCAGGATCTGAAGTGGCAGTTGCACCTGCCCCGTCTTTGCTGGCAGCACTCTCTCCCAAAATCTGAAAAGTGAAAGTGACGTGACATTCAGCCAAGTATGGTGACCCATACTCAGAATTTGTGCTCTGCATTTAACCCATCCGAAATGCACACACACAGAGCAGTGAACACACACACACACTGTGAGCACACACCCGGAGCAGTGGGCAGCCATTTATGCTGCGGCACCCAGGGAGCAGTTGGGGGTTCAGTGCCTTGCTCAAGGGCACCTAAGTCGTGGTATTGAAGGTGGACAGAGAACTGTACATGCACTCCCCCCACCCACAATTCCTGCCGGCCCGAGACTCGAACTCACAACCTTTCGATTGGGAGTCCAACTCTCTAACCATTAGGCCACGACTTCCCTAAACAGACCGAGATCACAACTTTGAACTCTAAAAAATGTTGTCCTTTCATGAAAATCCCCCATTCATGCATTATTTAAAAGACTGTTAATCTTTTCAAAATCTTTTTAAAGTACGTTAGTCCCGAGCTGCATTCCCTCGCATGTGCCTTGTTGATACCAGCTTCGATTAGTCAAAGAAAACCAAGGCAAATCCGATTTAACTAAGAAAACTAATATTGTAAAGAATTACTTGGATGCGTTTTGGAGACAGTGAAAAGTGCGCGCTCTTTCTTTCAGTCAAACATGCACCCTGTCACAAGGGCAGCAGTTCATCTACATTACTCACCGATCAAATAAGACTTTGGCGGGACAAAAAAATCAATTTGGCGGGCGCTAAAACAAGTTAAATGCAGGAAAATTCATGCGTGAATTTAACCGAGTAGTAATATGCGAATGCGACCACATAAAATTGTAATTAAAAAAAATAAAATTTTCTGGAACCCTGTCTTAATAGCTCAATAAAATAAGTGGCAGGAGGCTCATGTGCAGCCTCACGGGGTGTAACAAGAGTAAGCTGATGGCAGCTAGGCGGGCTTTCGTGCCATGGCAAGACTAATCCATTATAACGTCAAGAAAAATACATTTGCAGAAATTACATGCAGAGCTACATTTCGATGCAACAATTTGTATATGGTATTATAAGACTTACTGTGCAAAGCTCCCGTTTTCGACGCGCAGATTCTCTGCTAGTGCTAACATTAACGTTAAACTCTTCACTCCCGCCAGATTTTGCAGGTGGACTTGCATGCACCGATGGTACAGCTCCATTTGCCAGCCTTACCCACTCTTTTCGTCGAAATCCCATGCGAAATTCCATAAGATCTCCTTGGTTGTAGCTGTCCGGTGTGAAGTGTTTTTCACATACCACCGTGTGTCTTGTCAACGAGGAGGCAACGAAATTGCTTCTCTTTGCCTGGACGAAACGTATCCAAGCACGGAAATCTTTGTGTTTCTTG
This sequence comes from Carassius carassius, assembly GCF_963082965.1. Lineage (NCBI taxonomy): Eukaryota > Metazoa > Chordata > Actinopteri > Cypriniformes > Cyprinidae > Carassius > Carassius carassius. The sequence continues at coordinate 11,025,808 of NC_081803.1, read as the reverse complement.
TTTGGAAATCGGTGGACCCGATGGCCAGACAAGTTGGAGTTGTTGCATCCAAAACAAACACAAGAATTCACCATTGTGACAACTCAAACCTACTATAACTATAATAACGATAACGACAATCTCTATTTTCTGTTTCCACCTCTCAGACTACGTAAACCCACACTGAGAACCAGGGCTGCAGCGCCTATGTTTGCCTGTCGTTACGTCATATGACGCGTTCTCTGGGAAAAGGCGGTTTTTTGGCGCGTAGCTTAGAATAGGCACTTTTTTTTCTTAATTTCTGCCCGTGGGTGTTGTAAAACATATGTATTCTTATGTACGTCTTTTTAAATTTACACTTTTTTATACAATATTCTGTATAAATTAAGTTATAAAATTAAATTGAAAGATGGCCTTTAAGATTGTTACAAAAAAGTAAAAAAAAAAAACGCATTATCCCACAATTGCTTTTATTTGAAATTAACTTGTACTGAACCTAGATTAATCTTTTAATATGGTGGCGTTCTGTGGAAGCTTATTCCGCCAGCTGTGGTCCTGTGGAGATAACGATTGTCTTCTACACTCCAGGTGATGATTTTGACCCTGGTTCAATGGGCGTCTATGGTGTGCTGAACCATTCATCATTGTTCCAGTAGCACACACTGCTCTGAGCTCAAGTGTTTTGCCTTGGGATGACTTTACCCCTGGAACGCAGTGCTCTCAGTGCTTACAAGGAGAAAGTGGATATGAGGCCACTCTGTGATTGCAGTAGAACTTGACCGGATCATCTGGCTCAACCTGCTCCACCTGCAAGCAGAGATAATTGGCTTCTAATAAAGAACCCTGTGTCCCACATAATGAGGTTGAGATGTTTCCTTCGCTCCGTTTCTTCTAAAGATTGGGTAGATGGGCCAGTGCTGATCAAACAGAAATGTCCGATAAGATCTTTGGACTCTTGAATGTTCAATAAAAGCTCTCAGCTGTCTTGCGGGGAGGAAGTGCCATTATTGGATGGTTTCCAGCTAATCAATTCATATACAGGAATTTAAACATGGATCATTCCTATCCAGGTGCTGACAAATAGCCAGTGTTGGGGAAGTTACTTTTAAAAAGTAGTGTTTGCTCGTTACTCGTTACTTTTTAAAAAAGTAATCCGTTACTTTACTTAGTTACCCCCTTTGGAAAGTAACTTTTTATGTTACTCGTTACTTTTACGTTACTTTTATGTTGCTTGACTTTGGGCAGAACCCAATATCTGTTCCTTAATGTGTAGGCCTACATAAAGTTATACTATGGAGGACGTAACAGGTATTTATTTTGTGCTCTTTATTATAAAAAAAAAAATAGTATCAATAAGCTCCTTAGGAACAACATGGTAACCTCAAAATTGGTCATATGTCTCAAAATAAAACATGCATGCCTCATCTAAATCCAACAGAAAAAATAATAACTTAAAAATGGCTTGATGTCGATGGCTTGTGTAAATAAAATAAAATGGCACAATACAGTTTAGAGGCAAAGACATTTTAGCCAAAATAAAATCAAGCACAACTTATAGCATGACTAGCCTCAGAATTAAAAAGGCTATGTTAACTGAATATGCTGGCCCTACTTCACAGTATGATGGGCAGATAGAAAAGAGGATATTAGGCATAGGCTTGAGTTGTCTATAGCATGGGTGGCAGGCAACCTATTCCACATCAGCACAAAATGGGTGATTATACCTCATCAGGAGCAGTCTTTCAAAACGTTTATCTGAAAGTCTGTTTCTTCTGGGGGTAAGCACAAGACCTCCCAGGCTGAACAGCCTTTCCACCGGTGCACTGGATGGTGTGGCAGTGTTGTATTTCATGAACACAGCTTTCACTCGGGGGAAACGGTTGAGAACTTCTAATTCTGAGCCTGATCTCATGTACTCAAGTACCTCTGAGTCTGCACTAAAGGCCATTGAGTCTTCCTCCTCCTCACCAAAAGAAAAAAAGTCCTTTTCATTGGCGCTGCTGTGTGCGGCAACTTCTCTGTTTTTATTCTCAGCCGGCTCTGCATCATGGGGTAGAGTGCGACACTCCGCGATGAGCAGCGCACGCGCCGCTTCTCTCCACTCCACTCCCCCTATCCACCGAACTTTACATTTCGGCAACGTCAACGCAGCCAATAAAGCTTCCCTGCTCTCCAACACCGGTGCGAATCGCGTCTTGATAGCCTAGGACAAAATGATATAGAAGAAATAAGCTTAGTTTTCAGACATACGACTCACTCTATCAAGGTAGAAAAAAAGAGGAAAAAAAAGAGGAGAAAAAAAGAGAGATTTTGAGAAAAAATATATATTTTGTTTAAAAGTACACATTTCAAGCTTTCTATATATTTCTCAGGTCTGTGAGGCAAGTAGCTTATCTGAGTTTATCTGAGACTCCAGTTCACGGCATGATGATTATAGCCTATTGCATGCTATATTTACTTTCTTATTTATTAAATTCAGGTAATTGGTTGATAAAACATCGATTAAAATTAAGATACAATTAATACAAAACGAAATTCATTTTAAAGAAAGGCTTTCTACAAAAACAAACTTAATAAAGTGGTCAAAATCATGTCTGCCCACTCCATTTGTCTCCCGATATATTGCGCAAAATTATGATCTTACTCATGCTTTACACTTTTCATATAATCAACATACATGAAATACATTTTTTTATTTATTTTATTTACACATAAATATGAAACTAAATCTTTAATGACTAGGATACAACACGTAGGCCTGTAGCTAACTTTCAGATAGGCTATTAAGAATTGGCTTACCTGTACAATTACACCCGGTAGGTCAGCTGTCATCCTTGAAAGTCCATTTTGGAGTGCGAGCGTCCTTGACATCAGGGTCTCCAGAGTTGGTAGAAGACTACCATAGTAGCAATTCTCTTCGCCTTGCAAGATATCCAGTGCTACTGTCATCGGTTTCAAAACACTGCAGTATTCCTTTAGGAATAGATGTTCGCGCTCTGTCGGGCCTCTGATGTCTAGTCTAGTACAAAGCGTATTCAAATCTTGGGCCGGGATGCAGAGGCGTCATGCCCATTCGAAGTGAGGGGGCACGTGCCCCCTCAGATTTCTGAGCCAAGTGGATTTTAAATGCAGCTTCCAAACGACAACAACAAAAAAAATTGCCAAATATTATTTTTTTATATATTTGATACAATCACAGCGGTGAGATTAGATCGTTCAGTGCACAGCATCAGCTGCTAAATTCAAATCTGCGTTCGCTGGCTGGCGCTGAGCCAGAGACAGACGCGTTCGTACAACGCTTCATGATAACCAATCAGAAACTATTCTGTTGCGCTTATGGATGCAATGGCCAATCAGAGACGTCCAGAAGAGTCATCACTGAAACGCAGTGTTTTGTTCACTTGCTCGCTGACTGAATTATTTAGCGAATTCTCTCATCAGAAACAACAAAAAGTGCAGATGTGCGTACGAATGTAAGTAAGATATTCGTTTCATAATGTAAAGTGCTTCAGTGATTTGAATGGGAGTTTTTCAGAGTGCCTGAACTCTGGCTAGACTGAATGAAAATGTTTTTTGATAATGTAAATGTTCTTTACTCTCTGTAAAATGAAAGTGTTAAAATAAGTAACTTACAATATTTTTATTAAAATTTACATTAAATGCAAATTCAGTCGTATTAAAAATATTTTATGGCATGATATGGCACTTAAGTAAAAAGTCAGGTTTTTATGTGTAGTTAATAGATTACACTACATTTCCATATATTGATAAAATAACAATCTATAAAGGTGCAAAACGCGTTTACCTACACATATTTGAGAAACAAGATATTTCCTGATATATTAAGCATGTTTGGAATTGTTTTGAATAAAAAGGAAAAAAAAAATAAAAAAATAAGCCTATATCAGTTATACAGTGCTTTCGTAGAATGACTTATACAGAGTCATATACCATTTGTCGATGTCATTGCATGAGATCAAATTGAGCGTATGCGAAGCACACCTAAAATGCGGGGGAAGAGAAAACTGTCCTTCTGTGGTTCCAAGCAACTCTTCCACATCTGTGAAAACTACACCTTGCTCATCTTGCTCTTCATCCTCCTCCTCGTCAGGCTCAGGGGGTGCATACATCTTAAAAGCTTTAACAAAATTCGACCCGTTGTCTGTAATGGTGGCGGTGATCCTATGTGAAAGGCCAAACGCTGAGTGAATCTGTTCCATTTCAAAGCCTATGACATCATATGTATGCCTGCCCTTTATTCTTTTGCATGCGATGGCAGCTTTCTCGCGATTCAAGTTGCGCGGATTGATCCAGTGCACAGTGATTCCCAGAAAGCTTCGGTTATGGCTACTCCATATATCCGCAGTGGTTGAAACATACTGCAAACTCTCGAACGTTTTCTTTAATTCAGTCTCCATTTTTAGATAACATTCGTCCAGATAGCCCGTGAAAGTTCTACGATCTGACCATGGGTGCCTGTCTCCTGTTATAGGTATTTTGCTAAGTATCTTTCTGAAAGTGGGAGATTCGACAGTATTGATGGGCAACATTTCTTCGACAATGAACGAAGCGACAAGTTTGTCCAACTCTTGTTTAGTTACCTCCTGGTAGTGAAAATGAAGTTTTAGCTGCTTATTTGGCGTTGGACTCGACATATCATCATTTCCCCGCCAGGGATCTTGAGCGACAAGCTTCATGTTAGCATGTTTTCCTTTCAAATGCTTGGTGAGGTTGGCAGTTGAGTTAACGGCAGTGGACAAAAGTTTCTCGCCAGGACACAGTGTACACCTTACACTCACATTCCTCCCCTTAGTTTCAACGAGTTTGAAGTAGTGGGAATACCTCCATCCCTCAAAAGTTAGCGTCGGCTGCTTCTCACTTGCCATGATTGCTTTGCAGACTGCTACCAGCCTCTGTCACGTACTGTGTGGAGCTTGTAACTATTGCGCAAGCGCGCAGATGGCAGTGTCGCTGTCAAATCTAACCATGGGAAAAGTAACGTTGCGCCGAATTGAAAAATGAACTACGTTTCGTTACCAAATTTTCAGTAGTAGCGCGTTACACTACTTTTTATCCGAAAAAGTAGTTACGTTACACACAACACTGCAAATAGCAGCAACATATCCCTGGATAACCCTGAATCTGTGCCGACCACCAGATGGTTGTGCCTGAACTGTTTAAGAATGTATTCATCTTATGAGAGTTCTTATGAGTGGATACTACAGAGCAGTGGATGATGCTGTTAACGGCGGCTGTTTATGAGAGAAGTCAAGTTTTGTTTTAGTTGGCTGTTTACCGTTTCATACAGTTCATACATGCATTTACCAATATAAATTATGTAATATTGACATATTTGGATGTGTGTGTTACAGCAAAAAATTGTGAATAAATCAGGCAGTCTCTGAGGCTTTTATTTGCAGTTCAGATGTTTCTGGGTCAATAACATTTAAGAGTGTCTGTAATAAAGAAACATATTTTTCTTTAAAAATTTTTAATTATCATTATCCTTGCACACCGAATACAATATATCTTAATATATCTTATATAACACATCTTAATTATTATTTAAAATTTTTAAATAATACATTTTTTTTTATTTGGACTCTGAATATTATATTACCTTTTTTTTTTACTTGAAGATAGACAACAAAAGCTTCCCAATTCTAATGAGATAGGATTTTTTAGTATCAATCTTAAAAATAAAAAGTTAGAGTAATTTACATTTCTGGAATGTGGAAGAACAGTATATGTCCAGTTAATGTGGAATAACAGTATAAGTCCAATTAATCATATCAATTTAAACCACTGGAGATTTGATTCCTTTATCTTAGTTTTAATACAGTAACAGAACCTCAAAGAAAATATTAAGCATTTCTTTCTTTCAATTTCTTTTATTTTTTGCCAACGTAAATCACAGAATAAAAACGCGGACAATACGGTACGAACAATGAACAATACATAGGCCTACTTATAGTACAGAAAATAAACGTCAGTACAAACAAACCGTACATACTTACAATAAACAATACATACAAACAATAAACAGTAATAACGGTAAACAATACATATTTACAATACAGACATACATCATCTTCATTCCATGCTGGTTCCATATGCTAGTTTACCATATACGTCTTCCTTTTTTTGGTTCTAAATAAAATAAAATAAATACCTATATATTATACAACATAAGATAAGGCATACAAGATAAGCTACAACTACTTTTATGATTAATTTCACACAATATACACAATATATCCCACCTTACCCTGCACATGACCTACACATACCAGGCTACTCTTCACATTCTAATGTCCCATAAAATGCTTGGGCCTCCACTGGCATGTAGGCTAGCATTTTCATAAGGTCACGGTGGTTCTCCTTCTTGATGGGCAGAGGGTCCTCGTAAGCACGAGCATACGTGGTGGAGAACAAAGGAGCTGGAGGTGGTTGATTCTTCCTCTGTTTGGTGATCAGCCAGTGCTTCCATCCCTCGTAGAGGCTGTGGCTCCCTTTTGTGTGGACACACCATGGATCACCAGCTGAAATCATGATTCAACAAGAAATTCAATAAAGATTCTTCCTTCACGCACATATCCCCAACACTGTTAATCTCAGAAAACCAGTTTAGTTTTAGTTTAGTTCTTTAGTTTTTTTTACCTGTCACTTTCAACCACATCATGGATGTGATTAGGAAGCCAGGTGGATGCTTTAATGTTGCATCAGGGAGCTGCCTGAAGTCCACACATTTCATCTCAATTACTTTAAATGGATGCAGCTGCCTGGCTCCACGGATCATCTCTGCGACATCGCTGGGGGTGTGGAGTGTGGACACCTTACGCCTCTTGTCCAGCGTGGCAAATGAACGATCACAGGGAAGGAAGGAGTGACCAGAAACCATGAACTTCTGCTCTATCTGACTGAAGTACCCTCTAGATACGAGTAGGGCCATGAGGTTTAGGACTCGTCAGTTGTTGTTCTGCTCACAGCATCGGTCACTATAGATGATGAGCTTCCGTTCCTTTGCCTGGACTAGGGGAGCGAAAGATGTTTCTGCCCACTTCAAAAGACAGCTTGCCACCTCGATGGAACCTCTGTGAGCGATGCCCTCATGCCAGAGGCACATTGTAGGAGGTATTTCAGTGCCCATCTCCTGGATACAGAGGTTGTAGTTGGCCAGCTGCCGTTGATAGTACACGTTGGAGTGTGTCAGGTTTGGCGTGAACACTACCCCCTGCATGTCGATACAAATGACATGGCAGTCATCATTGGCTTTGGCCCACTCTGTGTCAGCCTGCAACTGAGTGTACGCTTTTTCGGCTTTCCGGTGGTGAAGCTCACTCTCGGCTGTGATCTTCAACCTTTCTCCATCTGTTGTAGCAGCAACTAATTTTGAGAACAGGGTAAAAGAACAGGGAAGTCGTGGCCTAATGGTTAGAGAGTCGGACTCCCAATCGAAAGGTTGTGAGTTTGAGTCCCGGGCCGGCAGGAATTGTGGGTGGGGAGAGTGCATGTACAGTTCTTTCTCCACCTTCAATACCATGACTTAGGTGCCCTTGAGCAAGGCATCGAACCCCCAACTGCTCCCCGGGCGCCGCAGCATAAATGGCTGCCCACTGCTCCGGGTGTGTGTTCACAGTGTGTGTGTGTGTGTTCACTGCTCTGTGTGTGTGCACCTTGGATGGGTTAAATGCAGAGCACAAATTCTGAGTATGGGTCACCATACTTGGCTGAATGTCACTTCACTTCACTTCACATTTTGCACAAGTATCACTTCTTGGCTGCCCAAAACTGAGGTTTTGCTGCTTGAAGATGTCCCTATAGAGCCAGAACTTTGCAGTTGATTCTGGATTGTTTTCCTTGTACAGGCGGAACATGCGGAGCAGGTTTAAATCAGGGCTCAGGTACTCCCTCTCCACATCTCCCTTCATCCGTGAGTAGTGGTTCGGTTGGCGTGGGAAGCTCAGGATGTGCTCTCTTATCCCTTCTCTCACTGCAGGATGAATGCTATGAGGCCTAAAAAATAAACAACACAACTCATGAACAAGGGAAATATAATAAACTATGCTGGTCTGTTTTGCACAATTGCATTGTTTCTGTTACAATAAAATTTAATATAATTGTAAACTTTTCTCTAAACTATAGGATTTTGTTTTTCCACAAAGAATCATTAAAGGGATACTTCAGGATTTAGCATTAAGCTTTGTATTAGTAGAAAAACAGTAGTATCTTCGAATTACCATGCTTTCCTCCCTCATATCCCCCTGAGATGGGAGATTTATGTATTTTTTGTCTGGAAAAAATCCTCCGATGACGCAAAAATCGTCATTGTTTACATGCACACCTTTTGTTTCAATCTAACTGAATTTATTCTGATTGGTGAATCTGAATGTAGTGTAACATGTGATCGACTGATGTGTGCGTTTTAGCATCGCTAAGAAAATTCCCGCTCCTCCGTGAGAGATACGAGACCGGTGCGTCTCACAGGTGTCGCTCATCAGTAATCACGCCACTGGCCTTGCGCCGCTCTCCCGCGGCCCTCAGTCTCGTCCTGCTCGCCACAGTAAACACAATGAATGGCAACTGTAGAACGCAAAAGCCGAATCCCGGACATTTTGGCCGATCTCGAAATCCCGGGATCATACATTACATTTGCATAGCACTTTACCTCTGATATCGATCTCAAAGTGCAAAAATATGTTTCCTGACTGGGCAACAACAGTGAGCTGAATCCTAACCATTACAGTTTGTGCATGCTGGCGTTATAGGGTGGCAAGGCACCCGACGCCCTATAATGCCAGCGTCCAGGGCACCATTAGATCAGGGAATGTTGTAGGGTAACTGATGCTGACATTGGTGCAGCTTTAAAAACTAACAGGACGAGAGCATTAGGTCCTTCAAGATTATTTTTTTTTTACCTGTTCTTATGTTTTCCTCTGAAGTCCTCTAATGGAGACCTGAATACCTGCTCTGTTCCCTCAGACTGACTGCCTAACTTTTCTTGAATAACCTTTTCAAAGATAAGTAACTTTAAATAAATATGTTATGGACAATGTATCTAATTAAAATCATGCATGTAATAAAAAGTTAACAAACGGAAAAAGCTAGGCTGTATAAAACTTGCCTGTAGGCGACTGTTGGTCAGTTGAAAGACTGACATAAATGTGAGCTTACAAACAGCAAGTCTTTGGCCTCTTTGTTGCACATGGTACTTGAAGGTGTACTTCCTCTTAGTATTCTCAGTGTCGGGCCCACGTGGTCGTCTGTGACTCACCTTGTGCTAGAAGTAAAAAGACATATTGGGATGATCAGTGATCAGGCACATGTGCAGTCTTAGTGAATTGAAGGCATACAGTAGTATTCAATTCACTGGTTATTTCATGGGCCTACATTGTAATGCATTGCATACTGTTGACATGATATGGTCATGAATTGCTTAAGTTAGCATACCTGCTCCAAACCAGAGAGAATGATAGCCTGCTGCCTCTCATAAGAGACAGCATAAAACTCTGTGAAGAGCTGGAATTTTCTTTGGTCTGTTAGGCTTGAACACTGCCTGGGACATGTCTCCTTGCACGCCTTTCCCTGAACAGAAACAAAGTCACATTAGCGTTTTTGTTTTTTTGAGCTATAAAACACTAGAGCTATTAGCAGCTATTAAGGTTACTAGCTGGAATATATAACAGCTTACACAATCAATGCATTTTTTTTTTATTATTACCTTTTTCTAATTTATTTTTATTATTTATTAAATAACAAGTTACAAACATAGCATAGCATACAATATTACAAAAACAAAGTGTTGCATTAAATGGTAACAGGGATCCAAAAATTATATCAAAATATTTTAAACACGTCAATGACTTTTTTTTTCTTTCTTTTTTTTTTTTTTTACCAATTTCAGTGAAGACATAAAGCAATCAAATTCTACTCTAAACATCTTAAAGATTGGGGATGAATTTACATATGTTTGTTTGTGTATATAAAATTCTGCCAGCAGTGCTTATAACACAATCAATGAATGGTAAAAAAAAAACACCTTCAAGCCTAACATTAGACGTAGCTGGGCTGGTGTTAGAGACGCACCTAAAGCGTTTCGATTCATTTCTCCGTGGCCATAAGGAGTAGAGACATGTTTAAAACGTCCCCTGAATCCTAATTTTCTCAGCTTTCTTATAGACCCATTCATGACTTGAACCTTTAAACAGAGTGAGCTATATGAATGAACTGTAGTAGACGACGCCCAGTAGCCTACACACCCCTCTGACTGTAACCGCTAACTTTATGTAACGTTAGATACTTTGTGTACGGTTTTTCACTCACCTCTTTTGGTGGACTTTTTCCTCGTTTTTGCTCTCCTATCCAGTTCATATATGGTTTCCCAGCATCCCTCTAAGACTTCCTTGCTCTGTCCTTCCATTCATTCATGTTCGCTCTCCTTTTTTGCCGACGTTTTGTCTATTAATGTCCGCAGCGGACATGAAAGCAACCGGCGTCTCCATTTATCGTTAGTGGACATAAACGATTTTTCCACGTGAGACTATTTTAAAATTTTAAATTCAGAGTTTTGTTCGCGCGAACACCCCCCCCCAAAGTGATTCTGTATACAAAGTGGCACACATACATTGAAGTCACATGGTTATCTCAATTTTTGTTTTTTTGGACTTATACGGTTGTTCGTCGCATGAACACAATTATAAAAGAATTATTTCAAGGGTTTTACAAAGGTTTTCCTTTCCAGAATTTGCTGGAATAATTCCTTAAATGAGGCTTTTTCATCATTATGACATCAGAATAGTATCAAAACAATATCAAAATGTAGTGTAATTAATACAAATCAAGACATTATCATCAGATGCATTTTTCCATGTTTCACCACCTTGGAATTATAAGGTTCTATCTGCACTTTTGAGATATTGAGCTTCAATGATTTTGCATTCCATATACTTTGTAGATAGAACCTTTACAAGTCCCAACATGTACACAACTTTAAAACACACACACACACACACACACACACACACACACACACACACACACACACACACACACACACAATGTAAATAAATTGTCACAGAATAAGAATATGCAAATAACTTAATTTTGACAAAAATGACAGATAAAACCTTAAAATTCCATAGTTTTTGTAAATGATTTTTCTCTTTTCATGCATTTTTGAATAAGTGAATAGATCTGGATCCAAAATGAGCACCATATCATTGACCCTTCTGCTGTTTTTACCTGAAAAAGGTCCTAACAATTAACAGATCAGTTCATTATTCATCATTGTCCCATCTGCTCGTATCCTAAAGCTTTCAGACAGCTTTTATCTTTTATATATAGTGTGCGTTGTGTGTATGTGTTACAGTGAGAGAGATGTCGGCATGTGGTGTGAGTTATTAACAAGGAATTGTGCCAGTAGTCATGGTTACTATGACAATCTGATGGCAATGAAAAGGGAGGTGGTGTGTGTCTTGTGATTGTGTGTGCATGTGTGTGTCAGTATAGTTGTTTTGTGTATGGGGTAGTAATTTGCTTTCAGCTGATGGCCTGGTTGGCAATGGTCCCTTTTGTCCTTTTTTCTTTTAGACATTTCTATATTTTATGCTGTTTTAGGTGTGTGTGCGGGTCTGTGTCTGACCGGTCTCCCCTCAAGGACATGAGAAGTAGTCTAATAAATTATAAGTGTGTGATCCTTTGTAAGTAAAACTTGTGCACAAACACACACACACACACACACAAATATGTTGCGATTAAATAGCCCTTCATTGGGAAACAAACCCACTCCCTTCCATCTAACATACCTTCTTGGATACTCTGCTATCTAGTAAACTATACACTCTTATCGGACTGCCTGAGCCAGAGAATTAGATTACAAAAGAGAGTAAAATGGAAACAGACAGTCTGTGGGCAGTGAGCCATGCTGGTATCACACTGGTAAAGAATAACACCAGCTCTCCCCAGAGATCTCCTCTCTGCCAGAACAAAGAGCCGTCCCTTCCTCCAGAGCTCCTTCAGTCGCACAGCCTGCCTTTCCACTGTCCATCATCTGTCTCTCCTGCTTTGACTGGTCATTTTTAGAAGAAAATAGATTTTAAATAGATCTTGGGCTCAAATGAAACATTTAAACCTGAAATTCTGCATTAAATAATAATTTTACAGTGTTGACATTTAAATTCATTTATGGAAGATTTTCAGGTGGATATTCTTTGAATGTTGTATTGCAATATATATAAGTCATAACTGTGATTAGTTCGTGTTATTGTACCTTGGTAGAGCTACAAGTTTGCAAACACAAGATGAGGTTTTCTTATGATTATTTATTTAGTTATTTCACTGAACCCATTTCCCCTCAAACTTACACTGGTTGTGTGTTTTGTGTGGTCGCTTAGTTATCAGACTGTGTGTTAATACATGCAAATATGCATGTGGGTGGGATTATAAGTGTGAAACTGGTTTAATTGTTACTATGCCATAGATAATTATCATCATGTGTAATTATCATCATCTTGTTAAATTAAGATTCAGTAACTATAGAGGGGCCATACTCATAATAAGCTAAAAGACAGCTTGAAATCTCAGTGGAATCACTCAGTACCAAGGTCTGATCAAGGAAGTTTTCTTTGATATCTAGATTAATAAATAAATAAAATTGATAAGCTGATATAAGTATATGTTTATTTGTCAGTCAACATTCTGGCTTTTTCTTGGCTTTTGGTGTTTGCTTTGAGTTAATAAAACAACACACACACACACACATACATACATTATAAATCACTATTTTATACCAGTTGCCACCATGCTGTCCACATATTAGTAATGGCATTTATCATTTATAACCCATAGTGGTCAACCACTATTATACAGTACTTCACGTCTGAATATCTATGTTTATGTAATGTCTTTATGCAATTCTCCCAGGTCATCATTCATAGCCCATCTAACCCTCTAGAGTCATTAACACTTGTCTCCTGCATGCATTTTCACTGTGTCAAGGTCTTATTAACATAGGCCTGTGCTTCACCATCCTCAGGCTTCTAATGTGTCTCATGATGTATCAGAGAACCCTCTACGAACACCTTGTCAATTAAATTATATATATATATATATATATATATATATATATATATATATATATATATATATATATATACAGACCAAAAGTTTGGACACACCTTCTCATTCAAAGAGTTTTCTTTATTTTCATGACTATGCAGTGTTGGGGAGTAACTAGTTACATGTAACGGCGTTACGTAATTTAATTACAAAATTATTGTAACTGTAATTAGTTACAGTTACTACGAAAAAATGAGTAATTAAATTAAATTAAATTTTTAACGATTACAAAGGGGATTACATTTGAATATTTACACACATCCACATACCGATTTAACTGATTTCTTTACCAAATTGCACTGACTATTCTGAGACATACCGCCCTAATAATTTCCAGGATGCGGAAATACAGTCTGGTTCGTAGAATCCAGTCATAAAAACGGAATGCCTAACGTGGACGGAATATGCCACATTTTGGATGACTAAATCAAAAGTAGGTCAGTACACTTGAATCAAAACATGACATGGACTAGTGTCTGTGAATATAAAGCCCCAAAAATGCAATATATGACTTGCACATTCTGCGTGTCTGTGGAATCTGGCGCATGACTGGACACCGGGAGAACCGGGACAATTCCCGGTGGCCTGGCAGCCGATTTTGCCCCACTATTTAATATCATTATTGTATAATTGCCTGCCGAATGTACTAAAGCGATCATTTGCGAATCCGCCATTTGATAATTAAATCTCTAATAAGTCATGAATTGTAGTCATGACTCGCGCGCTCTCCGCGCCTCCGCCAAACGGTTTGGATCAGACTCAGAGTAATCAATGCGAGAGAGAGAGAGAGAGAGAGAAGCAGAACTCCTGTTCAGGGTTTCAGGTCAGTTTCATCTGTAAAGATGCTTTTTTGTCTTTGTTTTTTTTAATCAAGCAGCAGCAGCACGTTGCTCACCAGTCATCACTCAAAATACTATATAAAGGACATCATTATTATCTGTTGTAATGTTACAGTAGTAATTTAGCTGAAAAAAAAAATCAGATTTATTTTATAGGTTTAGGGGGAGCTACGACAGACAACACAACCCTTACGAAAATTAACATATTAATATTAAACTATAAATCCAGAGAAAATGGTTACTATTGTTTAACTGTGATAACCAAAAATGTAAAATTATTTTACAAATGTATTTATTTAAAAATAAATACAAATCCATTTGCAAAAAAAAAAAAAAAAAAAAAAAAAAAAATTAAACAAGGTTATTTTACTTTTATATAGGCTAATAAAAGCATGGTAATTTTTTGTAAGGGAAAAACATGACTCGTGGACAGTATTAGGATTTTTCTATAAAGATATTGTAGTATTGTATTGTAAAGTATAGTTTTGTTCAATCTTGAGTATTAAAGTCATGAGATGGATAACAGGGCAAAATAAAGAGACTGAAGAGAAAAATGGAAGTGAAGGTGCAGTTCAGGAGAGAACTTTTAATTATTTTGCATGTCCCCAAATTAAAGATTTAAAATAGATAAAAAATAGTTTTGTCCATGAATTTGTCTGTATGAGTTTGAATTTTCCTGTCTGAATTTTTTTCCCAGTCCGCCCCTCCTGTAAATTAATGGCAAAGACATGGTTTCATTTACTACACATAGGCCTACTGAAGCTCGCAGTGTTTAAAACCTCTGCCATCTCAATATAGGAGTACACGAGCACATAAACATAATTTCTAGAACTGCCCTGTGTCACTTCATGTGCATTTTACTTATTTTGAGAAAACTATCATCATATACAAAGAAACAGCAGTTTAAAAAAAACACCAATGTTTCAGGAGTTTATTACACAGAATACGTCACATGCTTATTAGATAACTGTATTTAAGTTGATGTATATGCTTTTATTTATTATTCTTTAATTTTCACAAATTTAGAAAAGTAATCAAAAAGTACTCAGAAGTAATTAGTTACATTACTTTAATAAAGTAATTGAAAAAGTTACACTACTATTACATTTTAAACAGGGTAACTTGTAATCTGTAACCTGTTACATTTCCAAAGTAACCTTCCGAACACTGTGACTATGAAAATTGTAGATTCACACTGAAGGCATCAAAACTATGAATTAACACATGTGGAATTATATACATAACAAAAAAGTGTGCAACAACTGAAAATATGTCACATTCTAGGTTCTTCAAAGTAGCCACCTTTTGCTTTGATTACTGCTTTGCACACTCTTGGCATTCTCTTGATGAGCTTCAAGAGGTAGTCACCTGAAATGGTCTTCCAACAGTCTTGAAGGAGTTCCCCGAAAGATGCTTAGCACTTGTTGGCCCTTTTGCCTTCTGTCTGCGGTCCAGCTCACCCCTAAAACATCTCGATTAGGTTCAGGTCCGGTGACTGTGGAGGCCAGGTCATCTGGCGCAGCACCCCATCACTCTCCTTCTTGGTCAAATAGCCCTTGATGCCTTCAGTGTGACTCTACAATGTTCATAGTCACAGGGATTAAAGTTCTCCGTCGCTACGACGGATTTCCGTTAATTGCAGCGAGTCTATGACGGATTTCCGTCAAAAAATCAAACTGCCAGGTACGTGTCTTTGCACAGTATGCC
This sequence comes from Carassius carassius, assembly GCF_963082965.1. NCBI lineage: Eukaryota > Metazoa > Chordata > Actinopteri > Cypriniformes > Cyprinidae > Carassius > Carassius carassius. Next base: position 11,010,167 of record NC_081803.1, on the reverse strand, counting down.
ACAGGAGACTACAATATGGCAATAATGGCAAAAAAGTGCTTGCTCGCCATCAGTCAGAAGCTAGTCACAATGCTGCCGTTCGTGCTCTGCAATACACATGCTCCCTGCCTGGTGCGACAAGTACCACAACGGAGGTTCATCCATCCATGGCCGATCGTGTGTGCGATCTAAAAGTGCGCATATGTTCTTTCATAGCGGAGCATGACCTGTCGTTCAAAGTCTCACAACCGCTGGTTAATTTAATGCAATCAGCTGTCAAAGACAAGAGTGCACTTTCGAGATTGTCTGTATCTAATGCACACGCCTCCTACTTGTGCACACATGGCATTGCTGTTCATTGGAAAAACGAATTATCAACAAAGCTGAAAACGAAGATGTTTTCTTTAAATGTAGACGAGTCAACAGATGGAAACATGGACAGGAATCTGAATGTTCTTATTCGATACTTTGATGAGGATATGGGTAAAGTGGCAACTCAGCATATGGCCTCAAGGAAAATGAATATTGCAGATGCCTTAACAATCACACACACACTGACAGACATTCTCCAGTCATATAGCCTGAACTGGAATCAGGTTGTTGGTATACTGTTGGATAACTGCAATGTAATGAGAGGGAAAAAGTCTGGAGTAGAGACACTAATCAGGAGAGAAAATCCATCACTCCTGGACATCAGCGGAGACACTGTCCATATGGTCTCAAATGCAGCCAAAGCCCTTTTAAATCCTTTCCAGGGATTTGTGGAACAATTTTGCTCTGATGTATACTATGACATTGAAAAATCACCAAAACAGAAAGAAGTTTTTTCTGAGTTTCAGTCCTTACTTCATTTGGCGAATAAGAGCCTAATACGTCCCATCAGCAGCAGGTTCCTGCAAATGCTAGATGTGTGCAACAGAATACGGGAGCTAATGGATCCATTGGTTGTGCACTTCTACAGCGTCCTGTCTCCTCATGATCAACACAAACACAGGTACATGGCAATAGCATTCTCTTTTCTTTTTTCCTTAAAAGGTGAAACTAATATATTTAGTATATTTAACTATATACATATGCATGATTATACTTCTCAGAGGGCCGACATCACATTTCTGTATTTAAAATCCTTTTTTTAAATTGATTTCATGTAATATTCTAATTTTCTGAGATTTTGAATTTGTGGTTTTCATAAGCTGTAAGCCATAATAATCATCAAAATTATAACTTTTGCACAATATTCTCATTTTTTGAGATTCACTTGTCTGTGTGTGTATATATCAATGATCAATTAGGTTATATCAAGTAATAGATATACAGTAGTGACTTAAAGGGTTAAATAAGGACAAATATTGAAGCTCGGCTTCATTACAGATGCAGTGAAATTATTAAATAACCTTCATAGGAGGGATGGAAAGTGCCTTGACCTCTAAACAAAAATTATATCATGACAAATTAAGTATTGGCAATTAGAAATAGCAATGTCTGTTTTCTCTCCTTAATCCTTGTGTATATGCTTTTTTGTGATGCAGATGGCTCCTAAACCAGCTTCTTGATAAGCATGCAGTTACATCTGATGAGAAGGCCAGAATAATTTTTCTGCAACAGCAAATGGCAAAATCTGCGAAGATCGGAAGTGATGTCAACAAAAATCGGAAGATGCGCATCTGTATGCTTTTTTCAGAGTTTGACAAGCTCACAACCCTGATTGATTTATACCGAGGTATGTTCACTTTTTATTCACTTTAAGTGGTAAGAAAAGTACAGAGATTTCTTATGTATTGAAATCCTTTTATTGGTATATTTATTATGTGCTTATTTTTCCTGGAATCCTGGAATGGAATCTAAGTTAACCATAAATGCAGTTTTTAGATCACTGTTAATCAGATAACTTTGGTTCATACTACTACTACTAAACTTTATTTAAGGGATACTCCACTTTAAAATGAAAATTCTGTCATCATACAATCACCCTCATGTTGTTTCAATCCTTTATGAATTTCTTTCTTCTGCTGAACAGAAAGGAATGTATTTAGAAGAATGTCAGTAACCAGACAGTTTCTGGTTATTGATATTCTTCTAAATATCTGTATGATGACAGAATTTTCATTTTAAAGTGGAGTATCCCTTTAAACAGCACATTTCAAAACAAAGTAAATTTATACAGATGAAAATAACAATAAAACAATAAAGCTAAAAAAATATATAAAGGGTTGTAATATTCAAGGAAGAGTATGTTACATTACTATTAATGTGATAATGAATAAATGGATAAAATATTCAGACACATTTCTAATCAGGTTCTATTGTGATTTTCAGGTGTACTTCCAACTTTCCAGGTGTTCCTGAAGAAGTTGCAGAATGAAAAGCCCATGATCCATGTGCTGCATGCTGAAATGGTGCTACTGGTTCGGGAACTTCTCTCAAAATTTATGAAGCCTGAAACTATCCCCTTGAGTGCAAAGGGCTTGTTGAAGCTTAATGTTCACAAGAGAGACCTGCAGTACACTGACAAAAGGTTGTCTGTGGGGAAGTTCAGCTTCTTTGCCTTAAACAAGGCTAGAGTGGAAAAGAAGCCCTGGGTGCAGAAGGTCTACAGCTCTCTCAGAGAAGGCTACATAAAGGCAGCAACATACCTCCTGAAAAACCTTCCCCTCAACAACAACATCATCAACTCTTTATCTGTGCTGACGCCATCATTGATTCTCCACGAATCAGTTCAAGGTGCATTCAACACCTTGGCCAAGGCCTTGCCAAATGCTGTGAAGTCTGAGGAGTTGGGTCAACTGGATGAAGAGGTGCGAGCCTACCAGATTGATACAGATCTAGGAGCACTGGCCAAATGTTTTGAGGAGAACATTGCACGAATCGATGTTGATTGGTGGAGTAAGATCTTTGCCATGAAGATGCCAGGAGGAGGAATGAGATTCCCCATCTTAGGGAAGTTGGTAAAGGCTCTTCTATCATTGTTCACTGGCCCTCTTGTGGAAGGATCGTTTAACATCATGGATGACATAATTGAGAAAGACAGGGTTAGGCTAAACATTGAGACTTATGAAGGCTTAGCCATTATCAAGTCCCACATGAAGGTGATTGGCGAAACTGCCTCCAAAATACAAATTACCCCTGCATTGAGGAGATCGTGCCTGTCTTCTTATGGGACATACCAAAATCAATTGAAGAAAAAGAAGGAGAACCTTGACAAGCAAAAGGAAAGGAAACTGAGGGAAGCTGTGAAGGTCCTCTCAGCAGTTAGGGTTAAAAAAGTAAAGAAAGGTTCCCCCTCTTCTGTTTGTGCTACAGCCTCCACCTCCTCCATCCCTGGAGTTAAATGCAAAACTGCTGCTACAGCCTCCACCTCCTCTACGCCTGGAGTTAAACACACTGCTGCTACAGCCTCTACCTCCTCCATCCCTGGAGTTAAACACACTGCTGCTACAGCCTCTACCTCCTCCATCCCTGGAGTTAAACGCAAAACTGCTGCTACAGCCTCCACCTCCTTCACCCCTGGAGTTAAACGCAAGACTGCTGCTACAGCCTCTACCTCCTCCATCCCTGGAGTTAAACACACTGCTGCTACAGCCTCTACCTCCTCCATCCCTGGAGTTAAACACACTGCTGCTACAGCCTCTACCTCCTCCATCCCTGGAGTTAAACGCAAAACTGCTGCTACAGCCTCCATCTCCTTCACCCCTGGAGTTAAACGCAAAACTGCTGCTACAGCCTCTACCTCCTCCATCCCTGGAGTTAAACGCAAAACTGCTGCTACGGCCTCCACCTCCTCCATCCCTGGAGTTAAACGCAAAACTGCTGCTACAGCCTCCACCTCCTCCACCCCTGGAGTTAAATGCACTGCTGCTACAGCCTCCACCCCTGGACTTAAATGCACTGCTGCTACAGCCTCCACCCCTGGAGTTAAATGCACTGCTGCTACAGCCTCCACCTCCTCCACCCCTGGAGTTAAATGCACTGCTGTTACAGCCTCCACCTCCTCCACCCCTGGTGTTAAATGCACTGCTGCTACAGCCTCCACCTCCTCCACCCCTGGAGTTAAATGCACTGGTGCTACAGTCTCCACCTCCTCCAAACCTGAAGTTAAATGCACTGCTGCTACAGCCTCCACCTCCTCCACCCCTGGAGTTAAACGCAAAACTGCTGCTACAGCCTCCACCTCCTCCACCCCTGAAGTTAAATGCACTGCTGCTACAGCCTCCACCTCCTCCATCCCTGGAGTTAAACGCAAAACTGCTGCTACGGCCTCCACCTCCTCCACCCCTGGAGTTAAACATAAAACTGCTTCTACAGCCTCCACCTCCTCCAAACCTGAAGTTAAATGCACTGCTGCTACAGCCTCCACCTCCTCCATCCCTGGAGTTAAACGCACTGGTGCTACAGCCTCCACCTCACATGGAGCAACTCCTGCACATGTAGTTAGTAGTCAAACACTGAAACGGGTGTCTGGTGTAGCCAAGCTTCAGGAATATGGTTTCACAGCCAAAAGGCAGAAGAAGTAAAAAGCACTCTAGAGACTTTTGCACAAGAATAGCACTTTAATGGTGGTGCTGTTACTTTATCTTTTTTTCCTGTTAATTAAGAGTTTCATAAAACATTGTTTGGTCTTATAAGATAAATAAAAACATGCACTGAAAAGTTATGTAGATGGTTGATTATTTGTCAAGCTAAGTTTTTTTCTTTTTCATTGATTAAAATAGCTTTTAAAATACGCCATCTGGCAACATTAAAGCGGTTTAAAACGTCTCCCCTTAAAATGCTATTGGTCTCGACTATTTAAAAATTGAAAGGAATATTACTTGGCCTGAAAAAAAATTTCAGTCAGAAGAATTTTTTTCACTTTAATCCCTGTAGTCATGAAAATAAAAAAAACTCTTTGAATGAGAAGGTGTGTCCAAACTTTTGGTCTGTACTGTATATATATATGTACTGTATAATTTTTTTTATAAATGTTTGTAAAATGGCATTCTTAAGTATCTGAAAGTACACTCTTAACATCAGTCAGTCAAGCATTATAATATGATAATCAATATTATTTAATGATAGAACTTTAACGTACTAAGGATTAATGAGCTGCTGGATTCATGAATATTAATCAGGTTGTGTGCTTTTGCTCAAACCAAGGGCGTAGATTTGGTTTGAACATTGGGGGGGTTGAACGTTGTATGCTGCCCGTTATTTTTTTCAAAAATTTTTTTTTTAATGTGTATTGTTATTGGATAATTTATTTCTTCCTATCTATCTATCTATCTATCTATCTATCTATCTATCTGGCAACATGCTTTAACTGATTACAAATTCAACATATAGAAATATGAAAGAGACAACATTTAGACATTTATTTTAAGATTTTTACATTCCACCTTAATGCATTTTAATTTTTTTTCTAAAGGGAAACACATCTTTAAAACATTAAAGGCATTAATGTATAGCCTAACTTTACAAATCTGCTGTTTTTCTATACTGTTTCCTATTTTATTTTATTGATTGAATGGCATCTTCTTTACCTGATCACCTGCTCCTCCTCTCCCTCTGCTGACTTTTCTACCCTGCTGCTATATTTACCTCAAATCTGTTATAAAAACATGTTAAGAGATTATACACCTCATAACGTTATGAAATTTGTGTATAATCATCATTCATAAAATTCTAACATAGCAGAGATTATCAAAAGAAAGAAATTAAGTATTGAAACCGCCAGTAGGCGGCAGCGTTTCACTGTTTTAATGAGTTAGCCACTTAAATCGTTAATTCATCCAATTCGTTCAAAAGTCAGATTAATTTAGTAAGAAAACAAACACCGATGTGAATACTTTTGTCGTTGATAATTACAGACACTATTGAAAAATATACTAGCAAAACAGACAGCTGCTTTGGTAACTTGTTATACTGATAGTTATAGCTAAATACATTACAATGGATTAACTTAGCTAGCTAAAATATATGTGGTGTGTACTAACTATTACACAATATTCTCATACCTCATTCTCAGTATGCTTTATTTTTTTTGCATCCCTCTCTGACCAGCAGTTAAATATAGTCCGCTGTGCAGCGCTTCTCTTCATTTTTTGGCGTTAACATTAACAGTGTGCTCTCCCATTCAAACACACCACTCGCTTGTTTTGGTGAAAGTGCGACTCATTGGTTGGGCGTTACCAATCGGTTCAATGGAGGGGGAGTATTTTTTGTCTGATTTATTATGACATACTCATATTTGATTAGGAACAAAATTATTTTTACAAAATAAATGAATTCTATTTTTTCATATTATATTTTTCATTTGATCTACTGTGATTTTCATGTTGAAATAATGGGGGGGTTGTAACTGATGGATTTGAATATTGGGGGGGTTACCTCCCCCCGATCCCCCCCATAAACTACGCCCCTGGCTCAAACTGATTTGCTGAAATCAAAAAGGGACGATAATAGGTGAGTGCCAGCCAATGAGATTTGCACATTAGTTCCGCCCACTACCGGAGAAACCAGCAGATCTTAAAAGCTGAAGAATTCCAAAGGAACTGTGTTATTTTGCCAGAAAAATACAATAAAAAATATTGTTTACATGTAGCGTGTCAATTCTCTCTCTCTCTCTATCTCTCTCTCTCTCTCTCTGTGTGTGTGAGACAAAGCAACGGTGAGTTGTGTGCCTTCACACTAGAGTTTACGGTTTGTCAAATACAGGTGCGCTGCACATCCATTGAGATTAACTGAAAAAAAAAAGCACAGATCGGTTGATGGAGAGTGAAACTCTCAAGCGAGTGAAAACATATCTGTGCTAAACTTATACTTAGCCTCCAACTCACACATTGGTGAGTAAAATCTGAGAATTTATGAGCCATTGACTAATATTAGACATTATTTATTCACCCAGAGTGAAGATTTAGTCACATATGCGAGTGATTTACTCAAAATGTAGAGAGGTTGTCAGACCTATGATTGTTTTGTCGGTTGACTGAAGCTGGCTGTCATTTTATCACATAATACAAATGGGTTCCATGTTGATTATTCTAGGTTTGGTGTTGTATTTTTGTGACGGGACACACAAAACTAAACAACAAAACTAAACAACAAAATCTGTTCCTTTGTGAGTGTGAGTTTTGATCTGAAAGGGTAGTGTAGCGTATAAGTCTGGGGTCTGCTATACAAACCAGTTTTGACTGAGCGGTTGAGGGAAAGAAAAAGGAGAGGAAAAAGGAGTGTTAGTTAGGTTTAGCAACCTTGTTACTATGGCAATCGACACCCATGGGGTGGCACATGTAGGGAAAGAAAACTGATGCAAGATTAGGATAAATAGAACGTTGGAATGAAAGGCAATGGAGTTTACACTGATGTGAATTGCTGTTGTTTGTAAATCTTTAATAGTCCTTCGTCAAGAGATCTAGAAAAATCCACAATTCATTTGTGCACTTTCATCTGCACTTTCAACTGTTTTGCATGTCAATATGTTTATGGGTGCAAGTGGATGCCATTTCATTGTTTATGAAACGCATTGTACATGGAACCATTCCCATTCTGAAACGTTTTTGATATTCGTAATGATTTAAAACTGGTTGTTCGGGCAACATCTCCTACATCAGCACTGCTCTGTGATCCTACTTGTGGCGTAATCAAAACCCGTAAAAAATAGTTTGACAACCTAAAGGAACCCATAAACCCATTTTTATTTACCACAAGGGAAATTGGTCTTAATCTTCGGCAGCCTTATTTTCCACCGTATGAAATCTACAGAGGGCTCACTGTACCTCTTGCCACACAGATGCAAACCATTATGCACAGCTAAAGAGAGAACAAATCACTCCACCACAACAATAATTAGAACAATAAAGGCATGTTGACACTCTATGACCAATACAAAGTACTTGCGCTTTCTGCAATCAAAAAAAAAAAAGTATATTAACCATCAATCTGAGAGCAAAGTGCCACATCTCTTCAACCCCACCCTGTCTCAGAGCTGTGAAGTGATCTAATACAAAGCCCTTTGTCTGGGTGGATAATGATCAAACAGGCAGAGGGGATTTCTTGCAGGATTGGTTTCTCATATATATTTTTGCCCCTGACCTAATTAAAACAGGCACGCTGTATGATCTGTAAGGTGGCTGTCGGGAAAATCCAGTCCCCTGATGGAGAACGCCACTTCCTTACTGAATGTTTGGTTCTGTAAACAGCAGCTGCTAAAGCTTCAGTTGGTTTGCAGGCACTTGTAATCATCTGATTTTCATAAGTGCTGAATGTATTGATTATAGGGATGCATAATATATTGGTGCTATATAGGTTGATAATGCAGATTTAGTTTTATTATTTATACGTGTGCACCAATATATTGGATATTTTATTACATTTATTAGTACATTGTGTACAATTTTAATCAGTAATAATATTTTTATGTACATTATGTTAAAATATGTATTATGTAATTATTATTAAATTAAAAATTATTATTAAAATATTTTAATTAAATTTAATTATTTAAATTTACATCTCATTTAAATAAATACAGATTAAATTAAAATGCTTATGTATAAAATTTATTCAAAAATAAATAATTTCTTCTTAGTTTTAGTCTGGCAAGCTTAGAAGTAATTCAAAAAGAAGGGAATGTAAATCTGTTGATCGCTAACATGTAAAGTATTAAATACCCATAGGAAAACATAAATAGGACTTTGATGATTTTATCAACCTCTGTGTAATGGTTTCAGACTTTTAGTTTTCTCTAATCTGTACAATGGCGTTATCGTAGCAAGGCTGATTCTAAATGGAGCGGTGGACGCCAGTGAAGTCAGATGGTGTAATTTTCAAACTGGATTACCTCATCTGTTAAAGAATCGCTTCCTTCCAGAACAGGAAGCTAACACCTCATACTGATGAGAGATATGCTGTCTTGACCACAGTGCTGTTTCGATGCTTATCTGCAATTGAAAAAATTTGCTTTCCTAATAGGAATATGCATTGTTGTACCACAAACAATACAATACGGGAATTTTAGAGGTGAAGCTGGGAGCTCACCTACATCTGGAGTGTGTTTGGTGGAAAAATATTTTTGTAGCTGTTTGACATTTTTGATTTTGAATGAATGAATTTATTCCCGGCCTCCCCGTAAAAGAAATCTGCCTATCTTTATTTATTTATTTTTAACAGGCTGCCATTTTTTATCTCTCTCGCAAATGCATTGTCACTGTTGCGCTGCAGGGGAGAGAAAAAAGGAGATGGGACGGGAAGAGAGACGAGGAGAAGAAAGAAAATTGAGGGATTCAATTGAGGGGGAGCATAGTATAATTGTTCATTTATCTTTGGTATGCTAACCTCCTGGCTCTGCAGATAATTGAGTTGAACAAAGCCACAATTTGACAATGCATCGTTAGAAAGTATTTGTTGTTATTTTTTCGTTTCACCCAGAACAAGACCGAGACTTTATGCATGTTTATGCATTTTCTGCTTGTCTTTACATTTTACACATTTTTTAAAAGCATTTGACCATGTTTTTAATGTAGAGTGTCAAGTTTAACCTCTTAGCCTGCACCCTGACGCCCTCATCCTGAAAGCCTCTCAACTGCAGCTGCCCTGAGAAAAACATTCCCCTAAATTGGAAAAATGCCACACAACCTCATTTTCAAGGTAATTAGTCTTCTCTGTTTATTTGTATAATAGACAACCAGGTCCATGACTTTTACATTTTTTACATCAAACTCCCCATTTGTCTTATGGTTATGGGCTCCGACGGTTTAGATTGAGTGTCAGACCCAAGCCCAGAACGCCACTCAGATCCCTGGGAGTCACTCCACAATAGTGCCCTTTTATTTTAGCTGGTGAAAATGGCTATTAAATGGAATAGTTTCTTTTTGTCCTTAAGCAAAAGTTTTTTTTGGTTGATGTATGGAGTGAGGCTTCAATGTGTGGCAGAGTTTAATTTATATGCCCTGTCTGGTGGTAACAATGTGAGCTTTAAAGATTTCCATCTCTCGCTTTCCTTTCCAGGATCTGGGTTTAAAGATTAGGTGTAAATATCTGGGTATTCTAGCAAAACTTTCTTTCTTGCTTTCTTATATCCTTTCTTGCTTGTTTCTTTCTGCCTGTCTTGTCTGTCTTTTCTTTCTTTTCTTTTCTTTCCTTTCCTTCAATATTTATTTTATTTTGCATGTTTCTGCTTGTCTTTTTCTGTCCGTCCTTCTTGCCATCTTACTTTCAGTCTTCATTCCTTCCTTCCTTACTTCCTTCCATCCTTCAAGTCATATTTCTTTCAGTTTGTCTTTTTATTTCACTTTCTTTTTCTTTGTCTCTCTGTCTGTTTGTATTTTTCCCTTTGTTCAATCTTTTCATCCATCCATCCATCCATCCATCCATCCATCCATCCACCCACCCACCCATCTATCCATCCATCCATCCATCCATGTTTCTTGTTGCCTGTTTTTTCTTTATATGCCTTAACTGTCCTACCATGCATCTTTCATTCTTTAGGTTTGCCTGCATGTTGTCTTCATTCTGTTCATCCATCCATCCATCCATCCATCCATCTTTCTATCCATCCATACATCTTTCTGTCCATCCTTATATCCAATCTGTCTTGTCTTTCTGTCTTTATTTGTCTGTCCATCCTTTTTTTTCTCTGTTATTCTCCTTCCGAACATACAGTTTTCTGTTTGCATACGTTTAAACCGACTGGTTTAAACCATGAGGATGCTATCCATTTTGAGCAGACCAGCATGCTCCAGGGCATTGTGGGATGCTAAATGTTTTCCCTCACCAGGAGGAAATGAGGAGTGTCTAAATACAGTTTAAATGAATCATAGGGAACAGCATTGGGAGATTTAGCCCATCTAAACCCCAGCAGACCAGACACAGGAGCACTATGGGTGCACAGGAGTCCAGAAAGACACTTTAAAGCATCCTTTATCTACTCTTTGTGAAATAGAAGTCTAGAGGGTTCTTGTCTCCAGCTGATGGTTAGGTGTTAACGTATGTTTCCGTACATTAGTCTCTGGTGAACTAATTTGGCCTAGTTCCTGGGTTGAAGGCTGAAAGGCAAAATATATTTGCTGTTGTTGGAATATATATTTGAAACGTATGCTACAGTGATATTTAAGGTTTGCAGTACAGCACTGTATGTATGTGCTGCCAAAACAGAGTCCTGGGATTTGAGTCTGGGACTATTTTAAGGTCAAACAGTGGTGATGTAGAGAAGCTTGGCAGCTAGGCATTATCAGGACACTGTTGATTTAGGAGGAAACTGTTGGGTCTGGAGTTTTAACTTACCTGGTTGTGGACCAGCGGAAACAGTCTCTAAATTACACAAATTTAACACTTTTAAATGTAATCTCAACAAATCTCAACATGAATATCCATTTTTTACGTTGTAAATTTATAACTTTAGCACTTAAAACTATAGATTTAAATTTTTGGTGTTATTTTTTCATTTATTTAGACAAAATTGATCGTTTTTAGCTGATTATGTATTTATTGGTGTCATTATAATGTCAGGGTATTCCTAAATCAATAAACCTAGAATCTACTTTGGAGACTTTTAAAATGAAACATGTTTCCATGGTGTAGATGTTCAGACTTTCTGAATCAAGAACATAGCCTTTGTTATCCATAGTGTGGATGTTTCACTGGCGTTGTTTTGAAGGGATCTATACCGATCCAAAACTTTTTGATTGAGTTGTGTTTGGCTCAGTCAGCCTGGACACACCACAGCCTTCAAGGTAGGATGAGAGAAATGTTTCCAAGCAGTAACTTGAGTATTTATGGAACATTTCCCTTAATGTATCCTAGATGTAGTGAAGACTTTGCATCTTTAGGATTTAGGCTCATTTCTTGAGTTTCTCTAACCATGCAACTTGTAATGACCATGGTGGCCCGAAATTGGGAAAAGAGTTACTGTGTTGCTCTGTTATATGTCAGTCAACATAATGAGAATGAGAGTGAGCGATCACTTCCTTTATTCTGTCATTCTCACAAACACACACACACACATATACACACACACGCGCACACTCACACACACACACACACACACACACACACACACACACACACACACACACACACACACACACACACACACACACACACACACACACACACACACACACACACACACACACTGTTTTATATCAGATCCACAATTGCTTTGAATCTCTGTTATTAACTGAAACATACTATGCCAACTGTTGCCTCAAGCATGTAAGGGAATCAAAAGATGGCAAAGCATTCTCATATTTCTTCTTTTGGGAAATTATTCTGATCGTTCCAGTGTTTCGTGGCAATCTGCAAAAAAGAAAAACCACCCTTCAGGCTGGGCAAAAGCCAGGTGCCCAAGATCTGCGTAGTGTTATTCGAGACATTTAGCAGCCGGCCTTAAGTTATAACTCTACCTGACATCTTTATCCTATGGGCCTCTTTCACTTTTTCCCCTTCACATCTCTCTTTTTCTCCACATACAGTCTTCATTTGTCTCTGTTTGTCTGTCAGGTGTGATGGTTTCTTTTGGCACACCGTTGTTGGTGATCCTTTTAATCAGTTCTTCCACTCCTCCTCTGTCCGGCCTCCTCATCTGTTATGAGTGAGAATGAGTCAGGCAGCTGTTTCAGTGGTGGAAATAAGTCTTTGATATCTGCATGAAGGTGAGAAATGACTAAATGTTGTGCCTAGTTACTTCCCAGAGGGACTATCATCTTTAAACTGAACCCTGTGCTAGGAGAGTGGTCAGTTTCTTTAGCCACAGGGAGTGTCTATCTTGTTCTCTCCCTTTCTTCTCCAGTTATTTCTTCTTCACACATAAGGATACCATGACAGTTGAATAGACGGACAGAGCGTGACCATGGATTGCTGTTTTTATTATTTTTTTATGTGTAACCTTAGAGCTAAAGTAGAGTACATTACAAGAAAAGAAACCCTGCCTGCATCATTGCTTCTTCAGAGTAAATCTGATTTGATTTCAAAGAGAGTTTTATGTTTTTTTACAATGCCTGTCACATCAACTGTGAAGACAGACATTAAAGCAGTGGTTCTTAACTTGTTTTGATTGTAGATTTTACACTTTGCTAGAAGTGGCAACCCAACAGAGTACAAAAAATGTTATTCGTACAAAATTGAATTCGTACCAATACTATTTAAATTGTTTTGTTTTGTTTTGAATTGATTTTAATTTCTGACCTGCCAATCTTTTACTACTCTGAAAGTGTACCCGCTTAATTTGTGTTCGTTGAAAGATCTGTGGCATGTCAGATCTTCTGCCAAATCAGTAAACAGGCTACAACAGCTTTTAGCTTAAACCATGTTTTCATAATGACTACCTGATCTACTGATTGCTTTGAAAACTGGATGATGAACACTGAACACTGTCATCTGTTATGCTTAAACTTTTGCTGGACATGTATGCAATTTCTGTAAGGCAACAAATATGCTAGTTTTTTACCTTGCAGCTTTAAACTTAATCATTTCTTACATTAAGCAGATTTCTGCTGCTTGAACCCAGCTGGTGATAGATACATACAGAAGGTTGGCATATATTCACTTAGTATATTATTCTCATTCATGTCATATTAGCAGTTTCCCCCGAAATGAAAATTAATTTACTCACACTCATGTTCTTCCAAACCTATATGAGGTTTTTTAATCTGTTAAACATAAAATAAAATAAAATAAGAATGTGTGTAACCAAACAGTTGATGGTCCCCATTGACTTATTGTTCCCATAATATGGAAATCAATGGGGACCAACAACTGTGAACATAATAGGGAATTATAGGTTGTAATCTTGAGAAGGAAACCCCAGCCTTCTCTTTACCTCCCAATAACAGGGCAGCTGTCACCCAACCCCACCCGGATTCTGTCACCCGCTTAAAACCATCGTCCCCACAGCAGGTGGAGTGATCCCTGCCTCCAGCGCTCTGGGGGTATGTTTAGTGTTAGTGCAACTGCTGTCTGCCTGGCCTGCTGAGCCAAAACTAATGACAATAGATTAAAATGAAAGTGTAGATGTATTTGAGAGCCTTCTTTTCGTAGAGTCGTGGAGATCATAATAAGGTTATTGTTGAAATCTAGATCGATTCGGCAACCCATTGTGTTCAGTTAAAGTAAGGACATTTTCCATTAGTTTTCCATCATGACAAAATCACGTAATGGGAAAATGTGCTTTACTAACAATGATCTCACTCCAGCATGCTCTTTATGCATATGGTCTATTGGTAATTTTTTTTTCTGGGATATTTGAGGAAATTGTTTTAATTGCTACCCTTAAACTTAAACATCTCCAACTTTAACTGTTGTTTCTCAGCTAAACAGGGCTTAAGAAATGCATGTTAAACAGAAAAGGAGCAGGGGATGGGGTTAGGGGGGAATCGGGGGCCCCTCTCGTGTTTCTCCAGAGATGGTCTGTCTTGGCAGTCATGTGTAAATATCTGTACATGTCTGTTTTATCAATCTGAGGCACTCCTCACGCGAGGTGCTGATTGGAGACCCAAGGCCATCTGTCAAGCCTGGATTTCAGCAATTGGATTTTGCAAACAAGAGCACCGGCACTAAACACTATCGCTCCCAAATGTCAGGCACTACTATATATGCAGAGAACTGCAGCTTAAACAAAGCAAAGAAGTGAAAATAAATCAAGACTTGTTTGAAGAAAAATTATAGTTTAACTCCAGGAATCAATCACCTGGGGTTTGGGTCTGGGTTTGATTTAGGGTTAAGTGTTTCATCTCTCGGGTCAGCAAATGGCGAGAGATAGCAACTAAGCTCTTGTCTGCTGATCGATTATAATCACAGTTTCAAGGTCAAAGGTTAGAGGTCAGAAAGTAAGCACAGGGATGCAACGCTATGCCGGAACAGTCTGTTTAACTTACCTAGCAACAAAAAATTTAGTTGTTTGTTTTTATTTTTCCATATAAATTTTTTTGCAACTTGGATGGAAACATAGCTAATCTACTTTTTCACTGTTTAATTTATTTTTATATATTTATTTTTTATGTAAATATATATTTTTTTTTTTTGCATATTATTTTTTCGTATGGAAGCAGCTAGTGATGTACTGATTTGTCACTGTTTTTTAATACAGATATATTTTTCAATTTTATTTATTTTTAATTTTTTATATATATTTTATTTTTGCATATTCTTTTTTTCGGATTTGGGTTTTGTTTTTTAGGGTTAAGTGTTTCACGTCTCAGTTTGGCAAATGGCGAGAGATAGCAACAAGGCTCTTGCCTGCTGATTGAATTACAATGACAATTTCAAGGTCAGAGGTTAGAGTTCAGGAAGTGAGTTCAGGAATGCAAAACTGCCAAAGAATCTTTTTAACTTGAACCAATCATGATACCTAGTCACAACTCAGCACCAAAGGCCTTCTTTTGCTTAAAATTTTCAGTTATTCAATTAGCATGACAGTTACACCGCATTCTAGTGTCAGAAGATGCCATTCATTAATGACTCACTGCTGCTAACATGACTTTTAACATGACAGAACCAATAAAATGTACCATTCCTTCAGCACAGTGCCGTCCAATTAGCAAAAGTGCAACGTGAAGAGAAGGCCATACTCTTTTGGCCAGGCTCACACTTTCTCTTGTTCCATAAATCTGAGAACAGCAGAAATGAATCTGGTTTTGTCGCTTGTTTATGGGCTGCGTTCATATGCAGATGACATCTGGAAATGATCTCTGTTTTGATACTTAAGATATGAGTTGTGGATTGACATTGCTGTCTGTTTTCTTTTATGTGCAGCGCTCATCTCTTTTTATTTTTTTCATCCTCTGTATGGCATCATTATTGTCCCATAGCGAAGGTTTTGCTCTTTGAGCAGGGACCAATGATTCTTGGACGCATCTTAAACAGATACAGTGTCGGGCTTAGCTGTCATAACTTTGTGACTAATGTAAACTGGAATGCCGCAGCTGAGCCGTAAGCGAGCAGAGCGGAGAAAAAACAAAAAAAACAGAACAAAGTAAAAATTAAACAAACAGATGTAGAGAGAGACAGAGAGCATGTGAACGCCGCCATCATTGGGCAGTCCCTGAATCAAATGAATCAAGATGTTTATGGCCCACATGAAATGATTTAATTTAATTAATGTGGACAGAAATAAAAGGGTTCCTTGGTGTCTGTGGTGCTACTCTGAATGCATTTTAGCATATAAAGAATGTCTTCCTGCTGGTTTTAACATTATGCGCTTTGGGGATGTTAGCAAGAGCAATTGTTCTCTTTTTGCTTCATGTTTTAAGAGCCATGGTACTCTATGCTGAGGCTATTGCTGAGTTATTGCTGGCTTGAATACTTGATTATGTTTGTTCAATCACAACATTCTATGGGTCAAATTGTTTTTACGACCACTAAACTGCTATAACTGACCATTTCACAGATTTCCTACAAAGCTATGCTACAGTAGTTTAATGTCTATAATGGCATTCAGTGGTTGCTTTTTTTCAATAAAAAATGATTTCAGTTTAATAATAACAATTTCAACATCTGCCAAATCGATAGAAAACACGTAGCTTAAAGTATTTTGCCATTTATTACATTAAATAAAAATGCTCTTCAGTAGCGAAAGCTATTTGCAGTTCTATTTTGCTCCAGTTTTCCCAGAAGTCCCATGATTTCCCATGATTTTTTTCTTATGAACACATGGGATTGAACTGCTGGTTTAATCGCAAAAATATTTGATCTATTTTTATTATTATTATTTTTCATAATTAATAATTATATACAATAAAATATAATGTTTTAATTTATAATTGTGTATTTGGCTTTTCACCTTTAGACGGGTCTTGACTGCTGACAGCTCGGACATCTCTTGTGAGTCTGACAGGGCCTGGGAGGAAAATTAAAATGCATTTGATTGATTTGGTCCTACTTTGGTCCTGGAAAGAGCCCCTCTCAGACAAATCCACAGTCCACTGACTCGTGTTCAAGCTTGAGCTTTCCCCTCACTTCTAATAACTCCTTTTTTCTAGTTTTACTGCTTCTGTGGAAGCACCTCATCAGCAGAAACCTGAAGAGCTGTGCTGAGCTGATGTCATTGATTTAGCACTTCAGCTTCTGCCTGTGCACTTCTAAAACACATCCTTGATCAGCCGCTCCAGCGTTTGTTGTTTTTCGGGGGGTTGTTTGCATTGGTGTTGCGGTGGTGGGTTTTGGACTGAGGTGTTTGCTTGGAAAGTCATTTAAGGGCACATTTAACATCATGAAAACAAAGTAACCACAAATTGTCAAATGTAGAGAACTGTTATGAATGTTACACTATGGAAATTATGGCTTTGACTGGTCTATAGTTTCCATCTATGGCTATATTGACCACATTAAAGGCTGATGTCATACATTCAATCTCTCGTTTTCAAAGATCTGCTTTCAGATGCCGCCACATCCACCCTTTAACCCCCAGAATCGCATTTGAAGGAAGCCAGATGTGTTTTCAGTGCCAGCAGTGATGTGACTCTTGGCGTTACCTGTAGCACAAAGTGCTGACTTTATTTGTCTCATCCATTTCTCAGTTTACGGTTGCAGCCTAAACCCATTGACCCTGATCTTCGCTCCTCCGAGAAACACTGGTTTGGGTATTTTTTTCAGCCATGTGAAGGTTATTTCCCTTCCCTCCATGTCAACACCATTACATGAAGGGGAGGTCAGGACATAAGATCAGCAGGAGGGTAAACATACCCGAAACTGCAGACTCTCTGGAAGCCCGAAGAGCTAAACTAAAAGACTATACTCTTCAACACACCAGCCCAGCAGGGTCTGTGTCTGCTCACACGTCAATCCGTGTGCTCGAGTCTGTGTACGTCTTTATTAATAAGCACGCATTAATCATCATACGTAAAGGTTTATGTACAGAAACTCTTGTGATGTGTAATACACAAATGAATCTCTTTATCGCTGCACCTATCTTGCTGACATCATGCTTGGATAAGCACATCTATAAACTGTTTGGAAAAGTACTCTGATGGTTTAACCTTGTGGATTCTCTTCCCTCTTAGGAAATTTCATGCCATTTTCTTGGTTTATCTATTCACTATCAGTGCAGTCAGGCTTCAGCATCACTGAGGCAGCACATAATGCTGCTGACGGTATCTCTCCTTGGTAACCTGTCAGGGGGTAACAGTCTCCCCGGGTATAGTTTCAGTCAAACGCTTCAATAATTCATTGCTTTTCTTGAGCCAATGCTGAAACATTCAAGAGGTTATAGATTTTGTGTCTTGAGAATGCAAAGGCGCTTTAAGAAATTGCTATAATGAGCTTTGCCTTCACAACAGTCTGCTGTGAACTTCTTGGATGGGTAATTTCAATGGAAGACCATGATGATCTAATGCAGATCTGATTCTGTTGTCTATCTGTGAAGGGTTGAGAACATCCAAAATGATTGTTACTGAAATGTGATTCTACTTGAAAATGTAGATGATTTGGACTGGAGTAAAGGCAGGTCAGGGGAATTTAGAGGACATTTGTGTTATGTCAGCAGCAAGGAAAATAACATCATATTTTCTGCAGATCTATCCAATGTGTGGGTGAATGTCCATATTGTCCAGGTCATAATTTGCTTAAAAATCTAAAGTATTCATATACTGATATACTGAATTATATACATTGCGATTAATCGATTTGACGGCACAAACTTTTTTCACTTGATATGTAATATATTTATTTATAATGAAATGTATTTTGCAATGAGAATTTGGAGAATAAATGTGCTTAATTGTCATGAAAATTATGTCACAATGCAAAATATGATCTAAACATGTTTTTGTGTGATAAAAATCTTGAGAAAACCAGTAAGTTCCTCATCAAGCTGGTTGCATTAACCTCTCATACCTATGTGCCTGAAATCTTCGTGAGGTGTACAAACCCATGTGCCGGTGATTAGGTACGAGTTTGCACTCGACCGAGGGTGAAAGGGTCAAGTGTGTTGCAGGAGACATGGCTTAACTGCTGCATTCGTTCTGCTCGCCGGCAACTGATAAATCCAGTAGCGCTGCAGACCTGATTGATTGTAATGTGTCGAGCTGCGTGAAACGATCTTCCTTTGTAATGGCATTCTAGAGTTCAATCCTCCACACTGATAGATGCATTTAAACATCAACAGGCTCCGTAGGCTTCTTGACACCACAGGTATAGGAATTCTGATTACATTTCAGTTTTACTTTTTACTACAATTTCACATCGCCCCCACTGATAAATTGTGAGATTATTTTTCCAATTGCTCTTACGTGGGTTGATGACCCAGCAGATTTCAACCCCTTCAGCATAAAGAGAGAAATTAGTTGTTGAGGTACTGTAAAAGGAACCCTAAGGTCACATTGAAAGGCTGTGCTAGTACTGGAAGATCTCTTTGTAACATTGCAGTGACCTTAAACTCTCATTCTGGAAGCCATTACCTAAAATTACCTCAGTATCAAAAGTTCTCTCTCTCTCTCTCTCTCTCTCTCTCTCTCTTTTTAGTTTTCAGTCTGCTTTTCAGTACTAACAGCTCTCCCCAGCCAGCACAGATGCAACACTGAAATTATCGCTTTTGGATCATCTCTACTTAGTGCCCAGTTCAGTGATTTGAATCAAGTGCACAAACTCAAGTCGAAAGGAACAATAAGGATGGTTTAGGAAATTAAGCAGGAAGAAACAATGGTGCTTTTCCTGTTTTTGAAAGCCAAAAAATTCTGTTTAGCATAATTCAAAATTCTAAGTCAAAGACAACTTGAAATCCATGTTGAAACACATTTTACTTAGGTAAGGTGATGTACTGTATTTTTAAATATATGTAGGCTTATATATAGGAGACAACAAGATGAGGCTAAAGCCAAACATAAACACACCTATATACACACACTGCTGTTCAAAAATTAACATTTAATTTATTCCTGTAATGGCAAAGATGATTTTCAGCATCATCAGTCATCAGAGATCAATATAATGTGCTGATATTCTGGTAAATAAACATTTCTTATTAACATCAACAGTGAAAACAGTATTTTTGTGGAAACTGATTCTTTGAAAGTACAAAAGAACAGCATTTATTAAAAATATATAAATATTTTGTAACATTATGAATGTCTTGAATCTCTTTATTAATGTCATTGCTGAATAAAAGTATTATTTCTTGCATTAAAAAAGTGTGAACTTTAAACTTTTGAATGGTAGTGTGTTCTTCATCATCATCATCATCATAAAAAAAATATATATATATATATATATATATATATATATATATTCATGTTAAGATTTGTTTGTGGTTTACAGATTATTTTAATGCCTCTTTAATAGGCAACCTACAAAAGTACTCTTCCCAGTTATTTCCACTTAAATTCTTTGTGAAGCTATTTTTGGTATTCACAGATGCAAAAACTCTTTTAAAGCTAACACTCCCAATGTTGTTATAACTTGTTCAGTGAACTGCACTGCAACATGTTGCATTAATTACAGAAATATTTAACATTTTATGACACATGGCAGGATGTTACTTCACATTACATTTAGAAATACTGAGGGGCAAATTACATTTTGATAGATTTAGGAATCAGGTATTAACTTCGTTGTTGCAATCAAACATGCAGACAAAGAAAACAGACTGCATTCTTTGTTTATTTTTGGTCTAGTGTCTGTTATTTGATGTTCAGAGATGGTTCCTGTCATTCAAAGCAATGTGGTTTCATTGCCAGCCTCCTCACAAGGATGTAGTCAAAACAAGTTTCTGAAATCATTACCATCAATCATCTCAGAAAAACTGGTGAAGGCCAAAACTGACACATAAGCGCAGTCCTCAATATCATATAAACACTCTATCAAGAAATCAAAATGACATATTTTTAGTTCCTCATTACATATTTCTTATTGTTTTTTTGATTTTCTGGTTTTAGTAATAATCTCTGACTCATTCACATCTATCCTATTGGCTTATGCAATTTAAATGACACCCATTCATAGTAGTTAATGCCTGAGCACTTGGCAAGCTCACATGGAAGAAACCAGAATATGCCAAACCCAGAAGAGAACAGCCGTGCTGTATAAAACGTCCTTTCACCCTCACAAAACACTAGTTACACCAATTACACATTGCTTTTATGCTGAAGTCTGAAGCAGCAAATTGTAAAATAATTAGCACATTTTTAGTGAAGGTTCACTACTCCATGAATCTAATTACGTGTGAAATTAGAAGTTAATTGTGGGTTAAAGCAAGTTTAGTATTAAAAGATAAATGATCCTTGCTTTGTCTTTCATTGTTTACTCTGTGAGCCATGGGTTGTTTGTTAGCATGTAAGCTAACATTTAGCCAACTCAAACATAGCATTGATGCTAAAAACCTTTCATCAGAAAACGTTTAGCTTAAAAAAAGCATGAAAAGCCTCCATTATCATCTGTTTGAGATTTTTAGGTGAATAAAGCTTTGACGTAAATCTTAAATATATTGCATGTATTGTGATTATTTTTATAGCAATGAACTACGAAACATTGATATTTATTATGTTCTTGTAATACTGAGCTATGAGGAAAACTGACGTCTGGACACATTGTTTCATTGTTTTATGACACGTGTCTTTTGTATGGCAACCAACGTTGAGAGTTTTCCACTCAGGTAATGCGCATTTTCCTCTGAAGTTTATTGTGTTTGCAACACATGAGCTCAGTGTTTCCGCACTCTTTTTCCGTTTCGTGCTGAATTGATTTTTGTAAGTAGCCAAACGTAATGTTAGCTATTTTAACTACAGAATTACAACAATGATTTTGCCATCTGCACTGTTAGAAGAGCAGAACAGCAGCTGTTCTTCGCTGCCAGGGGACAGTATAAAAAAATGGAAGCTTGTTGCATTATTGAGATTATTGAGTTTAATCTACCGCCCGGTTATTAAAAATAGATGTTTGAGGAGATAGCAGTTCAAAGTTAATGTCTTCTCACCATGGTTGGATCCCTGAAGAACCTTAAAAGAAAACAGTCTTAGTTCTAAGAATAAAGCCAGTACCGCATTAGCAAAGCTTCCGTTCTCTCTCCACCAACAATAGATGTCCTTTCCTGGTTTGTTACAGAATTTCCTCCAACGTCGCAGACTTCATTCTTTCCCTTCTTCAACGTTTGTGAAGGTAGCACATGTTTCTGAAGTTCTGGTTGAATTCACACAAGGTGGTAAATAAACCTTTTAGGGCCGCATGATTTCAGTAATGAGGAAAAAGCGGACAGAATCGCGGAATCATACAAATAGAATTTACTGTATGAGGCAGAATGTCACAGAATTTGCCAAATTTTGAATTAATAAATCAAAAGGAGGCTAGTACACTTATGTGTACACATCAAATATGGACTTGTGTCTGTAAATATTAAACCACATAAAGACAATTTAAGATACTTTAGTGTTTAACATTTTATTTTAACATTATTATGTGTGTTTTTCTGGATAAAAGATGGGAGCTATTTATTCCAATGGAGATACAGTAAACATGGTCCGTTAATACTGACACGGCAAGAAAAAAAACATCTACTGACTGAACAAACATCTCAAGCTGTTTTCAGGGCAGTGTCTGATTCTGCTGTAGACCTGGATTGAGGTGTGTGTGTGTGAATACATATTGTCAGACAGACAGGAAGACAGAGGTAGAGATATATACGCTGGGACGGAAATGGGAGAATGTTGCGCTCCACAGGTCCTGGTAAAACACTCAAGAGTGATAAGTGAAACTCTGACACACATGTGCAGTGACTCACACTTAACAACTGGGTGGATAAACTGGCACTGTTCTGCTCTACAGCCTGTGCTGCCCTCAAACTTCATGCTTCTTGCTTGCACCAAAGTAATAAATCACTTAACTGTTATGTAGTGTCCAAAGTCACCTGCTTTTCCCTATGTGAGTGTCAGTCATTTAAAATTTTGTTGTATGAATTATGGGTAAACATGTCTGTGTAGTTTTTTTTTTTTTTTGGTGCTATTTAGCTCCGCTTGATGAATATGACTAAAGGTCTTTGCACATAGAGTACGAAATGTTTGCATGAGTATAATATAATGCAATTAATATATAATATATAAATATAATAATATAATATATAATATATATCATATAATATCATTTATAATGCATGCGAAAACGCAGAAAATCGAACCTGATCCAAAAAATGTTATGACAGACGTAAGTTTCAGAGGCAATGTGTTAACATGATTGACACAACATGATGTTGAATTTATTTTTCAACATGAAAATTTCGGAAAAACATTTTGGACTCTTGACTAACTAACGAATGCAAAAAATTCAAGATCTAGCAAATATAAGCTTGATTAATGTTACTTATTGCCACCAAATAAACCCAGTGCCCCCCAAAACTTTCAGTTGGATTTAAAGGGATAGTTCACATTCATTGAGTAAATGAATTACTCCGGGATATTGGTTTGTTTGAACTCAGAGGGAGTGTCAGCCACATTAAAAAAGTTAACAGCTTAAGTCATTTGTGGATTAATGCGTATTAGAGATGCGAACCGTTTAAAACGATTCAGTTCGATTTGGTGAACTGGTTCAACTGGTTCACTAAGAAGAACCCGTTAAATCGAATGATTCGTTCGCGAACCGGATATCACACCGGAAGAGAAGACAATGCTGAATAAAGTTGTAGTTTTTGTTATTTTTGGACCAAAATGTATTTTCAATGCTTCAAGAAATTCTAACTGACCCTCTGATGTCACATGGACTACTTTG
Organism: Carassius carassius; assembly: GCF_963082965.1. Classification (NCBI taxonomy): domain Eukaryota; kingdom Metazoa; phylum Chordata; class Actinopteri; order Cypriniformes; family Cyprinidae; genus Carassius; species Carassius carassius. The sequence continues at coordinate 10,986,533 of NC_081803.1, read as the reverse complement.
ATGATATTTTTATTACCTTTCTGGACATGGACAGTAGACCGTACACACACTTTCAGTGGAGGGACAGAAAGCTCTCGGACTAAATCTAAAATATCTTAAACTGTGTTCCAAAGATGAACGGAGATCTTATGGGTTTGGAACAACATGAGAGTGAGTCATTAATGACATAATTTTTATTTTTGGGTGAACTAACCCTTTAACTTACAAATATTATTTTCTAATTGTTAGGAACATAACGAAGTGTGCCAAACATAGGGTCGAATTTTTGGGACTTTTGCAAAACTTGGACCATGGATTTGTTTATTGTTCCATGAGAGAATGATTAATAACTTAAGACTGTGATTCTTTCTCCGATAAGGAGAGGTCAGAGAGTTGCTTGGCCAAGGCTACACATGAGCTTAAACAAACTTGCTGTGTTGATCTGTTTATACCTTGACACAAAGGTTGTCGAGTTGATAACAGATGGGCCTAGCAAGAATATAGTGCCTCTTTATGAGATAATTATTCCCATAGTGCTTTGTCAAAAATTACCAAAAATGTAAATTCAATTTTGTGAATATTTAAGTCATTATTTAATGGAAAAATTACCCTTCTTGCCATATTCAAATATTTATTTAAATATGCTGCATCAAGTAAGGTTTGACATCAAAACTGCACAGTGGTATTGGTTTTAATGTGTCATAAGGCTGATTAGAATTTAATATATGGAAATGCTAATGAGATTCCATCAAGATTTTCAGTCAATAATGACTTTTTATTCACTAAAAATTTACATTTTGTGTGTTCAACGAGTAATTCCCTACGTAGTTAGCTTTAGCAACACAACTAACTTGACATTTACAGAAGAAACCACTATAATATTGTTCCTGGCCAGTCTGGGTCATAAATCCTGATTTGTTTGATAGTTGTACTTGATCGCAGAAACTGTTTAAAGGCAGAACCCTATCGATATGTGCAAAAGACTGTAATGAGAAAAAAAAAATTCTAGTATGTGTGTCTGCATGCATGTATTTAGAGAGAGAAGATGGCTGGGTTATTAACTAACCTCATGCACACAGAGGCCATTGTGTGCTCTGGATTTGGTGGCTAACCCAATCTGACGGCCCGGTTTAGAATAGGCCTGTAGGGAACCAAATGTTTAAGGTAGAAATTTACTAGGCTATGTTGTTTCTTCATCCTGTGCTAGTCCGACTCTCTGGAGAGAGATGTTGAAGCCACCCCTCCACTCCCCCCAGTCTCCATAAACGTTAGTCTCTTCAATCCCATTTCCACTGCAGTAGATGGAAAAGCTGTGAAGTTCACAGAAGTTGGCAGCTATTTCCTCAACATTGTTTTATTTGACTGTAGTGACGTGAGAACCAGCTGGATATGTCATTCAGAGTTATAATACTGTTGAGATATATATTGTTTTGGGCGATTGATATTGAAATCAATGAATTGACAAGTGGAATGTGCTCACATTTGTTTTCTTCAAAGGGATGGAGATGTTCTGACCCTCTTACGTTCTGTCAATCCTGGGACATTAGTTAAACTTGCATTTTTGTTGTCACCCTGCTCCAGAGGTCAGCAGGTCAGACCCAAGTAACTGGTTGGTATGTAGCTGTGCATCTTCAGTTTCATAAACTATAAGGCTCTTTGGTTTTAAAGATGTTCTGGGTAACTTCATCCTTCAAATTAGTAATCTCTGCACCTGTGTACAAAGCTGATAGTCAAAGTTAAGACAACTTAGTTTTGCCAGTAAAACCGGTAAAAAAAAGTATTCATTCATATATATATATATATATATATATATATACACATATATATGTCTCACACACTCCCTGAGCAGGGAAAATCTGTTGAAGTTTACCTCACTTTGGAATATTCATTCATGGATTTGCGCTGCACAGCATGTAACATCAAAAACTTCTGTAAATAAATACAATTTAAATTCATTTTTCGCACACTTCAATGCACTTTGAATGGAACATATACGTTCGTTCGAACTGCAATCATTGCGGAATATCCTGTGACATCCACTTCGCAGGGTACTTATGTTCGAATTGAACAAACGTCTGAAGTATTGAGAGAGACACACAAAGTGTGCAGAGCAGGGGGTTGCGAGGACTGGAATTGAGAACCGCTGGTATAGTGCACTGACTAATGTCAGAGAATTGAACCTTGTAAAGTGCTATCAAAGAATTAATTCAAATTATCCAATCAAAATAGGTTGATTAGACACCTACAGTACAACACCCTGGTTTCATATGACTATCATGTAAAGCAAACAAAGTGAGTTCAGCTCTTCAGAAGTCATAGCTGTATGAGGCTGTGATTATATCGCATCAGTACTAAGCAGCTGAAGAAAGAACACTAGGGTGTCTTGTCACGAGTTCTCTTGCTCACAAGCTTTTTCTCTGCCTTTTATCTCATACCCAGTGTTGAGTTGAAGATGACCCCGCAACAGACTGCCAGCTGAGCTTGATTAGAGGATTTCTGTCTCTTATCTGTAGACTCTGTAGGAAAAAGAGAGATGGCAGGAGATAGAGAGAGAATGTTAAGAAGTGTCTTGCAGTAATGTCCTTTTCAGGAACATTTCAGAGAGGTGACATAAGATTGGTTTCTGCATTACAGATCGTAGAGGGATATGTTTGGGAACAATCTGGAGAGGACAACTAGAGAGTTTCATCCTGAGTCAGAAGTCGTAAGAACTTGTTATATATGTTAGCTTGATTATGAATGAAATCATAATTGGAATTCACGGCTGTGAGGTATGAACCACGCTGACCAACACACGGATACTCCCACAGGGTCATTGTAGGCTGGAAGTACGTGCAGCTTGGGAGTCAGTGAAGGGGCAGACGGAACTTTCACTTCCGGGAGTTTTCCTGGGACAGGAAAAGAGGTTCACAGGACGTGAGGAGCAGAGACTTTTGGAAGGAAGTGTTCATTTGAAACATGCTGCTTTGTCTTGTGCTTTTAAGCAAAATATTAAGGAGATGCAGAGCTGTTCCCATTCACAGTAGCTTTGTTTTTGCAGATGGAACTCAGAGCCAAAGAGTCATAACAAGCTGTTTTTGAACAATACCACTAGAGCCAGTTCTTATCGCTCCTTTTTTGTTTTGGTACTTTGTCTGTTTTAGCCTGTGTATTTACTGTGTATTTACAGTGTATTCACTGTGTATTTGGCCTGTGAGTGCAGATTCTGAGCTTAAAGACAAGTTATGGTGTTTTGCAACAATTTATTTTGTTTTCCAGTATGAAAAAGTATGAAAAAATCTTATACTTGGTTATTAATTATCTTATTTTTGCTTGTAAAATAAGGTAAAAAAAAGGGTTAAAATGTTTATACATCTAATTAAACAAAATAAATATTCCTCAAAGAAAGAAAAAGAATCAAACAAGAAACAACTATTTGCAGGTTTCTTATCATTAGTAATAGTAATAATAATGTTAAACATAATACTATTAGTGTGTGTGTATGTATGTATGTATGTATATATATACACATACTGTATTTTTCGGACTATAAGTCGCACCTGAGTATAAGTCGCATCAGTCCAAAAAACACGCCATGATGAGGAAAAAAACATATATAAGTCGCACTGGACTATAAGTCGCATTTATTTAGAACCAAGAACCAAGAGAAAACATTAACGTCTACAGCCGCGAGAGGGCGCTCTTTGTTTTCAGTGTAGACTACAGGAGCACTGAGCAGAATAGAGCGCCATCTGGTGGCTGTAGATGGTAATGTTTTCTCTTGGTTCATTTCTCTCTCTCTCTCTCTCTCTATATATATATATACTGTAAATGTGACGTGCTAACACGGATGCAGCTGAAGCCGCCGGGTTTGCTTCAGGGAATTTTTTTTTTTTTTTTTTAAGAAGCTTCCCAATGGAAACCTCGACAAGACTCACGCCTGTTTCACACATACTCCGTCTGCAGTGTGTATGCAGTCCGTGTGCGTTACGTATGTGGTGCTGAAGCAGCACGGACTCATACTCATTGTACGCAGACGCAACGCTCCTGAAACACACTGATGGACCGCAACCGTGTTACGCAACGCATACGGACTGCAGATGGATTATGTGTGAAACAGGCGTAAGGTTGTTTGCACCTTGTGCAATGTGGATTTCATTTACATCTTTCTCAAGCACTTTGTGACGCATTTTGGAAACAGGAGATGAGCCCCTGGTCTAATGCACCACCGGTCTTGAGAGACCCGATCTAAAATACTTACTTTTAGTCAATATTTTATTTAGCCAGCAAACATATTCTGAATTCCTTTGGCAGAATTCAAATGAGCCTTTTTTAATCTAGATTAATCTAGATTAATTCCAAGATTACAGTGAGATATATATATATATACATATTTGTGTTGGGCGATATGGTCATTTTTCAGATCGTCATATCGTCAGCCCGTGAGATTGACGATGCACGATAACATCTTGAATGGTTGGAGCAAGAGAGAGACTCTTTGTTCTTGTCATAGCATAACTATTTGGTGTTTTAAACCACGCAGGTGTGCGAGAGAGAGCCTATGGAATAACAAATAATCAAAAAAATATACTTTCAAACATACTGATAAACTAACATTAAATATAAAAATACTGTATTTAAAACAGCTAGTTCATATATAGTCGGACGCAACTGTCATATCGCGCATCCTGTGACACATTTGCCGCATATGCGCACGGAAGTTATCAGTCTAAATGTCAACGGTGAAAATCAGTGTAGATTTCATTTAAAGTTCAACAGTTTGACACTAATATTGGACATAAACGAACACGTTAAATATAAAGTATTTAACTTTATATTTAATTTAAGTTCATATATTTGGAGTAAAGTTGAATTGAACTGATGCATCAGTCATACCGCGCTCCGAACCACGCGCCTCATGACGAAACCGATGCACCGTCACAGAAACAAGAATGAGATGCATTCTAACATAATGCTTCGTTCACAAACATCCAGACTCCAGACAAAGTAAGCTTCATGCATCATATTTTGTTTTCCAAAAGAGCTTCTTGGCTCTCTGTAAGGCTAATGTTGCTAAAGCTACCATTGTCTCTCTGCCTGTTTTCAGTAATGCTGCCTTCACGTGCTTCCAGAATTGCATTTGGAAGCAATGTGAGGATCAGTAACATGGTAACCACCAGTTAAACCATAACCCCGGTGGTATGCCCACGAGCATGAACTCTTGCAGCACTGCACTCTTATGAGAAGGGAGGGAGGTGGGAGCACCAGTTCATTTTCATTTAAATGGGACATACACACACACACACACACATACACACACACACACACACACGTTTTGGCTCATACCCTAAATGTGGCAATTTCAAGAAGCTATTAAAAATTATCTGTGGAGTATTTTGAGATAAAACCTCACATACACACACTCTGGGGACATCAGAGAACAATTTAAAATATTGTATCAATGCATTATATGGCACTTTTAAAATAATTCTTTCATTTGTTTGCCCACAGTGGTAAATGCCTTGAGACAGCTCTCCTAAATACTGAAGTATTATACTTAAAGTTTCATCTGATCTGTTCAGAGCCCACCCTGAAACCCAAATCCACTTTAGAGGACTTTGATCAGCTGATCACCTTCCTGCTAGCTATGTTTGACCGCACATGCCATGTGTTAAGGAGAGCTTTGCACCCTGACTGGAAGTCTTTTATTTTGTTGGCAGCTCAGAGGCAGTGATTCAAAGATAATCTCATCCTCCTTGGCTTGGCACACACAATCTGCTCTACTCTCTCTCATTTTTTCAAAACATGCTCCCTAACTCCTTGTTTGTTTTCCACATGTGGGAATGTGTATGAGAGAGCGTTGATCTGTGGATATCTCCTACCTCGATCACACTTCATCTCCTCTGTGTGTCAGTGATTATAATTGTGGTGGTGCTGTGGGGACTCAACAGGTGCGAGAAACGAACAGCCACCCAGTGTGGGTCCCATCCCAAGAAGTGACTGCAGAGGGGGTCTCTGTTATGTCTACATAGTTTGGTGTGATGGCTGGCTCTGTTTGCAGTGTTGTAACAGATGTGTTTTGTTACAATGGGACTCATAAAGCAACAGTTTTGCGAAAGGATTAATTCTGCGATTATGTATATTTGTGTGAAAAGAGGCATGAGCATGAAGAGGGTTTCATTTCCATTGGAAAGGACACGGGCAGCACTAACACTGGCAGGGGCTGTAAGGACAGCTAGATATACTTAATAATTGAAACAATAGGACTTATAGTGCCAGTTATTCAAACCCGTCACAAATTAAACAGTTAAATGGAAAGAGGCCATTTAAAATCTACAAGGGATTTATATGTTCAGAATTGTGGGTGTGAAGTACTGAGATGGGAACTTTTGAGTTAATCATAAATGTAAGGAAACAGACAGTGTGAGAGCCTCAAATGGCATCTTTTGTAATAGAGGTCAGGATGATGTCATGCTCCTCATCTCTTTTATGAGACATTGACTTTATAGACAGTCTACAGCTGGATAATTTAGGAGCTCTTCTTTTCTCTCTTCTGCTCTCCAACTTCCATTTTCCTCCTTTAGTGAATCTTAAGGATGAGCTTTTTTTTTATATTGTATTCAAATATTTTGGCTCATAAACAAACTAATATTCTGATATGTGTTTATTAAAATGGCAATTAATGAGGAAGATATTTATTTTTTACACTTTATATACACCTGAGTTGGTCAGTGTTTATCATGTTTATATTGTCTCACATCATGTTAATGTTGAGAAAAACATTATTTTATCCACATGCTCGGGTGAAAGTTGGCTCCTCAGTCTGATAACAGTAAGAATGTGTTGACACAGATATTCCAGAGACACAAAGATAGCGGTGTGCTAAGCAGAGTTTCTTACAGTGCTTTGTTTTCTGTTCTTAAACCACTCTCCCTCAAGGAAACTTAAAGGAAACATATGTCTCAAGATTATTTCACAGTCAGATAAGCTCTGGGTACAGCTGCACTTACCTGCACTTAGTGGACATAGTAAAATTTGAATAGTGTTTTTATTTTTTGAATAATAATAACACATTGAATATTCCAATTTGTGCACATTTATTAGTGAATCAAATGAAAACTTTCATGAACATCAAAAGACACTAAAAACACCATTATTTACAGGAAAAATAATTATATTTTTCTTATTTTACAGAAATGTATATAAACACTCACATATGTAATATATGTTTATGTATGTATACATTTATGCATATATTTAGTAAGTGTGTGTTTGTGAAAATAATTATTTATAAAATAATACTTTTTTATGAAATATTTTATGTTTACAGACAACATTATCCTATTAATCATGTGGGAAGAAATATTTCTTAACCATATGTGTTGAAAAGGGAAACATCTGTAATGTGCAGAAATTTCTTTGTGGTTGTTTTAGCGTTTGTTGTGAACCCATTTGTGTGGTAATAAGAGTTGGCAGTGGAGGCAACGTTTTGTGGTTTGGTCCTCAGGGGACGATTCCAATTAGACTGATGTCAAACATTGGTCAGATAAAAGCTTCTTCCGGTAATGTTTTCTAATAACAATTTGTGCAAAGAGATGAGAATTACACCTTTCATTTTGCTTTAATTTCTCCTTCTGAAATGCAGGCTCAGCTTGAATCAGTGCGCTTTAAGGTTGAGTTATTAAGGTTGAGGTCTTGATTTAACGTGCCCTCGGCTGTTTCTCGCACCCGCGCGCACATACAAACACGTGCGGTTGTGCACGCATGTTACTCATCTTTCTCTCGCTCCGCTCTCAGCCCGACTCTCTACGTCCCAGCTGGAGCCTCATGACCTTTGACCCATGCACTCATCTGATCTTGCACTCAGCCGGCTTGTTTTTCTTGGCCATTCCCAGAGCGTTAGGTAGCCAAAAGTGATGAAAATAGAGTGCAAGTGGGACCATGATAGTGTGCGCTGTCTGGAGGATGTTTGTGTGTGTGGGAGGGTGTGTGTCTGTGCCTGCAAGCAATTTATATGCTAAAGCTTCTTGTAAGTTTTATTATGGATGCATATGGGTGCGCAGGAAGTGCTGTACCACTCTGATAATTTATAACCCGTTTTCCACAAGGGAGAGACTTAATTATCTGCTGAGTGTGTGGTGTAAACCATCGTGGTTTGCTTTGATCCCATTCGTCCGTGTCCAGAGGCTGTGACTAGGCTGGTGCTTAGTCTTAGACAGCGAGACTGTAACTGTTACATCCGGACAGCAGCTTTATTTCAGTTTGTGTGCCCCTGCTGAGCTCCTCGGAAGTCCTTTCACAACATCAACAGGGCACCCCTGAGGTAACAGGTGCTTTACAAGTTAGAATTTCCCCCCACATCCCCCATTTGGAGCATATAAGAGGTGCATATATGAGGAGTTGGGGATTGATTGGGCATTGGCGGGGGCTTTGGGGGCTAAACGTTCAGATCCAATTGTAATTTATAGCCAGAGAGATAATGACTTCAGTTACTCTTTCAAATCGACTGAGTGTAGAGGGAGAGAGTGATTTAACTGCTCAAAGGTTGTGTGTTGAAAGCCCAGAGGATTTCATTAAGTTTTCAGTATCAGATGTTTCTCCTAAAATAGACATGAATGAATCAATAGCTCACATACAGTAAGAATATAGAACTTGATAAAATTGTCAAATGATCAGATCAAACAAAAACAAGATCATCTCATAAAACGTAAAAATATAAATATTATTTAAGTAATACCAAATAAAAATCAAAGTAAATCATACAAAAAATTCATTTAAAATATGGAATACATGTTAATTAATGTAAAATAAAATAACGTAAAATGAAAAAAATATAAAACAAAATTACATTTAAATTTAAAATACAAATCAAATAAAGTATCAAATTAAAACAGAACAAAATATCAAGTTAAAAAATAAAATAACATGACATTTTATAACTCTTCATTTGCTTTCAATTTAATGTCTTTGCTATTGCTGAGAAACAACTGAGATATTAAAGAGTTCTATTTGTTTTGTTATCCTCAGGAACCGTAACCTGCTTGGAATGTGTTCTGAATCAACTGTGGCTAGATTTCTCTCTCTGTACCATCTCTGATTCCATAACTCTCTCTGTAACTCCTTTCTGGTACAAGATAGCTCAAATAAATTATGCCCTGTTCCACCATCAGTGTATACATTAACACTGAGCTTTAGTAGTGTAAAAAGGAATGTCTTATTGTTTGACGTTGTTTCAAGAGATCTTTCATCTCTTCATCTGTCTCTCTCTCTCCTTTTCTCTTTCCTCCATTAATCTATGTCCTCCAGTTAATGTTCCCCAGGGTCCTGATCATTGATTCATGTTCACACATCTCTGTTCTGACCCTTACTGGGATTTTAACCCTTGAAATCTTGGTTTCCAATGAATGAATGAAGTCCAGAATAAACAAACATCGCTTCTAGTTCCACACTCACAAAGGTCTTGATCGGCCAATGCAGTGTAAATCAGGTTAAGTGAAATATACTGCGCCCTTACAAAAGCAAAATCCAGTTATTGTTCGACTGAGAGCAATATGTCACTGTAACCTTGGATTTTGCCGGCTTACACATGTTGTCAGCTATCAATTGGCCAGCATTTATTGTGATTTCTGTGCTCATAAAAGTGTGCATGAGTCACCTTCTACAATCTGCTGTGTGTGTTCACACTGGCCTAATTCAATATGGCTCCCATTAGACATATTGGTGAGGTTCTGCTCAAATGTTTTTCAAGGCTTTAACACTAAGCAGACTCTCAGGAGGGTTGCTTTCTCTCTCCCTTCCCCCCGTTTCAGCTTGCTAATCACCTTTTTTTCTCCTATTTTCCCCCTTTACTCCTTCTTTCTCTATTTCTTTCCTGCTCTCTCTCTAAATTTGCATTGTATAAGTGAATTTTGAACAGCATTTTTGCCTGTGACCTTTCTCTCAACCTTGTTAAAGTATGGATTCATTCACCCTCTTTGTTATTTATATATATATATATTTTATATATTTATATATTATATTTATATATTTATATATAACTTCCTTCACTGTACAACCAACATGAACACCAGTAAAAATTAAATCAGCTTTATGGTTGGGCTATATATATCAAACATTAATCATATAAAAAATAATAAACATTGTGAATATAAGAATTGTTAATATCAGAAGAAAACGTTAGAGTTGGTAAGTTCAATTCATTTCCATGAATCAATTCATTCCGTCCATTTCAGCAAATCACTTCCAAAGTTAATTTGCATGATCATTTCAAAATGTTCATCAAAGTCCCTATGTGGCATTTTCTATGTATTGCTATGTTTTAGTAATATTTAAATATTTCCATTTATTATTAAGGCCTGAAAAATGTTGATATAAAATATTTCCTTACATTGAATCAACCCTAAAGATTTATGTGTTTTATTATATTGGTACATATAAATTTATGGTACATATACATAATATTTGTAATTAAATATATATTTTTGATATAAATATATAACTTTTTGCTATATTTTTTGTTCTATTCTATTACTATATATAGTCTGATTTATATTTTATACTGTATAGAACTTGTATTTTTATATTATTTATGAATTAGTTTATTCATAAATTAATTTGCCTAATAGTTAGAGAGTCAGACTTGCAACCCACTGTTCACTGCTTACTCTGTGTTTGCACAAATTCCGAGTATGGGATGTCATACTTGGCTACACGTCACGTCATTTTCACTAAACTTTTCAATTATTCTTTATGGTTAAGATGGTCTGTGCAGTACGTCTGTTGTAAGACCACATCAAAGGGCATTTCGCAAAAGCAGGGATCTAGTTGTGAAATTGTGCTGAACTTCATATTTACACTTATTAAAGTAATTTCTGTCACAGTCAAGGAGCAGAGAAACAACCCACAATGCTTGGAAACATCTTACACGCATTTGCAACTCAAAGACCGGCCCTTGAACTGACCTCATAGGTTACAGTAGGTGGTCCCATGACTTCTGGAAACTTGAAGTTGTGTTGATGTAGTAGAAAACCGAGAGGAATGCAAGGAATGAAGTGGGTATGAATCTCAAAAAGTTGGTCGGTAGACATTATTCTTTTCTGTGGTGAAACTATGGGAACAAAGTCAAGGGATGTGGTTTTAAATGATTTCCATCTTTTATGGAGCTGGGGTGGTGATAAGACCTGAGTCATTAGCTACATGAGATAGGAAAATGATGTAGAATCGGCCTGCTCTCTCTGGGTTCGGGTAATTGATTTCAGTCCTCAGATGTTTGTTTTTATCTTCTTATGGAGCTTAGATTTGACTGTTTCTTAAGAATTGTTTACCTAGATTCAGTCACACGTGGGGAATAGTTCTTGTTAGCATTTTTCTTTAACTTTCTCAGTTACGATTGAAACATATGGCTCTAACTGTTCCAGTTTGTGCTTAACAGGTCATGTTTCATGCTACGAAGCATTTTGTTTCATCCAAGTGATTTAAATCTTTGCGATCACTAAAAAGATCTGAATCATTCACTAACCCTTTCTGCATGTTTCATCACCGGTATGGTTTTGTTCTGTTGAATCATTCACTCAGCTGATGCAAAAAATAAACAGATTTGCCGGAGTTCTTTTTTCGACTTCGGAAAGTGCATTTTAAGCATTTCCTCCACAAATGACTACAAAATAAAACTATAATATAATTTTCCCTCCATTTCCCCTCCAATCTTTAGGCAGGACGTTTAGCAAGTTATAGAAAAACTTCCTCAGTAATAGCATAAATGATATAATTAATATATGTTAAATTTTTACCTGTTCGTAATTTGTTTGCACGCTTTCAGTACTTGTTTTGTGCATAACTGACACATGCACTGACCAAATATATTCCCTCTTGTTCAGACAGATGGAATTTAAATGATTACTTCTAAAAAGATTCATTATAGATCCAATATACATTTTTTAAACAATTTATTATGTACACTGGGATTTCTCTCAGAAAAGCACGAGGTCAGGATCCATGCCTTAGCCTTTGTCACTGTCATTGTGTTCCCATAATCCTCTCTTATGAATGTGACTTGCCTGGTCTCTCTCTACTTTTAACTTTTCACACAGTTTTAATTTGCAACGCTTGAATGGAGCGCAATCTCATGACCTCCATGATTCGTATGTGTCCTGTCTGATCAACACAACCACTGAACTCACATGACACTGAAATTAGTTGGATGTTTCACCCCAAACTTACAAAGCAAGCATGTGTTTGTATATGGAGATGAAGCCAACGTGTAACAGCTTTCCACAGTTTAATGAGGTCACGCTGAGCCCCTGATCCTCTGACTAAAGCAAGTGACATCATGCCTCAGGGTATCCCCCTTCCTAATTGAATTTATTTGCTCCTATGAAAAGAGATGAGTGGAGGCCACAGAAGTTTGTGCATGAGTTGTATTTAAAGATAACAGGTGGTCTCTCATTGTCTGGCTATGTGGCATGTGCCGCAGTCCAAATGAACAGCTCATTTTAGATGGAGTGAAAGGATTGGGTTTGCAGCTTAGCAGTCAGGGGTCAGGGGTCGAGGTGGTGGTCGAAATCTTCATAACCTATGACCTTGACCATTAAAAGCTGCATGGGTCATGACCCAAGAATGACCAGAGGCTGTGTGTACCGTATTTTTCGGACTATAAGTCGCACCTGAGTATAAGTCGCATCAGCCCAAAAATATGTCACGATGAGGAAAAAAACATATATAAGTCGCACTGGACTATAAGTCGCATTTATTTAGAACCAAGAACCGAGAGAAAACATTACCGTCTACAGCCGCGAGATGGCGCTCTTTGTTTTCAGTGTAGACTACAGGAGCACTGAGCAGCATAGAGCGCCATCTCGCGGCTGGAGACGGTAATGTTTTCTATTGGTTCATTTCTCTTGGTTCATGTCAAATTAATTTCGATAAATAAGTCGCACCTGACTATAAGTCGCAGGACCAGCCAAACTATGAAAAAAGTGCGACTTATAGTCCGGAAAATACGGTACCTCTGCAGGTGGTGCATTTAGACACGGCAGGATATGTCAGCTAAATTAACAGTCCCTTTTCCCTAAATTAAACTAAATCAATGTGAAATCAAAATGTACACTTTACATGAATGATTTATTAGTGCATGTTATTCAAATAAAGAAAGTTTGTCTTCATAAACTTTCATTAAAATAAAAATCTTACCTCATTAAAGGTTTGGGTTCAGTTAGATTTGTAACAATATTTTTTAAAGATGTATGCTCACCAGGGCTGCAGTAACATCATGAAATATTATTAGAATTTAAAATAACTTTTATTTTAATTTTTTTTATTGGAATATCTTTTAAAATGTAACTTTTTCTTTGATGGCAATTTTCAGCATCATTACTGAATTTCAGCATCATTACAGCATCATTACTTCGGTGTCACTTGATCCTTTAGAAATCATTCTGATATGCTGATTTGGTTCTCAAGAAACATTATCAATGTTGAAAATAGTTGTTATGGTTAATATTTGTGTGGAAATAATTTTAGTTGATTTTTTGATAAATAGAAATGTCAAAAGAATATTATTTGTAATATAAATGTTTTGTAACATGATATATGTCTTTACTGTCACTTTTGATCAATTTAATGTATCCTTGCAGAGTAAAAAACAAACAACCAAACAAACAAGCAAAATTTGATTGGTAGGTTAATCAGCCATTATTTTTGAACACTCATACTCAGTCTGACATTCTGGTATATATGAACGTGATTAGCTCCCAAAGTATTAAATGAATTCTACTTTTGTTTTTAGTTTTTTCTTGTTGAATATTCTCTCATCGTTTAGAATTACATAACTAAAGTAAATCAGGTCACAAATGGCAATTCACATGGACAGTTACAAAGACAGTATGATGTGATTATAGAATTCAGTTTTGTGATGTTCAACCCATATTTTTCATGTTTTAGGATGTATGCTGAAATCTAAACCATGTCTTATCAACTGTTAGTCAGCAATGGTTGAAAAATGTGACCGTCAGCATACTCCTCTCACAAAGTGGCTTTATGCTTTACAGATACTTGTATGTAATTTGTAAACTTACAGATGAGTATGTCTCCCTTCATGATGCTGGTGATTTACTCTGTGGCAGAAATTATTTATAACATTTACAAATCTTGCTGTTATAGTTTGAGAGTCTGGAAACTCGAGGTCACCAACTTTGCCAATCTTTGGATTTTATTTATTACCCCTTTTTAAAATGGAGAGTTGATCTAAAAATCCTCATTTACTCACTCTCATGTTGTTCCAAACCTGTATGGCTTTATATTTTTTCTGTAGAACACAAAAATATATATTTTGTAAAATGTCTCTGCTTTTTTTGTCTATGCAATAAAAGTCAGCGGGGTCCAGTCTTATTTGTTCATTGACTTTCATTGTATGGACAAAAACAGTTCAAAATATCATCTTTTGTGTTCTACTGAAGAAAAGAAAGTCATACAGATTTGAAACGATATGAGGGTGATCAAATGATGACAGAATTTCCATTTTTTGGGTGAAATGTCCCTTTAAGAAGAATCATGTCATGGTACAGAGGGTAACGCATTAGCTCTCTACAGTCCAAAAATAAGTCTTACAGATACTGCAATTGACATCCACGTAAACTTTTTAATTTCTTCTCTTGGGGTTCTGAATGATTTACCTGAGGCCTGCATACCTTAATAACTCAATAAGCAAAAAGACTCCCTGTGTGCTGTGCGTTCAAGTCAAAGTGATACCGTATGGAGCACACGTTCATGTTTTGGGGGAGACCACCGTTTGTCTGCCCATGTTTATGGGGCTTTGACAGATCATGCTTATCCACTGAACTCCCCCAGACCGGAGAGGCTGTCCCTACCATTCCTCTCTAACTCAACCCATCCTCCCTCATCTGAAATAGCTGTCATGAGGCGGCGTATGACTGAGCTGCTGCTGTCACTGTGGCGACTGCATTCAAAAGCATTGTAGATTATATATTAGGGTCAGTTTATGCTGCACTAATGTTGTTTGGGTTTGTGGGCGGCTGCGTAATCAAGACCACACTATCTAAGAGGAGACAGCGAGAGGGGAAGTTGCCATGAAGCCATGTTTATTCCATTCTTTCCTCCCCACCCCCTACCCTCATCCTCGTTCCCTATTCCTATGTGCTGGGATCGTTTACCGTGAGATGTGAAGCTCATGCCACTCGAGGTCGAGGCATTTCCAGAGGTAATATCAATAAATCAATAGGTAATTAAATTATGGATAGGAAATGACATAAACAATGTGCTTCAAGTATAAGCAATGGTAGAACTGCCCTCCTGGTTCTACCTTGGTAGAACATGTTTTTACAGTAGAGCATTGTTTACAGTATCATTAAGACTTTTATATTAAACAGTGCTATAACCCTAAAATCACAGGGCACTGATTGGTTGATAAGAATGTTGTTGCATGAACATATCTTGTTTGGGTAAATTATACTAGTTTACCTCGCTTGTCAGCCTAGTAAAGCTACCATTGACATTTTGTTTTTTTGGTCACTGACATGATGGGTTTTATCTGCATCATTTAATATGTTAATACAATGACTTGAATACACATAAAACAGGTTTTAAATTTCTGTATTAAAATTCATTTTTTTTAAGCATAAACCAAAACATTTCAGGGTGAAACTGACTTTATGATGTCTTGATGTCATTCAAAGAATAATTTTATTTTATGTTTTAGTTAAGTAATATTGCATAATTTGTATTATTTATTAGGAAAGAAATAAACAGTACTATTTTTTTTTTGCTTTTTTATATATTTTCAAAGTCATATGTAACCAGCATACAACACCATCAAAAGTTTTAAGCCTGTTATGCTTACCTAAACTGCATTTATTTGATTAAAAATAGAGTAAAAACAGTAATGTTTTGAAATATAATTACAGTTTAAAATAACTATTTTCTATTTTAATGCATTTGAAATGTAATTAATTACTCCAGTCTTCAGTGTCACATGATCTTTCAGAAATCATTATAATATGTTGATCCGGTGCTTAAGAAACATTTCTTCCTAAAAACAGTTGTGCTGCTTAATGTTTTTTTTTTTATTTAATGTTTTTTCTTTGAATAGAAAGCTTAAAATAACAGCATTTATGTGAATTAGGAATATTTTGTAACATTATAAATTTCTTTTTTCCTCAGTCACTTTTGATCAATTTAATATGTCCATGCTGAATAAAAAAAAAAAAAATGACTGGCCCAATACATTTGAACGGTAGAGTGAAATGTTCTAAGAAAGTCTTTTGTTTTTCTTGGACATTCCTATTTGTCACTGATCCTGTCATAAAATAGTTTTCCTTATGTATCCTTATACAGTAGATTAAATATTTTCCTTGACATGCTCATCTCTCATAAATGGTAATGACATTCTGGATTTTTTCTAAAATGGTTATAATCAGTGTGCATGTGTAGATGAGTTACTGTCCTTGGCCAGACCTGATGAGGAACTCTGGCCAGATCTGAGAGAACTTAAGCACTCAATGCTCTCTCACATTCATTAGAGGCCTAGCAGGGATAATAATCAGAGTGCATTTAACGGGATTGGTCCCCAGGCTCCATCAAAGCAATCACATGAATCCACTTTACAATGCCTGGAAGAGTAAGGTGGATGTGTTTCGGCTGCATTTTAGGATACACATAAACAATTCATACAGAAGAAGAGTGACCATATAAGAGAAAAATCAAACAGTTTCTTCAAATGAATTCAGACTTTGCCAGAAATTTGGAAATAGGCAGAAAGATTTCTTCCAAAATACCCTCTGATGTCCATTGAGCACATTATCCCCGCATGTGAATGTTTCCAAACCTCAGTTGCCAAAAGAAAGAATTATGTATAACATGTTTGTGCTTTATATACGTATGCCATTAAATACAAATTGGAAGCCACCAAGAAGCATTGCATTAACTTCAAAAGCATACACAAGTCTGGAAGGAAGACTAAGGCCAGATCCCACAAACTTGTAAAAGGAAAATAAGACTCTCGTAGCATCTTGTAATATCTGTTGGGAGGAAAGACATCCACACTGTACCCTTCCTTCATTGTAAGACCACTAAAATACAGCCTTTTATATTCTCTGTAGTGATGCATAGCTCAGGACCTCAGGAGTGAGAAGCTCTTGCCCATAAATCTTCTTAAAGGTGCAGCATGTTGCACAAACAGCGCTGAGTGGAATTAGCCATTGCGGTTAGCAGTTGTTGAGACATAGACCCATTGAGGAAGAGAAGTGGTTGGAATCTGTCTGCTCTCATCTGTTGCCAGTTTAGTGAATGTTCTGGACTGTCCCGGTCCAGAACGTTTAATGGCAGAATAGTGTGTTCTGGAAGTAATTAATTTTCATTCATAAAAGATTCTGGAAGCATTTCTCTTTCTCATTTAGTTTGTGTCTGGGCTTGTGCTTTTGCATGGTTTTTATTTATTTATTTATGTTTTTTATGGATTTTCTATTTTTTATGGATTTTTTAAGGATTTAATTTCTCATATTTTAGCACTGGATATGAGTGCGAGACTAACTTCCTCTTTGAACTGCCATTTGCCATAGTGTGGGAGGCACTGCTTCTCTCTGGCTTTCATAACACCATACTGTATCTCAGTAAAGGCTTGAAATTAATTAATAAGACTGTTGATGGTTAGTCTGGGGTGTGGTGGTTCATGATATATTGAATAGGAAAGTTAATTTATGAGTTGATAGATGTAGTATTTTATTATTATTATTATTATTTTGAAATCATGTCCATGTAATGAATGTCAATTGACAAATTATTTGAAACATCATCTCTGTGGTGGTAAACGATATATTGAACAGGATGAGTTAGGGTTTAGATTTATGAGCTGTATTGATCTTTCATGATCCGTCATCCATTTTTCATGTTTCCAAGGGAGCGGGTTATTTTAAAATATTTAAATTCCCTAACCAATCTATATCAACAGAGTCCAGGCTGTTGGGGGAAAAACACTTTAGATCTACAGTATATTGAATCCTTAAAATGTTGTAAATATTTTTAAATATTGATCTAAATATCAATAACGTCTTAAAAAATGTTATTGAAAAAACGTTTGGCAAAGTAGTCCATTTTAAAATAACTTTGGTTAACGGAAGCAACTTTTTGAGATATAGATACATAGAATCTTGCTGTACATATGGCCTTCTTCCTTTTGCTCTGTTTTAGTATTATTTTCTCTCAAAACAATATTTTTAAGAATGTTTCAAGTGTTTTGACCCTTCAGTGAAAGTGGGGTCCAATGTTATAATATTATTATTACAAATTATGATTTTTATCACTTTAAATAACCAAGTTGCTTGCTGTGCCTCACAAAAGCATAGATCTGGATATACAGGGATTAGATTTAAACTTCAAAATATACATGATAGTGCTTGGAAATAGGCATGATTTCATCTTGAATCAAATGTACTGCCACTCACAGCCTCTCACCTCTTTAAAAAGGATCGGCAAAAAGGTCACGTGAAGGAAAGGACATCCAGAGATTAGCTCTCAATTAATCACGACCAAAGCATGTCTGCTTATCTTGATATAGGCCTGAGACCTTGTAGTAATGGATTCTCTCAGTTTATTTTACTTATTCTAACCCTTGTGATATTAAGAAGCAGATTCCATTGGGAACAAAATGAGAAATCCGAGATTAATCAGGTGATCTTGAATTACAGATATCAAGGGTTGTGTGCATTGGCGAGAAACTCTATAAGTTTGCTGAGAGATGAAAAAATAACACAAATTTTCCTGTTGGACAAGCAGTGAACTGTAATAGATCTGTTGTATAGTCTGAAATTGTTTGTATGTGTTTGGGTCAGTGGGTTCATAGTGCATTTGAAACTGATGTCTTGCCTTCAGTGAAAACGCAGATAAATTACAGCATCAACCTCTTGACATTGGATGCTAGCAAGAGATAAACTCAAAGATTAATAATTTAGACCACATGCTAGGGACTGTAAGGAATAGAATAACAAACATTTATTCGTCTTGTAAAAATGCAGTTACCAAAACCCTCAGGCAATTTTGTTGTTGTTTGCTGTATAAAATTACTCATACATAAACATTTGTCAACTTGAAATAACTGAAAAGGCTACTAGAATTTATGAAGTTCAGACAGTTTGATCCCAAAAGACATTTACAGTGTAATGCAAGCACACACCAATGGTATTTTATATGTTTATATTAGAGCTTGTTTAATGCATGTTGAAAAAGTTTAAAAAGAAATCTAAATAGCACACAAAATCTGCTGAATGTGTTTTGTAGTTGCATTTTTTCCTTGTCTGGGATGTAATTTTTCCTGTCGAGGTCTTACTTTATAATTTGGAGTGCAATGGGGTGGCACCAGGCGAAAGAAGATATTGCACTATGGTTGCTGAGATAAATTCAGTTATGTAGGTCATGATAAATGTAACTAATCTGAACTAATGTGAAACTGCTGTTTTATGACTCATGATTTATTGCACCAGTTTTTAAGAGGTTTTAACGGAAAACATCTACCACATGATCATACAGTACATGCAACCCTTCAATTCCAGATTTGCTCCTTTAATCAGAGTTGAGACATCTGCAGTTCAAGAAAGCGATGAATTACAGCATATGGTGTTAAGTCCTATTTTCCGGGAGCATTTGTCCCAAGAGAAGTTTTGGATAGGGAATGGATGAGTCTCTATGGCAGAGCACGGCTTCATCCAGACAGAATTATTGCAGTGCTTTCACACAAGTCTCTAGTTTAACTGTAGAGTTCAGTAATATTAGAAAGACTAAGTGGTGGTTGAACGTTCTAGTTCCTTTTTTGGGCGGAGTGTGTCTCGACAGTATTGATCAGCTGTGAAAAGCATAGCGAGTTAGTGATTTGTTGCGCGTGACGTTGAGAAACCCTCAGAGTCCGCCATTTAATTTATTGGTGAATAAGGGATGGTGTGATGCAGATGGGAATTCTGCCTCTCGACAGTACTGTCAGATTGATTGATGCCAGAATGGAAGATTATTGCACGTGTGCAGAAATACTGTAAGGCTTTAAAATATAGACGCCCCACTTTCATTCTGCGAGCCTTCTTTTTATCTGTTGTGAAATGTACAAACTCTATTTATGGATGTTTGTCTAATACTCAGATTAATACATACAAAAGTATTTCACATGTATGTTATTAAATTATTATTGAATTATTTGTTTATATTTATTTTTTTTATATTATTTTTTATTTATTTACAGTTCTTAACTGTGCTGTGTATTCGTTCCCTGCACATAAGACCTCCACCCCTCAGCACCCAGAGGGTCCTCATCGTGCTTTTTACCTGCACCATTTAACAAAAGAAGTTTCTTTAAAATGGTCTCATATTAGCTTGAGATTGGTGACCGCCAACCTCCAAACCTCACAAACACACAGATTTTGTTCAACCCTCTGGATCTTCATGCCCCATTACCCCACACACCTGATCAAATCATCCACAGCGAGGCCTGGCTACCACAGCATCCCAGGACAAATAATTATCACAGTTGCTTAAAATATATATACGGTATATAGGATATATGGATATAGGGAAAAAAAACTAAAAACATCAGGATCCATAAAGAAAAGTTCCCTGACCTTGCCATTTTGACCAGATGTCACATCCTCTGGATCGCATGAAAAAAAAAGTTTTTCACAATCCTCATAAATGGCACGAAGCAACATTATGAAACGGGATGGTTGTAGACCACCAAAGAAATTTTGTTTACAGAGTGCGTCATGGTGGGACAGAGGTCACCACTTAAAGTGGAGTTGAGGGGTCATAACCTCAACCTTTCCGGTAGCAGGAGCCCTGTTGAATAAAGGCCTGAGATTCTTGAGTCCGGCACTGCTTCTCTCCTCTGTTTTTACCATGTCAGGACTGTAATGTGAATCAGCTGTACAGCTGCAGTTATATGGGCGTGACAATAAGAAGATTATCTGTGGTGGTGTGTGTGAAAATGTGATTGTGGTTTCTTTTAACTGTACTATGAGTTCAACTGATTTATTAGCTTCAAAATAGCATTTTTAATAAACCTTATTTCTGCATTTCATGGTTCTCTGGAATGCTTGATTCTGACTGGTCACTTGCTGCATTCAAGTCAAATGTTATCTGTATAATGACCATTAAATTATAATTGTATGTTTCATCCGGCAACCACATTTTATGCCTCTTGTATCATTCTGCAGTCTTGTATTAGTCTTGTATCTAATGAAATAATGTCAAATCAAATCGATGTTTCATTCCATTTATTTACTTATTTGATAAGTAGCAGTGGAGGATAACGCACAGTCAGTTATTATCGCAAAATAAACCCATTCAGGGTGATACGAGGCCCCTGATCACCCTGTCTGGGTTTATATACTGAATAATGACCAGCTGATTGTATATGATCCCTTAGTTGTTTTAGATATATTTTAACTGTGCATTAAACATCTGTAAGAATTCCTTTTGCTCACCAAGATGCATTTATTTGATTAAAAGTCTGGTTAAAAAATAATGTTTTCAATATTGTATGGCTGCATATGGTATGTATTTGATGAATCTACGCTTCTGTCCTCACATAAATGTCATTATAACTTGGCCATAGCTCTTCCAGAACACAAGGCCCGATTTTTCCGCTTGTATCAGTTGTTTCGTCCTTCACCACAAAAAGCTAATGCTCAGTTACCTCCTCCACATTACTCCTTAGAGTTTCCATCTCTCAGAAAGAGTGGCCCTCTTTACATAGACAGTCACCCAGGCATTCAAGAGCAGGGAGAGTGGAGACACTTCTCTTCTCTTCACTCTTCTCTTGTTTTCCCACTCCACTGTGAGAGATTGATGAGACAGGTGCGGCCAAGAACAGACCGGCTGGCAATAAATCCATGGTACAATCAGCTAGAGGACAGAGAGAAAGAAAATACAAAGAGATGGGGATTTTTGTCTGGAGTGTCTTCGTTATTTAATGGGACCATACTGAAGTCTCAGCATTATTGATTAATTATTTTAATGAAAACATATTAAGATCTCTGAATCTGATCTTCTTGTATTCTCTGGTTTAGGAAGTCAGGCGACCGTAATTCTGACAACGTTCTCTGTGTTTGTGCTCCACAGGTAAAAGCAGGCGATGCAGATGGTGGGTCATTTGGGGCCATTACATACTCTATTGGATCCGGGCCCACTAGTGCTCCACCCAGCCAGTTCACCATCAATAAGGAGACTGGACAGATCTGCACCAGTGTGGCTCTGGATCGAGATGAAGGATCAGACAGTTTTGACTTCACTGTGACTGCAACAGATGGGGTGAGGGAATGAGTTTGTACCTGCCTCTAATAGGAATATTCTCTGTTCAGAACAAGTTAAGCTCAATCAACATTTGTGGCATAATGTAGACTGTCACAAAATTGGCAAGTGGAAGTGAATGGGACCAATTCTTGGAGACCAGAAATGTGAAGCCTATAATGTTATGAAAACATTAATTTGTCTGTTAAAATTAGTGTTTTTTTGAGCTGTGAGATTGTTCTCATAGTACATTTAAAGGTGTTTGGTGTTATGTTGTCAAGGCAACGGAATTGTAAATATGCTAATAACTTTTAAAAACGTTTTTAAAATTAAAATCATGTCAACGCTCATATTATTTGCACATTGTTTACATCTTTTAGCTACACTTATGAAACCATGAGTATTTTAAAACATGCCCCATTCACTTCTGTTTTTAATAGTAGCTGTAGAATTTTTAAATAAAGCAGAAATAAAATATAAATATTAGATGAAAAGCTTAAACTTAAATTACATTACATTACAATTACATTACATTACATTAAAATTAAATTACATTATTTTGAAATGTTCCCTTAGCAACTAATTGCAATTGAAATAAATAAGGTAAAGGTGCAGTACTAAAATGACTAAAACTAAAATTGAAATAGAAATAAATTAAAGCTACAGTATATAAAATAAAATAAAAAAACCTAATAAAAGCAAACTAATAAATGACGAAAGCACAAAACAAAATTAATAAAATTAAATAAAACCGAAGTGTAGCCGATGCCCCTTCTAATTCCACCACCGATCAACCACACGGAATAGCTTTATGAAACGAAACAAACTACATATGAAATAAATAAGACTGTTGCACAAAAAAAAAAAAAATAAACTGACATTAACTCAGCTAGCTATTTAATTTAGAGAACTCCATCGTCCAAAGGCCTAGAATACTAACATTTAAATCTTACTTTCTTCATTTCAAATATTTATAAATTTAGGGATGCAGTGAGCTTAATTTTTTTCATGACAGAATCTAATACTGATTTTTAATGTATTTTAGCAAAAAAATAAATATGAATGAAAATATGAGTGCATGAAGAATATGTTTAGTTGCTTTATTAGCCTATATTTTGATTTAAATTAGGCGGTCATTTCAAAAGCCTGAAGCTAAAACATAATGGTCTGACTTTAGCTTTGTGAAATTAGGCTACACAAAACATACCAAACAGCAGATGGGCTGAATGAAAATGCAAATTCACTCTTTGTCAGCAGGTGGCGCTTAAGGAACAGCAGCGATGCATTGTTTCCTTTATTACCACTGAAAACACAATGCATTATACTGAGGCAAGATGAAAGGAAAATGCCATCTAAACTTTTTCATAGAACAGATCTAAATTCATACTCCGTAGATTGTGAACAGATGCAATTGCTGTCTGAAATTTTCTCTAAGATTAGCATTTTTATCAGTCTTTTATTTTGGTGGTTTGCCAGCTAATAAATAAATGCACTGCAAGTTTCAGAGTGAAGCGCTGCATATCATGGGCTGCACTCTAACACATCACTCTGAAGACTGCAGCGCATTGGTATTTTTTATAATAAAAGCTATAATGTGATATCAATTATATTTTGACAATATAGTGCACCCCTAATTAAAATATTATTATTAAAAAAACTCATTTGGTCACCCCTATGGATGGACGGCGCCCCTTGCATTTGCCTTTTTCGCCTATGCGACGGGCCAGCCCTGATTGTTTGTTAGGGTCCAAAAGTGTGAGAACACCTGGAAAATTGCTGATCATTAATACATTTAATGCGCTTTTTAAGTGTTTGAGAAACCTGTTCAATTTGGAAAATTATACACTCCAGTTTTGAGAGTTGAAAGCCTCACTTCAGAAGCATAAAGGTTGATTTAAAAAAACTCCGTAAGTTCTATCGTTTAGCACCTAGATGCCCAATCACATGCCCTGCTCAGTTCTGTCTTCTCTCAGTTGCCAGTTACAGCAATCATGAACTCTCTAAATGAAAAGGCAATAAAACGCAGTGTCCCAGGGGCACATTGCTGTGCATATAAATACACACAAACACACAATCGTGCTATTTCCCTTTACAAGCTGCTAGCAGTGGCCGGCTTTGTTTCCCATTTCATTTATTAATGCAGCCATAAAATGCTGGCTCTGATGAGCAAAAAGGTCCACTACACTATATACTACAGCTCACTGGCCCCTCATAATCTGGAAAGGCAATTATATCCCACTGTGACATTTTCTTCTGCATTATTAAACACTCAAAATCATCCAGACAGATTAGACAGTAGTGTGACATTATCTACACTCCTGTTGTTGTTATCATTAGTAATATGATATGATATTTTCCCGTAGGGAGGCCTTACATCCTCCGCCTCTGTGAAGGTGTCACTGGTGGACATTAATGACAACAGACCTACATTCTACCCTGTGAACTACGCCGTCAGCTTGAGCACACAGAGCATGCCCGGGACCTCTGTTGTCAGGGTAACGGCTCACGACCCAGATGCTGGTGCAAATGGTAAAGTGACATATCACACTGTCCCTGATGGAGGATCCAATTTCTTTACCCTCAACAAGGACACAGGTATTTCAATTAAATCGATTTCAACTATTAATTTAGATATAGATAGTTTTTTTTTTAAGTTGGTTGTTTAAGTACATCAAGTTAAACTTAATGAAACTGAGAAATGCTGACTTGTCATCTCGCTGAAAAAGTTCATTTTTTTGTTTTATGTTTATATAGTTTACAGTTTATTTTAAGCATAATTTTATATTTAATATATTATCTATCTATCTATCTATCTATCCATCCATCCATCCATCCATCCATCCATCCATCCATCCATCCATCCATCCATATACATTTTACATTTAGGTAATAATTCACCCAAAAACGTAATTTTTTGTGTGACTTTGAAATGGCCTTATGACTTTCTTCAAGGAACAATAAATATTTATTTTCTCAAATTCCAATAAACGGTTGTCAGCTTGAAAAAAGGCTGAGCAAATTTGCTCATCCGTATCCTCATGTGTAATTCTCACTGTCTTCAGGCTGTGTATATCTAATTTAATTCCATTCCCACTGCATTTTTCCCCTTTAAGGTGTGATCTCGCTGTCACGCTCACTGCATGGAAAGGCAAATGCTGTCATCACCATGGTGATCACAGCACGGGACAGAGGCGGTCTCACGGCACCTGTCAATGCCAGAGTGAACATCAGCGTTGTGGCTGGATCAGTGGCACCTCCAGTGTTCGAACAGGCGCAGTACTTCTTCACCGTCTCTGAGGATGTACTCCGGGGTACCGAGGTTGGGGTAGTGAGGGCCAGCGGCAGGAATGGTTAGTTTCAGCTATTTCCATTTTACATCTTCTTGGAATTAAAATTATATTGTGTAAAAATAATCTAAAAGAAGTAGCCATGTGCAGCTGCATACTTTGACATAGCTCTGCTAACCTCACTGCTTTGGCTCTCTGAAGCATGAATTGGTGTCTGTGGGACAGTCAGGGGTGCTGAAAAGCCTGATGGGGAATATTTTCACTCTCGCTGAGCCAGTTGTGCAAATAGAGCAGCAGCTGCAGCGTGAACCTCATTAAACAGTCACATCCATCACATATTCCACATATTTCTCATGTTGCTGGAAATTATTATTTGTTGATGTATATTTTCTGATAGCACAGGCATATGTTGGGATGTTTAATGAAAAATGATGGGGAATTCTATAGGATGTACCTGTCTGTACTAGGGATGCACTGATACTACAATTCTGGCTGATAGTGATAAGCTGATAATGTGAAGCATAATTCATGTATGGCTGATAACTGATAAATTACCTGTATTTAAATTTGATAGTATTTTATCTAAATACATTTTAAATAAAACACTAAAAACGAAAAGTCATTTTAAATGTGAATTTTAATGTGAATTTAGGCCTCACGCCATTATAATGTACAGTATGAAAGATGTATATTCATTTTGAGATTTGAAAAAGATTAAATTTAATGGTGTTATTAAAGTATTTTTAACTTAACTTATATTTGGGGAACAAGTAAGAAATAATTGGGGAAATGTGAAAGTAGTAGAAATACGCATGTACAATTAAAGGGGTTATATGATGCTTTTTTAAAGATCATTATTTTGTGTATTTGGTGTAACAGAACAGAATAAACACATCATCTCCTGACACTGCGTTACTACGCCTTCTTTCTTTGTGTGAACATTTGAGCGGCATTACGCAAATATTTGTACATAGTGACGTAGACATGTGGGGCGTTTGAATGAGCTGTTTTAGGGGGCATGGCAGAGTCTTTACTTTGATAAAGAATATCTCTTTAGATTTGAGACTTTAGTCTTTGCAACTTTACAGATCTTCTCCATGCACCAAAAGCTTGTAACAATTCTAAGAGAAAGAAAAAAATTAAATCACATCATATGACCCCTTGAAGTATTAAGTATTGTATTTATCCAATATTTTTTTAAAGAAATGAATACTATTTGATTCTGCAAGGATGCATTAAAGAGTTTTACAATCCATTGTTACAAAAAGTTTCTATTTCAAATAAGTGCAAGTTTTTTTTTTAACTAATCTAATCAAGGAACCTTGAAAAATGTTTAGCAGTTTTCTCAAAAATACTAAGCAGAACAACTGTTTTCTACTTTTATAATAATAAGAAATGTTTCAAATCAGCATATTAGAATGATTTCTGAAGAATCACATGACACTAAAGACTGGAGTAATGATGCTAAAAATGCAACACAAGAATTAATTACATTTTAAAATATATTAAGAAAGCAGTTATTTTAAGTTATAACATTTCACAAGATGTTTGATAACATAAATGCTGCCTTGATGAGCATAATTAAAAACTAACTTTTTAATCAAAAAGTTGGATGTTTAAATCACTCAAAGGATGATCCATGAATCACCACCATTGTTTCCTTAAATTTCTCTAAGAAAACTGTCCTTGTAATAAATTTAGAAAGCCTCTTTAGATTAAATCATCTGCTAAATAACTGCTTATATATCTTATCCCATCTCTTTCTTGCTCCAGGAGTCTTTAAGGATGTCACCTACACTATCTCTGCTGGGGATCCAGATGGTTATTTCATGGTTGATCCAGAAACTGGAGCGCTCAGAACAAGCCTTCCTCTGGACCATGAGTCACGACCCTTTTACAACTTGGAAATTCAAGCTCGCAGCGGTTCCCCTCCATCTTTTGGAGAGACTCGTGTTCGAGTCACCATTGCAGATGTGAATGATAACGCCCCCATATTTTTCCCGTCATCGTCTGAGTCTCTGCTCCTACCGGAAGCCACAAAAATGGGTACTGTGGTGTACCGCGTACAGGCGGAGGACCTCGACTCCGGCCCTAATGGACAGCTGAGCTTTGACCTGATGTCGGCCGGAGTGCAGCGCACGTTTGGTGTGGAGCGAAGCAGTGGGGAAATCCGGCTAATTGGGAGTCTGTCGTATGACAGCGTACCTCGCTATGACCTCCAAGTGATCGCAAAAGACAGTGGTGCACCTCAGCTCAGCGCTACGTTTAGCCTGGTGGTTCACATCCAGGCGGAGAACAGCCAGGGTCCTATATTTGACACAATGACCTACCGTGTGGAACTGAAGGAGAACACGCCACTTAACACAAACTTCTTACAGGTCCGGGCGCTCAATAGAGATCCCAATGGAAATGAAGGGTCGTCCAAAGGTTCCACACCATCTTCCACACTGGCATACCGGCTCCGGCCTGATGGGGACGCAGCGGGTTTTGGGATTGCCCCAGACAGTGGATGGCTGTTTGTTAAGAGTGCTTTAGACCGTGAGGCCAAGGATATTTACCTATTAACTGTGGTCGCCACCTCTGGAAGCGGCCAGATGGGGAAGACCGGCAGCGCGACAGTGAGAGTTTCTGTCACAGATGAAAATGATAATTCTCCTCGTTTCTCTCAGGAGAGAGTGTTCTTGGCAGTGAGAGAGAACTTGCCTGCGGGAACTGGTTTCGGGAGGGTGTCTGCTACCGACCGCGACGCTGGTCTCAACAGCCGCCTTGCATACAGATTGCTCCACACGGACCGCTTCTTCCAAATCAATTCCCAGACTGGTGAGCTGGAACACAAACCTGCAAAAACATTTATTTATACATTTAGAACATTTTCTAGATGAGGGATTTTCAAGCTTTTTGACAAATAATATGGTTCGGCAGCTATATATTTTATGTATAAAGACCCATTAGTGTGAAAAATAGGTAAAATTGTGGAAACTTTATATATTTTTTTCTACTCACCGTTAAAGTACTGTTAAATGTATTCCCTCTGAAGAAAAACAAAACTTTGCCTATCAATAAACTAAAATAATTGATTATAATCTCCAAAACAAAATATTCCAGGTTTGGAAAGCAGTTTTTTGTTTTGTTTTGTTTTGTTTTGTTTTCATTCTGGGCATGGTTGAAAATCCCTCTCTAGACTCTTCATTAACTGTTATTTTAAAATTATTTATATACTGTATACTTTTATAAGTATTTATGAATATTTTTAATTAGATTTTATTTTTATATTTTCAGTATTTTATTTTTATTATTATCTTTTAATTTTTTAACTTTTGTATTTCTATTTAGATTTCATTTATTTTTATTGCGGGTTTCATAATTATAGTACTTAAACTTTATTTGTCCAAGGCCAAATTTCAGATTTTTTTATCTAATATTTATTTGTAATTTATTTCAGCTTTATTTCAATTAATGAAAATTTTTTAAAAATAGTTTAAGTTGACAGTAACCTCACTGAAAATCATTTGCAAGCATTCTAGACTGAGTATTCTGACTAACTCAAACATTTCACGTGTAGGTGAAATCAGTACCAGAGCAGCTCTAGACCGCGAGCAACAGTCCAGTTATCAGCTCATTGTGGTGGTTCAGGACGGTGGTACCCCTCCACGTAGTGCCACCGGAACAGCCCATATCACAGTGCTGGATGAGAACGACAACGCACCAGCATTCAGCCACACACAGCCCGACAGGGAGATTCTCATTCAGGCAAGAAACAGACTGGCACAGACTATATTTAAAGCTTTAAATCAGTGTGTCATAACATAGGTGCTTGTGTTTATTAAAGCACAGTTCACACATCATAAAAACATCATTACATCTGTACATAATATCTTGCAAAAATTGTTTATGCGACCTTGGATTTGTTCCCGCTCTTGAAGTTGTTTGTATCAAGTATAAGCAGCCAGACTGTGTTGTTTAAAACTTGCTTGATGTTTTCCAGGTTCAGGAGGGTCTTCCTGCCGGTTCTTTATTAGGAACTCTACACGCCAAAGACCCAGATGAGGGAGAGAATGGCACTATTTTCTACTCATTATCAGGTAAGTAAAAAGCTAGAATATTATTATTATAAGTTTTGGGTCTTCTTATTGCCTGAGGATGTTATTGCAAAATGGTAAACCTGTAAAACTTAACATGTCCTTACAGTTGTCTCTGTGCCCAATGTGATGTATTGTACAGATAATTATACTACCATATTTGTCTATATTTATGCTTCCATTTGCCCTTGCTTTTTAAGGCTCTAGAGTGGAACGTTTCTCCTTCAACCCAAACACCGGAGAGCTGCGCTCCTCTTCCTCCCTGAGGCGAGCTGAAAATGCAGAGTACAGCTTCACCGTCACTGCCACGGACCGTGGCGCTCCATCTCAGAGCTCTTCAGCTGTCTTACTTATACAGGTGAGAATATCCAGGCACTTTTTAAATCATCACTCTCAATGTTGGAATCAAGGTAAGCATGTAAGACCCCTGATCTAGTGGTGAGGGTAGATGTTGGACTTTGGTGCTCATGCAGGAGATGCAGATTTAAATCTGGCTTACGTCATGCCACTAACTCCCTCTCCTTCATAATTTCTCCTTTTTGGAGTTTCTATAGTTAAAAACTAAAATGGAAAAAAGTTAAAGCGAAGCCAGTAGCTCACATTTAACTATATTTGTGTAGCATCAAGTAGCCATTAGTTTAGTTTAGTTTAGTTTAGTTTATACTCCAACATTTGACCAGAAACTGAGTGTAACTGAAGTCTTCAAAAATTAATAATGTTATTATATATTATAGTTTTATATACAGTACTATTAAGTATATATACTATTAAAGTCTTATTTATAAATATTTTAGAATTATCTTTTATTTTAATATATATATATATATATATATATATATATATATATATATAGTAATTTCATGTATTTTTAGTTTAATATGTGCTTTTGTCATTTTTATTTTATTTTATCTTTTCTGCCCGTGCAAAACTTTCCGATAGGTGTTGTGTGTGGTTGCCAAGGTGCCTGTAGTGTTTTTAGCAGATTTTGGCGGGTAGCTTCAAGTCATAAGACTGCCCTTAATTAATTATTTTTTAGTTAATCTGCCAAAATCTTAAAATCTTGCTGCATGAGCACCAATATGGACAAGTCATCTTTCACTGTGCCAAACTATCATCATACTTAACAGTCCCCTGAGCTGTGGCATCATTATTCAAGCAGGGAAATGAGCTGTGACCCAGAGGCCAGCTCCTGCCTATGCAAACACAAACACCTCAAAACTCCCAGGATTATTTCCTGTTCCAGAGGAACGGACTGTAACACAAAACCCTGTATTAATCCCAACACTCAGCATGGAACTGCATGAATCAGAAATGTCAAACTATATCTTTGACAATAGAATAATTTCAATGGTTTTTCATTCCAACGTAAAAGAATCCGTATTCTAAAGAGTTTGTTCTCTGCAGAATGATTCTTGCCAGTTTTTTTTAGCTAAACATCTTTAGTGCTTTTACAGATGTGATTTCAAAAAATGAGTTGGAGGCTAATTGTAGAGTGTGCGGCTGCATGTGATTTCTGTTCTTTCTGTGTGTATGGGGAAGATGAGAGTGAGAGGGAGACAGAGGGAGAATGCACCTTTGAATCAAGTGTTCCCAGATGGCTCTGATGAGGCCCAGCTGTGGTTCCCCATGATCAAACAGAAAGCTGCAAACCTTGGTAGCGCTAAAGCCGATATGCCCGCACTGTAGCAATCTCAAGATAATATTTTACATGCCATCTGTAATGCCAGCTTCATTTTGAAAGTCCAGTGTACTTTGCACCTAAAAAAGAGCCCAGAGATTGATCAGTGTCAATCCTTATGTTGCTTTCCTTCTTGTGATCCGGGGTGTGTGTAGTGTTTTGTTTTTACATTGGGATAATAGTATGAAAGGCTTCACCTGTCAACCATTTTCCAGCATTTACTGTACTTCAAGGTCTTGGGAAATAATATCACGGGCCTTTAATGTGGCATGTTCACTCCATTTTATTCTCTCAGTATTGAAAGAAGTCTTTAATGGTAACCAAGGCTGCATTTATAAAAATACAGTAAAAATAGTAACATTGTGAAATGTTGTTATAATTCATAAAGAACAGTTTTTTTGTTGTTGTTGTTTTTTTACAGTGTTATTCCTGTAATGCAAAGATGAGTCTTCTGTGTCACATGATCCTTCAGAAGTCATTCTAAGATACTGATTTTGTCTCAAGAAACATTTCTTATTATTATCAATGTCGAAAACAAATTCTTTGAATGGAAAGTTCAGCATTTATTTAAAAAACAGAAATCTTCTCTAAAATTATAAATGTCTTGACTGTCACTTGTTGTCAATTATTTGGAAAGTTTCATAGTTCAAGGAGGTGTATTGTAAAATATACTAGTTGAGCTTAAAAAGCAACTAACGTTTCTTCTGAAATCTTTGGTTTCCAATCTGTAGGTCATTGGCTCTACAAGGACTCCTCCAAATCCCAACACCTTATCCATGACTCTCAACTCAGTAGAGGGAGCCAAGCCAGGCTCTGTTATTGGCTCAGTTAGAGCACATGACCAGCGTGAAATGACCTTAAACGGTCAGGTGACCTACCTTGTAGTGGGAGGCACAGATCACGAAGGAACCTTTATGGTTGACCGTCTCACAGGAGATGTTTACTTGGCTAGAGAGCTGGATTATGAAAAAGGGTCATGGTATACTCTACAGATCGAAGTGGACGATTTCTCCAAGGCATATCCAACCTCTCACATGGTACAGCTGGAAATCAACGTGCAGGATATTAATGACCACGCACCAGAGTTTCCAGAAGATCCAGTAACTATTGTTATTCATGAGAACATACAAGCTGGCTCCTCCATTTACACCTTCCAGGCGGCTGATAAAGATGGCAGTGGACCCAACAGCGAGATACGTTATTCTATCCAACATCAGTGGCCTGACATCCCAGATCTCTTTAGTTTTGATCCTGTCACAGGAGTCTTAAAACTGGGCCGAGAGCTGGACCATGAGGAGACCTCCAGCCTGTTCCTGGTGGTCCATGCAACGGATTCAACCTTGGACCCCAATGAGAGACTCTGGGGATCGGTGACGGCACGAGTGTTCGTCACCGATGAGAATGACAATGCTCCGATCTTCAGCTCCCCGACTGCTGTTAGTGTGATGGAGGACCAGCCTGTGGGGTTCGTCCTGCTTTACGTCATCGCCCGGGATGCAGACCAGGGTGAAAACGGCCGAGTGTCCTACAGGATCATGTCAGGAAACACAGCAGGGCGGTTCGGCCTCAACCTGAACAGTGGTAAGAATCATTATTTCATTCTATTTGAAAAACATTGTTTTTTTTCACACCAAGCTGCTTATGGGCCATTTGCTCAAATCCAGAAGTAATTTAGCAGAACAGATACTTTACTTGAACAGTTATTCATGGGAGTGCACTTTGATTTTGGCCCGTCAACCACACCTCTTTGGCGATGGAAATATGCATGTTTTAGTTTGAAATTCCTCTCGTTCTCCAAGAATACAACCATTTACAGCTCACGCAAAATTAGATTAAATAGACAAAGTAACCTAATCGACTGAACAGCTGTAGTCAATTATTCTTCCATTATTGTCAGATGGTTTATGATGTAGGTTAGGGTTTCATTTCTGTTCTAAATAAGGCGTATACTATATACTATGTATATAAAAGTTGGGTTGAAGCACACAATAAAGTCAGCTGATATTAGCCAGACACTGAGGAGAAAGTCTTCAAACTCTTTGGACACTTTAAGTAGGTCTAAAGTTTGAAGTTAAGCACAAAACCAGAGCTACCGTATTCAGAAGCAGAAGCCAGCTCAAACATCTCAATGATGTGTTTAAAACTATTGTTTGTTGGACTATAAATAAAAAAAGGGGGCCACACACAGACTTCTCGCAAACACACAAAAATATTTCGCAGTCAGCAAGCAGTCAAGTTGCCATATCGACCACAGGGGTGTGTTTATCCTGAGTGACCCTCGCCTGGGGTCTTGTTGGTGACAACATTGCAGAGAGGTATAGATGGAAAGGTTCAGAATGGACTCATCAACAGCTTTCTTCATTGGTCTTCATACCAGAAAGTCAGCAAAAAGCTTCATTTTCAAATTCCTTGTAGAGAGTGGAGTAGCTAAACTGAGGAGAAAAACAGAGGATGAATAAAGCTAAAATGAATGTTAGACTGTAGTTATGGATATTGTGTTTGACTTCTATATTGTATGAGCAGTTTTTATGTTCACATAGTAAAGAAGAATTAGCCCCTGAAGCAATGAATGAATATACAGATAAGGAAAACTAAAAACTTCATAGCATCCCCTTTCTTCTCAGTGGGTTTTTTCTCAGCTGGCACATGTATTATTATATTATATAAAAAATTATAAACAATCTGTATAAATAATAAATGTCGAAGCTGAACTATTACATTTACTAAAAATCAAATGAAAATAAATTACAGCTAAATAAAAAAAAGTAAATCTTTTTTCTAACGGGATTGTCACCAGTATTTGTTTTGGTGGGCTATTTTAGTCACAAATGAACTTCTAACCTCAGCAGAGCAACTGATTTGCCCAACCATATTCAAATAGAGCTTTAAGATATAATGAAATATTACAATTATGCATAGTATAATTATAAAACAGAGCAGCTCCCTGACCTCGGTCATACGTCTCCAGCCACAGGGCGAACGTTCACAAGGCCATCTGCAGCAGATTTACAGATGTTTTTCTCTTCTTCAGGCTCTCTCTCCATCCTCAAACCTCTGGATCGTGAGGAACAGGAGAGCTACAACCTTACCATAGTCGCTGAGGATCATGGGATGCCTCAGCATTCCACCACTCAGGTGCTGTCCATCCAGGTGATTGACGTGAATGATGAAGCACCATGGTTTGAACGCAGTGAATTTGAAGCCCAAATCAAAGAGAACAAGCCAGCAGGAACGAGCATTCTGAAGGTCTCCGCCTCAGACCGGGATGACGGTGAGGAATAGTTGATTAATTCCTGCAATAATCCATGTGTTAAATGAGCCTTTACTTCTAAAAAGAATCACCTACATTTTGGGCTATTCCAACCTTTTGTAAATTCATGATCTGTGTCTGAAATCTTCACCATCTGGTAAAAGCAGTTGTGTTGTGCTGCGGTGAGGGCAGTGTTTTTTTTTACGCTTCCTGTGGCGGGTATGAGGGACTCATTCTCAGCCCCCTGGGCTCAGTGAGAGAGTGAAGGAGAGAAGGAGAGAATTGTAAAGACATTCTTCAGGAAGCTTTAATTGAGTAAGCAGGTGCTCGTGCCAAAGCTCGCTGACTTTGCACGCAATCTGGCACCCGTATGTCTTTGGTCCACACTTAACACTTGTGTGGACCACAACTCGGGGGCTGAATCAGCAAAATTAACTACTAATGAAACCAGTATTAAATCCAAGATGAAAAGGTTTGAACCTGGATATTATACAGTATGACATGTTACTTCTGTTTCAATTCACATCAGGTTGTTTACTTCCTGTACACATTCTAACTCAGAAAGGAAGGGAAGACTACTCATACTACTTTTGTACAGTATAATACAGTATAAATACTGTGCACTTTGTCCTAATTTTCAGTATTACCTACTACATTTGCCACTTGACCGAATACTGTGTCCCACAATGCAATGCACCTGATTTGATCTACCATGATTTTTACCATCTCTCTTTTGACTTGTAATTTGATCTGACTGTCAAAAGACATAAAAAAAATCCTGAAAATATTTAAATAAAAGTTCAATAATATATTTAGGTACATTATTACTATTAAAATAATTCAAATATAAAGGACAATGTAGTATAGAACTGTTTGAAAGGTTTCCCTTTCATCTAAAAAAATAGTTGGTAATGTGCAGTGTTTACTGTGCAGTATTCAGAAGCCAGTTTGCTAGTATTTGATTCTGATCATTATTGATTATATATTTCTATTTTTGTTGCAGGCACTAATGGCTTGGTAATTTACGGTGGTGTGACTGAGGATGGATTCACAATTAATCCAGAGACGGGTGTGATATCTGTCACTCAGGTTCTAGACAGGGAGCTTCAGGACCACTACACTGTAACAGGTACATAAACACAGGATCTGCAAATAATATGGCTGAAACAGTGTTATTTTAGGATTATCTGTTATAGTATTTATTAATATTGAATTAACTTTTTCAGTTATTTTATTTTATGATATGTATTTTCATTTTAGTTAATATTTTAGTTTTATATGCTTTTATTTTTTTATTTAGTTTTAAATAAAATTTTTGTGATTCAGCTTAAATAAAAATTAGAAATTTAGAAATAAATGTTTTCTTTCCACATTTTTGGTTTATTATTTATTATTTACGTTTTTCATCTAATATTTATTTTATTTTAGCTTTATTTAAATTACCGAAAGCGATTCATTTTAGTTAATAACAACACTTATCTGAAAATGGTTATAATATTATTAAAATATAATTTTCTCTAATTATAATTTCTAATATTATTAAACTTAACAATCCTCCTTATATCTTGTGTATGAAATAGTTTATGCAAAAGATGGAGGCATACCCCCTAACTTTGCCAAGGCTAAAGTGCACATCACAGTTCTGGATGAGAATGATAATGCTCCTGCTTTCGGGCAGCAGCATTACAGTCTGGAAGTGCCTGAGAACCAAGAGCCTGTGGAGCTGTTCACCCTCAAAGCCACAGACTTGGACACCGGAGAGAGTGGACGACTGGAATATAAGATCACTGGTAAAACATTTTGGATATTTAGATAATGTATGTATAGAGGTACATGTAGACGAGCATCTACAGTGTATTACAAACCAGATTTAGTCTTTAAGTTAAAACACACTGCATTTTGAATTACATGTGGTCAAGGCATGTTACTATTTTTGTTCACAGTTCAGACTTGTTTCTTATAAAAAAAAAATCCAGTCTGCTTGATTGTTAACAAATGCCATGTCTGTGTGTTGCAATTCTAGCTGGGGACCCAGATGGTGACTTCAGACTTGATGGTTTTTCTGGAGCTCTGTCTACCTCAAGACCTCTGGACAGAGAGCGGAAGAACAGTTATTCTTTGAAAGTGGTGGTTCAAGATCACGGGAGCCCCTCTCTGAGGAGCACAGCCACTCTGGACATCTCAGTCCTTGATGTAAACGACAACAGCCCTAAGTTTGGAAGCAGTAGCTACACCGTCGATGTCTCAGAAGATGCTGCTGTAGGTTCGTTGGTGCTGGATGCGACAGCCACAGATATGGATGAGGGAGAAAATGGCCAAATCTTATACTTCCTTAGTCAGGAAGCCAAAGGTTCATTCACAGTACATCCATACACGGGGCGGATGACTACCGCAGCACCTCTGGACCGAGAGAAAAGAGCTTCTTACACCTTCCAAGTGTATGCGGTTGACCTGTCACCCGCCGAACCCCGCAACACCACAGCCCAGGTAACCGTTACCATCCTGGATGTCAACGACAATGCACCATTCTTCATCCAGGACCCGCTGATTATCAACGTGTCCAGTGGAAGTGTGTCCATGCATCAGGTGGTGGCCACCATGAGAGGAGAAGATAAGGACTTCGGAGCCAACGGGTCAGTGTTCTACCGGTTTGCAATGCCAGTCAGAGGATTTGCTATTAACTCACTAACAGGGGAGATCCAGACCACCGAGAAGCTCCAGACCCTGACGCAAACCCAGCACACCCTCATAGTGGAGGCCATGGACCAGGGCAGTCCTCCCCAGTCTTCTCTAGGGGTGGTGATCGTCTATGTGAAGGAGCAAGATTACAAGGGCATTCGATTCTCTCGCACCACCAGAGATGTTAGCATACAGGAGAATGCAGCTAAAGGTAAGCAGAGAATTTACAGTAAAAATTCTTTAAAAAATAAGCGTGCTATTAGCTTAGTAGATTTGTATTGTTATAAAAAGCTATTTTTTTTTCCTTGCAGTCCATTTCATGGAAAAAAGATTAATAATATTATCATTTTATAAAATAAATTACAATATAACAAATAAATAATGAAGATGATTAAAGTCAACATCAGCATTATTTTACTTTCTTAATAAATGTATCTGATCATATTGTTATTCCAAAATAGAAAAAGTCATTAATTAAAATAAAATAAATTTGACTGTTGTTTTAGCTGACATCATCACAGCCAAGCACCATTATGACAGGGAAAGATTATGTTAATTAACCTATTTTAGATTATTACATTTGTAAAAAAAAAAAAAAAAAAAAAAAAAAATATATATATATATATATATATATATATATATATATATATATATATATATATATATATATATATATATATATATTTGTGTGTTTATAAAATTACAATAATTATCATAAATACCACTTATAAAAATTACTGAAAATAGATGAATGCACTTTTTTTATAATAATAATTTTATGATAATATAATTTAATACCTATTAATGTGATACAGATTATGACAGTAATAGCAAATGACGGATCAAAAAAAAAAGAATTCCACTGGGACACAAGATGCTATTTTTTCATGATCCAATCAATTCCAGTTGGATAATATTACTGTAGGCCCCACCCTACTTTTTTATTTATTTTATTTATTGATATCCTGTTTCAGAAAAACACATTACAAGTCTATATAAGCAAAATGGGTTGAAAAATCCACTTCATGTTGATTCTTTATACAAACAGTTATCAACTTTCATTAAGTTACATGTATAAAACCCATCTTCTCACAGTCCATTGCAAAAATATACAGACCATTTTAATTATTATAATAAATCCTAAACTAAAAGCTATTCTTTGTGGTTTCTTCATTACAAAGCACTGGCATGAGGCAGTTGAAAACTTTTGCAATGAACTGCATGATGAAACTGTAGCATTGTATTTCAGCACTCACTGGCACAGTCACTGTTGTTAGGCACTGAAAGCCAATCCATCAGTTTAAGTGAATGTAGCAGAAGAGTATTGAGTTTTTTGTGTTTTTTTACGCACAGGCACTGCAGTCGCCCAGGCTCAGGCTCAGCACCCTGACGGCACCCGTGACGGCATCTCTTACAGCATCTTCAGTGGAAACAGATACCATTCCTTCAGCATCAGCTCCAGTACAGGTCAGATGGGAAACCTGTGAAATATGAAAACAGCATAGTTTTGAACAAAATGCATGCATGAACTCAGAAAGTTGAAAAATAATATTGATTATATACAATGCCAGCGAGCTGACCTACTTCACTGGATTATTGGTGCTTTCATAGGTGAAATCTGGGTACAGAGCTCAAATGGCCTGGATTTTGAGGACACTCCAAGACTCCGTCTAGTGGTGAAGGCTGAAACTACATCCTCAAGCTCCTTCATGGCTGTCAACCTGATTCTTCAGGATGTCAATGACAATCTACCCCGATTCCAGCTGCAGAACTATGTGGCTTATATGCATGAAGCACAGGGCTATGACTTTCCCATCATTCAGGTAAGTGGTTTCTTATTTTCTGGTATTTCTAAGAAGTCTAAGGAAATTAAAAACATACTGGGGAAAGTATTAAGAAAAAAAGTTCTACAGATAAATTTATTTTTCATAGTAAATTTTCCCACACTAGCCAATTACAGGAGAGTTAAGAAAATGTACCCTTGAAAATGATATTATTTTTGTTAGCCATACAAACCATTAAATTACTTACCTGTTTTTTCGGCACCTGTTTCTGACATAATGTCCGTAAGTGTGAGATTTAAACCATTATGTTGGAGTTCCTTATAAAGTTACCAAAAATGTTTAATGTTTTCGAATACATTAGGTTGTGGCAGAGGATGTTGACCAGGGTCAGAATGGTCAGGTGACTTACTCCATTGAGTCTTCGAGTCAAAGTGGCCTTTTCAAGATTGACCCTCTGACCGGCAGCCTCACAACCACGGCCATTATGGACAGAGAAATCTGGACACAGGCACAGTGAGTGTATATCATGTTTGCTCAGCCAGTGAATCAGTGCTGGGCCGGTCTTTAATTTCCTTCTGTTTCATGGAATGTAACTGTCCTTCCAGAGTTATTTACTTTGTGTGTGTAATGTGTTCAAGCCCTCGTAGTTTTTTTTTACCTTATGTTTTTTGTTTCTAAAATGTTCCCCGACTCCTATAAAGCTGTGTGCTTTTAATTTACTACATTTTTGGTCTGTTAGTGCTTTTGGATTGTTGTACGAATGTTTTTTCTGAAAACAGAAGACATTGTTTGTTCTCTCTCTCTTGATCCCCAAAAGAAACTGAACAGACACATCTAGCACATGATGTATGTTAGGAAAAATTCATCTAATCCTTTATTTTATCTCATTTGAATCAGGCTGGTGATAAAAGCCACTGATCGTGGCAGCCCTAAACTAGTAGGCACTGCCACCATTACAGTGATTATTGTTGACCTCAATGACAACAGTCCCACCATCCCAGTGCCACGAGAAATTAGAGTGCCAGAAAGTAAGTGAACTTACTGATGACCTTTTACCTTTTAACCTTGAAAGACATGATATCAAGCACTTTGATTATTGTACTTGTATCTGAATGTTTATGTCCTTGTGTCCCACTTACAGACTCTCTTATCGGTACTGAGATCACCCTGGTTACAGGAAATGATGTGGATTCTGGCCCAGTGCTGTCTTACTCTTTGCAGCTAGACGCTTCATCACAGGGAAAATTTGATATCCATCGTTACAATGGCCGTGTGTCTCTGACAGCACCACTGGACTTTGAGGAGAGGACATGGTACACGTTGACTATTCGAGCTTCAGATTCAAAGCACCAAAGTGAAGCCAATTTAACTGTCTTGGTGGAGGACATAAATGATAATGCACCTACTTTTACACAAGATCTATATCAGGTGATTTTTCTTTCTTTCTACAATTTAAAGTATTTTAAAACAATGCCTATCTCTGGGATAAATGAAGGTTTATTGGCTACATTGTTCTCTATCATATTATTGTAAAAAGTTAATGTATTAGGATTAGGACATTTATTAAAGAATAAATATACACCAGAATAAAGTGTGCTGTTGTCATTATGCATTTAGCAGATGATTTTATTCAAAATGACATCACTGTGAATACAGGAAAAAGCATGCCAAGTAACAGCTGCTTTGTTGACTTTGGTTTCCAGGTAACACTTCCAGAACATTCTCCATCAGGCAGTCCTGTTATCACAGTAACAGCAACAGATCGAGATTCAGGAGAAAATGGAAAGGTCACCTATCGAGTCGTGTCTTCAACGAGGGATGGGTTTAACATTGATCCTAAAAATGGTATAAGCTCAGTGTTGATACTAAGCGTGTTGATCGTTTTGGCAGTGGCTATTTACACAATTGAAAGAATGGATACTGTATGTTTTTTATATAAAGTGTGAATAGTGGTAGATAAATATGCAATAATTATAAGTAGCAACAAGCATCTTGTATACAATAAGTGCAATTAGTAGTAGATGCTATTTGCATAAAGTGGTGTGTGGAGTTAATGAAAACTGCCTCTACCAACAAGGTCAGTTGCACTTAGTTTAAATAGCCACAGCCTCTAGTTTTAGCATATAGTTTATATTTAAAGCATTAACATTGTTGTAAAAACGCTTCCAATGTCTTTAAAGGTACCCTTTTCATCAGACAAAAAGCAGAATTTGACCCGGAGCAGCCCTCTGTGAGTGTAGTCATTGAAGCTCGTGATGGGGGGTCTCCACCTCTGTCATCTTCTGCTACAGTCCAAGTTCAGCTGATAGACGTCAATGATAATGCCCCCATATTCCACCAGATGGAGTACAAAGCCACAGTGTCTGAGGACCAGTTACCTGGAGCCACCATCCTGACATTAGAGGCAGTAGACGGAGACCTATCTCAGGAAAACTGTGGTTTTGATTTTGCAATTGCCAGTGGGAATGTTGGAAATGCTTTTCAGATTGAGAGCAGCGTTCGTTTCATAGAGGGCCATGGCTTCCAAACTGTAGGAACCCTGATCCTGGCGGAGCGACTGGATTTTGAGGCATCGTCACGCTATAACCTCACCATCGCGGTCTCGGATCGTGGTGTTCCTCAACGTAGCTCCAGTGTACCAGCCATCATCACAGTCACTGATGTGAATGACAACCCTCCTGTCTTTGGCAGACCTGAGTACATAGTGTCTTTGAGTGAGGGGGCAGCTGCTGGTACAGAAATCTTACGTGTGACTGCAACTGATCCTGATTCAGCTCCCTATGCAGAGGTCCAGTACAGCATCAGCTCTGGAGATGAGATGAAACTCTTCTCTTTGGATCAGTGGACTGGGGCACTGAGGCTTCAAAGGCCTTTGGACCGAGAGAGCCGGACTTCTCATGTCGTTATAGTACAAGCCTCGGATGGCCATGGCCATTTTGCCTTGGCTCCTATTAGTGTAGAGGTAAAGGACATAAATGACAACAGACCTTACTTTCCCATTGCTACATTAACGGCCAGTATCCGTGAGAACCAGCCGCCTAACTCTGCTGTGACTGTGTTACATGCAATCGATTATGATACAGGAGTTTATGGACAGCTTAAGTATTATTTGATGGACCACTCTGGCCTAGGTAAAGACCTCTTCTTGGTGGATTCAAACTCGGGAGAAGTTCGTACCAGGCAAATATTTGATTTTGAGAAGGTGAAGTCATTTAACTTCATTGCTTTAGCTGTGGATGCAGGCAACAACTCGGCTACTGTCACAGTGCAGGTCTATGTAACAGGAGAGGATGAGTATGATCCAGTTTTCACCACTTCAGACTTGTCCTTTGAGGTACCAGAGGGAGCCCAAAAAGGTCAGAGCATTGGGCAAGTACAGGCCAATGATGAGGATGGTGGGGTGGATGGAATTGTACTCTACTCCTTCCCCAATTCCTCTCCTTATTTTGATGTGAATAAGACCACAGGTGTTATCTACCTAAAGATGGACAACTCTGGCAGCTCAAGCGGAGGGAGTCGCTCGAAGAGGGAAACCCGCCTAATGACTATAGATGTTACTGCCCACAGCCCTCTTGACACCTCAAGAGTAGCTTCCGCTCAGGTCACCATTGACGTAACCAACACCTCCTTTGGTCTTGCAACAGACCTTAACATCCTTCTTGTGAGCATAATTGCTGCCTCTCTTGGAGTAATAGTCTTGTTAGTCATAATTGCTGTAGTCCTTTATCTAGTAAGATCAAAGCGCAAGAAGAAAGGACAAGACACTGGGAATAGGACCGTGTCTTCAGGCACAGCTTTGCAGAAGTTGGATGAGCCTAAACCCACAGGGGGCGACAAGATCTATCATCAGGCGCTACCTGGATACGCAGGTGATGAGGTAGGAACTGGTGGAGGCCCCTACACTCGAGGAGGATCCCTAGATCCTTCTCACTCCAGTGGACGGGGATCTGCCGAAGCAGCAGAGGATGACGAAATCCGTATGATCAATGAGTACCCAAGAGTTGCAAGTATCACCTCCTCCATGCAAGAGCACATCTCTGCCAGGGGCCCTGATTCGGGTATTCAGCAGGATGCGGACCAACTCTCTGATATTTCTTGTGAACCAGGGCCACTTGATGCAAGCCAGTGGTTTAAAACTAAGAAACTTGGGAGCATTAGTGGGAGCCTCAGTGGTACCCTACTCTCTGGTCAGCTCCCAGTGTACAGAGATGAAGGTGGGGGCTACCTTGGAGTAGGTCGTGGGTTAAATATTTCCCACCCGAAAGATTACGCTTTCCCTGAGGATGGTAAACCCTCGGTTGATGGCTCCCTCACAGCCATAGTTGCAAGTGATGAGGAACTGCGAGGCAGCTACAACTGGGACTACCTTCTCAACTGGTGCCCTCAGTTCCAACCCTTAGCCAGTGTCTTTACAGAGATTGCCAGGCTAAAAGATGAGAGCTTGCCTCCCAATAATCCACGCAGACCCTTTCAACACAAAGTTAAGACAGATCCCAAGCCAAGAATTGACCCTCCACCCCTCATTACCTCAGTGGCTCATCCAGGAGCCAAATCTGTTCCACCTAAACCTGCCATAGCACGGACGTTCCACCACTTAACATCCCTAAGGCGTTCACCTATAAGCCATGAGGGCTCCATCTCCTCTGCAGCCATGTCTCCAAGTTTCTCACCTTCACTGTCCCCACTTGCTGC
Organism: Carassius carassius; assembly: GCF_963082965.1. Taxonomy (NCBI): domain Eukaryota; kingdom Metazoa; phylum Chordata; class Actinopteri; order Cypriniformes; family Cyprinidae; genus Carassius; species Carassius carassius. Next base: position 10,942,851 of record NC_081803.1, on the reverse strand, counting down.
ACGGTCCCCAGCTGTCTCTCCATTTGGTGTCACTCAAGGTCCCTCAGCCTCCATCATCAGCACCACAGAGCACTCTCTGGAGCACAGTGATGAGGCTGAGATGAGGATTTAAAGCAACATTGTACTCCATTTTGTGGAGGACATTTTGTCTTTTGATAAGACATACAGTATTAGTCACTCTAGCAATGTTGTATACCTGGAAAGACAGTCGCTCAGCCATGACAGTGACGCAGGTGTCTGGTAACTGAAAGGGTAAAAACATTGTGCGGCAACGTTACCCTTCTTCAGAGCCACCGCAGTGTTGATATGAGTTGTGTGTTGCTTTGTTTTGTCTCACTGGCTGGCCAGGGAGGCAAGACGTTGATTACTCCTTTTGTTTGTTTCTTTTTATACTGATGACTCAAACAGCTTTGAAACTCCAGTGTTTTGTTAAATCCATACAAAATAGCTGCTATTGTCATACTTTGTAGACTGCAATGAAAACTGTATGTATGTTTATGACTGGGAGATGTTTTTCTTTTTTTCTTTCTTTCTTTTTTTTTTACAGTGCTATTTACATGTTTTTTTTTTTAATGAAGGACTTGCTATTGCTTTGAATGAAGTTCTTACATTTTAGAGATATTCTTTGTATGTATATGTATGCCAGCCATAATAAGTGTATTATCATTGTATAGTGTCTAGGATCACCATACTGTGCTGTTGTGAAATTTTGTGACACTTGTAATGTGAATGATTGGAAGATTGTTGTATTTTATTATTTATAAACAGAAAACCTGAAAGTGTTGAAACTTCCCATGTTTCATAGTGTTGTATTATAGGCCTTTTGAAGTTGTATTCTCCCTTCCCCTTTGAACTACAATGTTAGCATCTTAGCTAATTTATTGTAAAAACAAAAATAAAAGACAGGGCCATACTTTTTTCGGCTAACCTGGACCTTTCAGGAAATCAGTGAAACCTCAGTCTCTTCTCTATGTAAATAGTTTCTTACAAAACAGCAGCTCTGTTACACTGTTTCTGCTGATTTTTCTGACAATAATTAAAAAGGTTTTGTATACATATGCATAAATTATAGTTAATCCATTAGTAAATTTCACCTGGGATGCAGTTTATTTAACTTTCAGGATGAAGTGAATCAAATGGACCTTCTTTTGTAATAGGCAGTGAATGGTTTCTGTTTTGAGAATAAACTTCAGAAGTGCCATGCCGATTTTTTTATCTCACATCCTCCTCTGTGGAAAGCAATTTAAGCATTTGAATGACCTTCCAGAGATGTTTTGCTGTGTCTGGTGCATGCATGATACCGCCACTGCCTCAAGTGTAACTGGCCCCTGTTCAGCACCCAGAAAAGTTGCAAGGAAAAAAGGGGCCTGCTATTTATGAAGACTGTCTTACACTATTCACTTTAAAAGTTGACATTTAATTGTCTCTTAGTCTGCTTTCCGGCAGCAGTACAGTTTAAATCATCTGTACGTATTTAAATTAAATATTAAATTCCTACTGATTTCTTTTGTCAAACCTGAGTCTTTTGTCTTCCTTCCTCCAAGTTTAAATAAATATGTGGATGGAGAGTTACAAAGTAATCTGGCTTTTAGGGAAAAAAAGAAACATGAGAGGTCGGACTCAAATTTGTCCTTCATTAAAAAGCGATTTGAGAGAATCCAGTATGTTGCAAAGACCTAGACTAAAGCCGGGCCTCAGGCTATGTATAACCAGAGACAGGGTGTGCCCATTCTTAAATCAGTTGCAGCTATGAAGACATATTTCCTCAAATTATATTTGTCCATACAAAAAGAAAATAACATGGATATTGCTAATTACGCAGCATAGGAATTAGCTGAATCAAATAGCTATGACTTATATATTTGCTATAATCATGTTGTTTATGCGAGGCAATCACTCATGCATACTCATTGTCATGTCAAGTAGCTATCCAGATGCAATGGACAAAAAATACACCATTTTCACACAGAGTCAGAACAATTGTAGCCTGTCACTGAGGCAGTACCCTCGAAAGGGACAACTTTGTATATCTTATTTACACCAAAAAGCTGTATATTAGAACCTTCAAAGATACTGCCCGGGAACAAGCTATTGTAGTTTTTTCGGACAGAGATTCATCTCTTCTCCATCTCTGTGCTATGCATGTCTATGACTGATTTACACCATCCCAGATATCACAAAGAAACAACAGTCTCACTAGTTTGCTCAGTCAGTGACTTATGAACACTGCAATGAGTTGTGTGTCCCTTGTATAAACATACTTTCTTGATCACTGATATTACTTTAAAGATTAGATTTAACCTTAGTCTGATATAAGCATTGTGATCTCTGGCACATGTAGTATTTAGCTCTGTTATCAAGATCTGTTATCAAGTCTAGTTACTACACAGGTTGTACATTTTACTGCTTTCTGCTGTTTTATATTAGGTTGTTTATTCCTTTTTGCAACATTTCAAATTCGCATTGTTTGCATGTGGAGATGTTTATCTACATATTGTCATCTAGCTTTTACATGCCTTTTAAATTCAGTTTGAATTAGTATAGCTATCATAACCTGAGTTTTCCATTTAGCTGTCATTAGATGTGGGGGGGGGTTTATGCATTTTTAAGATTTATAATTTCTTAAATGCTTTGGTAGAAAAACAAGGGAAGTCTCCAAAGCTCCATTCAAGTTGAAAATACACTTCAAAGAAAGATCCCGCACTTTTAGACTTGGCTATTAAAACAAGTCTGCTATACCCATCAGGTCCATTGTAATGATCCCTGCATTCCTCACAGAAAAAATAAAAATAAAATTCACGTAACTTTCATTGATAAGAATTGCTCTGCGAAGTCAAAATTACTTAAGTAGAACAGAAACCAAATAGTAAATGTCTCTATGAATTTGAGTTATGCCAAACATTTATTTTGAATTGCAGGACCATTGTTTTGGCTGTTAGATCTTATCATCCTGAGAGGCAATAATTGTTCTTGAAAAGTGGATCTGTTAATTAAGAGCAGATCTGGCTCAAGCAGAGGGGAGGTTTCTGCATTTTCTGCATTTCTGTCTTCAACTTTATTAGAGCAGACTGAAAGTCACCCTCAAAATCTGGGTGATTCAGAGGGGACTTACTGCTCAAGTGTTGTGCTACTTTTCCACTTTAACACTAGAAATGTTGCTTTGCTCTTCTAACATGTTTTCTGTGAAATCTGTCCATTCCTGTCTTTCTGATTGAGGTCTTTGATTTCTTCGGTTTGTATTGCTCTTATTGCATATCTGATATGCTGGTTCATATTTGCTTTCTGACTTAAAGATGCCTTTCTTCATCCTATTCACCAACCTGGAAAGTCACCAAAATAAATATTATTTAATATGTAATGGTCATGAAATATATATATATATATATTTTCCATATAGGCTAACTTGATAGATGTGTCAAAGTGAGGATTTTCCTATTTGGAGAATAAGAGTGATGGAAGAAGACTGAGAAAGGTTATATCAACCTTATAATGATACTTTTTTTTTTGCTTCAGAAATTCCTACTCGGTTTCACTGTTTTATTTGTTTAAATGTAAAATTAGATTATACCAACACTGCTGTAAGGAGTGTTTCCTTATTTAGGAGGAGATATTTGCTGTCTGTCAGCGGTTGTGATCAATGACTCTAACTGAGGAGAGTTGGTGCCGAGTGGCCTCTCTCAGGATCTGGGCACGAACTGGAGCTGAACGCGGAGGTGGACAAAACTATACCAGACACGACTGATAGATCCCATCAACAGCTCCTGATTTATTACAGTCCAGGCTTGAGAGAGAATGAAAGAGATGGAATGAGAGAAGGAAATAGCTGCAGAAGTAAAATACAGTTTGACTTTAGATTGGATAAAAGTCAAAAGTGTCATGTCCTCTCAGTAGTTTAAGCTAATATGATTTTAACTACAACTTGAAGAAAAGGTTGCATAATTATTGTAGACAAATAGACGGTGTATGGGACAATCTCATTAAAGAGAGTGTTTGATTGGACAAAAACCTTTGTAGTGCAGAATAAGTCATTCGTATTTTTTCTGTTTTCCCAGAAGTGAAATCTGGAATTTTTAAATGTGAATGTCTGCTAAAAGTTGTTAGAGTGACATGAGCACACTGACCATTTTTTTTCTGTTGTTTTCCACTGTAAAAACATTTAATGTATGCATTTAGCTGACACTTTTATCCAAAGCAACTTACAGTGCATTCAGGCTATACATTTTTTTTTATCAGTATGTGTGTTTCCTGGGAATTGAACCCATGACCTTTTGCACTGCTAACACAGAACTCTACCACTGAGCCACAGTGAATGAAACATTGAAACTGTGCTTTCTTCTAAAACATAAACCAATTCCAGTAATCTTGTTTACAACTTTTTTGTTGTTGTTTACAGCTTCACAGCGTATTTACAGTATGTGACTCTAAATCTAATAGTCATGGACTAAAAATTTTCCAATTTCCAATTTATACAGTACATATGTTACCGTTCAAAATTTGGTTTTGGTAAGATTTATTTTGAAGAAGTCTCTTATGCTCACTAGGCTGCATTAATCGGATAAATGCTTTCTCTTTTGATATTTTTTTAAATGTAATGTAAATGGTAAAGCTGAATTTTCAGCAGCCATAACTTCAGTGATGCGTCTTTTCAGGGTTCTTGAATAGAAAGTTCAAAAGAACAGTATTTATTTGAAATCGAATACCTTTTATAACATCATAAATGTCTTTGTTTTCATGTGTCTTTTTATCCATTTAATACATCCTTGCAGAACAAAGGTATTTATTTCTTGACTCAAATCTTTTGAACAATAGTATGTATATAAAGTTTTAGCCCTGTTAGCATAAGACATAAGGTTTCCTATCTCTTACAAAGCCATGTGTTGCTCCTGCTTAGTGTAGGATGCTGTAGTTTAACTCTGGAGTCACTCTTGGCAAGAAATTCATATAAATGTAATTTTGTTAAAATAAAAAAAAAAGACTAGCACCATTCAGTCTTCTGCATTTTGGAATTAAATAACTCAGCTGTTGTTTTGGATGCAGAGATGTTGAGTTACAAATGCAGATGATTAATGGACATGCTGAAACCAGAATGCTGTCAACATCTTTGTGTTGTTATGTGGCTGTTCATAAACAATTCCCTTCACAGTCCTGACATATTTTATTTTTCAGCATTCAGAGTTGAGGAGAAGGATGGATTATCTAATGAGCCAAACAGTGTGTGTCAGTAACACTATCCCACCTGGGTTTGATTTGTCCACCCTTATTAAATGATCCAGCATTAAAAAGAAATATAGAAAGGTTTCTAAATGTGTATACGAGCCAAATGTAATACAGCTGAAAATCGTACATCAATCTTGATTCAAAATGTAGCAAAAAAGCTAATTCAGATATCAGCCTTAATATGGTTTGCGGAAACAAGATGAATTGCAGTTAAAAGAGGCTCTGTATCGGTTCTCGTCACCTCCTCTTTCGTGTGGCCAAAGTTTACATCAACATCAGGAAACAGGCTTCATCCATAACCTCTGCAAAGAGCTGCTTCCATTATCAGAGCCTCCCATGTTTACTTAAGTGTGCAGAAATCTGTTAAGAATATGACTTTTATTAATGTCTCCCTCTTTTTTTGTTTTCTAATGACATTGCCACAAAAAATGGAAAGAGTTTTTCCACATTACCTTTGAAATATCCTTTTTATATATAAATATATATATATATATATATATATATATATATATATATATATTTTTTTTTTTTTTGGAACTGGTAGAACAACACTTCATTTTACCAGATTGGACAGCACTTTTTTTTACAATTCAGTAAAGTCATTTTTCTGTTCCATTTAAATTTCTTACAAAACCAAACACATTCTTGCATTACCAATGTATTACTTCTTATTCTTTCTTTCGTTCTTTCTTTCTTTCTTCCTTGTTGTGCTATTGCTGCGTGTAAAGCACACCAGGAAAGAAAAGCCAGACTTGATCTTTTCAAACAGAAGGAAGGTTTAACTCTGGCTCTCGGATTTCTTTCACTTTTGGCTAGGCGCTGAGATTGTCAGCTATATGTTTAAGTCAATGTCATGCTATTGAAGGGGGGAATATTGTTTTTTTGTTATGTAATGTGGTCATTGCATGTAAAACTGGAGTGTTACTCCAAGTTCTTGAACAAGGCAAAAGAGGAATATTAAAAACTATTATTAAACTTTACTTGCTCAGGAGAATTAAATTCAATAAAGAGACAAATGAGGTGGAAACAAACACTTAACATCTACTAAAGGTGAGTGTTTTTGACATGTGTGTTGAAATATTTGACTCGCAGCTATAAGTGTAATAATATTTGTGATAAGATAAGATAATCTCTTTATAGCTTTCAAACACGAGGAGTAATTTAATTAAATTATAGTTCTTTGAAAGCCCTAGTAAAATGTAATTATGGTCTGTCTTTCTGTTTTTCTGTGTCAGAGATCAGAGCCTAAACATTTGGACATTGAGCCAGAGCTGTTTGGACACAATCTTAATGCTCACATACACACTGACACAAAGCTTTGAGAGAATTCCAATGCACTGCATTTTAAAGTTCCCCTTTAAACTCTCAAAACGAACAGCAGATAAATCCAACTGAGTACATTTTTTGTGAGAATGCTCAAGCGTAAAAGTATGCCTCAGCATCCATCTCAAACATGTGGTTTAACTGTCCCAGATCTTATTCTGTTTTATGACAAGTTGAATCTAAACTGCTTTTCCAATAAAATCATCATAACGTTGCAATGTTTTGTGCAGAGTTTAGGATGTCTCTAGGTGAAATGTCCTGCATCTTAGACTGTTTTTAAAGCATACACCTTTAATGATTAGACATTAATTGAGAAACTAAAAGTTAATTAGTGATGGTAATAAAAAATGATTAAAGAAGTGCAAACACTAGCAATAAATAGCTGGTAAATGCTTACCAAAGTTGGATTTATTTTAAGTTGTAATAATATTTGAAAATGTTACAGTTTTTACAGATTTTTTTTCAGGCTTAGTGAGACATCTATTAAAAACATTAAAACATTTTAATTATTGACCTTTAACACACACACACACACACACACACACACACACACATATGTAACCTAAAATATAAAAAATGTTATGCATACGCTATCATGCACACGCCTAGATCTGAATTCCAGAATCTGGTTTGTGGAGATCTGAAGTCAACCCAGATAGCTCAAGAGCAACATAGTTCAAGTGGAAAGTATTCTAGACTATTGTACCATCTGCTTTCACTTTAGAGTATGATTCTACACCTAAATAAAGATCCCTCTTGAACACATTTATTGCTCTCTAACCTCCTGTTTTGTCCTCCTTTACCTCTGGCTATATAGCAGCAGGCATACTGTGATGTGAGAGTTCACCTCTCTCACCCACTGACATGAATAAAACCTGCCCTGTGTCAGATCTTATCACTCCTGTGAAACCTTGGGGTAGTTTTTTATTGGTGTGTGAATGCTCTGGATTGATTCTCTTTTCCAGTTACTCATTTGATTTAGTTGACTCTTTTGTGTTCTAGTGTTTTATCTAAGTGACAGGTCCCAACTTAACAGCTTCTATAAAATAAAAAAAATAAAAAAATCAGGTCCTAAGGGGGGTATAGGAACAGCGGAATTGGGACATGGCAGGTCTGAACTAAAACATTGCTCGGAGCGCACACAAACCTTTCAGCAGAATATATGTAAAGTAATTCATTCACATGATGTCGTCTTGTCATTTCTCAAGGCTATGTGCTCTGTCTAGGCTGTTGGCCTGTGCTTTGGCAATCTAGTGCTCCCGTATGTTCTTACTTGTTTCCAGTGCTCTATTTCTATTATCATAAGATGTCCCGATTTGACTGTATCTGCCACCCTTGGCCCGAGATCCACAGAAAGGGTGGGAAGATGTAATATATGGTTAAAATACATTACTAAACTAACCTGAATTTTATCTTGTTTTCCATCTGTAATTAAGATTATTTAGGATAGCTGTATAGATAGATGATTGTACATGTATTTTCAGTTTCAATCACTGTAAATGCATAAATTAATTGAAATGAATTGATACAGTCGATCAGTAGATCACAAATATTTTAATTGCATGCAAGACAAAATTGTATTGGACCACAAGAGCCCTTGCCCCAGTCCACTTCTGCTTCCCAAAGCAGCCCTATTTATGGCATTCCTGGGGAGTTGAGAGATGAAGTGGCCTGAACATGAATAAAGGGTGAGCTGAAAACCTCAAATTTTTTTCTAAGGTGATGCTTTACCTCCTCATTGCACCAGTGGCTCTTCTCTTTAGAAGTGGGCGATTTATTTAATCAGCAATATATTTATTTGTCTGTTTGGACCTTTTGCAAAAATGATTTCCCCCAGAAGAGTGCTGGATTTGACCTGTCCAGTGGTTCCAGACAAACCTCCTCCAGGCTATCAAAGATCAGGTTGCAGGAGAGATCACAAGAGCTTTTATCCAGAGCCCTGCCAACTAGATCATCCGGCAAATATGATAAACCTTGAAAGGAAGAAGAAATGACTCTATGTTGGGATGAACAGGGAGTTCAACCCATAGCCTAAATCCATTCATCTTAAGTTTTCAAGAGGTTTATAGGGTGGGGTGATTGGGTTTAGTACTGAGCTGTACTGGATCATGCTCAGGAAAAAAAAAATCATCTGGATGTAAAAGTTAAAATAAAAAGGTTGCTGGGAAAGGTAAAGACAAAAAGGGGTGCTGACTTTTAAAGCCATGCAATCTTTGATAAAAGACCACCTATTATTATGAACTGTTTAATTTCATTCTAGTACAAGTCACGACCTTGGCAGTTTTATCCGCTAATAGTCATCAACACAAAAAGCATGATTCAGCTCGAGGGGAAATAAAGTCCATCTGTTTGGTCACAAGACATCAGAGATGTAGTGTGAATCACTGACATGTTTCATGCTTTGATTTCATTTTCTCATGTCATTGCGTGCCAAACAGCCCCTTGTTTTTCAGCTGGCACGCAGGAAAGGGTTACTGACTTCCCAAAAGTGATGCGATTCTAGTCTGGCAGTCTACAATATATAGCGAAAAATAGCACAACAATGACTTTTGTTTAAAACAAAAGTAGAGAGTAGAGTGATGCCCTCAATCATTAAAGTGATAAAAGACTTCTTGCCGAGCACTTTTTGAGATGTGTTACAATAAAATCACCATTTTGAGCTCCAGATGAATAAAAACAGTGGAAAATAAATTCAGGAGAGCACTGGAAACATTGTGACAAAACATAAGAATCAAGATTAAAGATTATGTGAGCACATTTTTTTTATATTAGTTGTTTTATTGTTTGAGTAGTGTAGTCGATTGTATAAATGCATGCAATAAATAATACTTCATAACTATTTATTGACACGTATATTTTTGTAATGATGGGAAATGACACATGCTGGACATGCATATGATTATAGCTTTGCTGACACATTCGCTCAAGATATGAGCTGAGCTGGGTTTTCTCAGGATGGATTCCTCATGTGGAGTGCTGCATAATGAGAGACTTTCTCTTGATGGTTTATGAAACCTGAACGCTAGAACTTTCTGGTGGTTTATTGTTTGGGATTGGTCACAGCTCGCACATTAGAGCTATTTATACATGTGTTCGGCGTGTGTGTAGAAACTCACAGCACTCTCTCTCATAGATTAATGTTAACTTCATGTCTGAATTGCTCTTAAAAAGGGAATTGTTGTGAAAAGTTACAAATCTGGCAACATGATGCACTGCACCTGCATGCCAATGTAGTGATTATCTCCAGTAACACTATCTTTAGTCTGTTTATTTGTTAATTCACTAAATGTTATATATGTTGTTCAGCTAATAAATAGGTCATGTTTATTATTCAGCATTTTTATTCATTCAAATTGTATATTTTCTATCTATTCTATTGTATAATTTTATGAATTATGAATTTCCTTAAAAATAAAGTAACAGACGAGGTATGATTTTTCTGTCATTAGAATCAATAAAACATTCCCCTTAAAAAATGTGGAACTATGAGGAATTGAGAGATGATTGCAAAAATGAAATGTTTTGAGGGTCCAAAAGCATTCACTGCATGATGAAGCCTATTAAAATACAGGAAAAAAAATACCCATGTTTGAGTTTTTATGTTTTTATATTCTTTACACAAGCAATGCACTTTTCTGAATATCAGTAGGCCTAAGTGCACGCATGTACAAATGTGTTATTAATTTTATACAACAGTGCATAGTAACATGATGTATCGTTTCTTGATTGAATCAGTTTTTGAACGAATCAAGTGAGCCAGTGATTTAACCGTCCGTCCATTCAGATGGACACTTTCCCCGCGTCCCAATGCGCATAATACATGCCTATCTGCCCTAAGTAGTATTGAAAATTACTAATATTACATAGAATTTAGAACTGGGTAATTTGCACATTGGGATGCAGACTTGTTTTGTTTCTAATTGAACAAGGCCATTTTGAACGAATCGTTTGATTTGAACAATTCAACAAATCATTCATCAAAACAGTGGCTTGCTGTCACCTACTGGTGGTTTTATTGTCATCATTATTTATCTATGACAGGCCTAAAAAAAGATTTTTAAAAGGTAAAAAATTGAGATTTTTTTTAGAACGCTGAATGTATGTATGTATGTATGTATGTATGTGTGTATGTATGTATGTGTGTATGTATGTGTGTATGTATGTGTGTGTGTATGTATGTGTGTATGTATGTGTGTATATGTGTGTGTATATATATATATATATATATAGTGTCACGGACAGAAGAGAGAGACAACAGGGTATGCAGGTAAGTAGATGTTTATTGGAATAATGGAGACAGAAGATGGTATCACACAATCTTGCAGAGGAATAGTTGAGCTGAGTGGGATGTTAAGAGGATGACTTGAGGATACTTGCTGTACAGATGAAGGGTGGACACAGGAGGAACTGACAGGACACGGATGACAGATGGTGGTAGGTAATCCGGCTGATCAAACGTTCAGGTATTCAGATGATTCCTAAGAGTAGCACAGAGAGTAGAGTCGGTGATTCTCTGACGAGACCAGACAGAGAGTGAAAGGAGGTGCGGGCTTAAGAAGTGGCAGTGATGAGCGGGTGCAGGTGTGGGGACTTCAGTAATCTGGTGATAATGAGCGGATGGGCGGAGTCGGGTGATTGGACTCTGATGGTGTGGCAGGTGTTACTGGTGACTCCGTGACAGTACCCCCCCCTCTACGGGCGGCTCCTGACGCCCGTGTTATCCATCGACGGGGTCGGCCTCGACCTCTCGGCGCAGGGCGGTTGGGATGGGAGTTGTGGAACTGGGTGAGGAGGGATGGGTCCAGGATGTCGTCCCTAGGGACCCAAGAGCGTTCTTCAGGACCATATCCCTCCCAGTCTACCAGATACTCCAGGAGGCGGCCTCGCCGACGGGAATCCAGTATGTCCTGCACACGGTGAATTGACTCTTCCTCTGCGACTTCGGGAGGAGGAGGTACGTCAACACCATCAGGTCCTGGGGAAGAAGAAACAAGAGGATCAGTGAAGGGCTTTAACAGTGAGACATGAAATGATGGTGCGATCCGGTAGTGTGAGGGAAGGTGAAGACGGTAGATGACCTCGTTGACCTGCCTCTCGATGGTGAAGGGACCTATATAGCGGGGACTCAGCTTTCGACAGGGCAGGTGAAGACGGATGTCTCTGGTGGAGAGCCAGACCTTTTGACCTGGTTGGTACTGGGGTGTATCTCCTCTTTTGATGTCGGCCTGGCTCTGGTGTCTTCGCACTGCTCGCTGGAGATGGATGTGTGCTGAGTCCCATACCCTCTCACTCGCTTCGAACCAGGTGTTGACCGCTGGGACCTCTGACGGCTCTCCTGACCAGGGGAAGAGAGGAGGCTGGTACCAGAGTATGCACTGAAACGGTGTTAAACCGGTGGTGTCTTGGCGTAGAGAGTTCTGTACATACTCAGCCCATGGGAGAAAGCGGTTCCAGCTGCCTTGGTTCTGGTGGCAGTAGGTTCGCAGGTACCTTCCGATCTCCTGAATCTTGCGCTCAGTCTGGCCGTTGGATTGAGGATGGTACCCCGAAGATAGGCTGACTGACTCCGAGTAATCTGAAGAAAGCATGCCAGACTCGGGAGATGAATTGGGGACCCCTATCTGATACAATGTCTTCTGGTAGACCAAAGTGACGGAATACATGGTGGAATAGTAGGTTGGCAGTTACAAAGGCAGTGGGAAGACCTTTTAATGGGATGAGTTTGCATGCCTTGGAGAAGCGGTCGACTACAACTAGGATACCAGTGTGAGAATCTGAAGGTGGGAGATCAGTCATAAAGTCGACGCCCAGATGGGACCATGGACGACGTGGTATGGGCAGTGGCTTTAGCTTCCCTTCGGGGAGTCGTCGTGGAGTATTGGAGATGGCACAGACTGAGCATCCACGAACGTACTGGGAGACATCATGCGCGATGGTGGGCCACCAGAACCGGTTACGAAGGAGCGAGAGGGTTAGCCGGCTGCCTGGATGTCCAGAGCCCAGAGACGTGTGAACTGAGTCTATGAGGGACAGGCGTAGTGATGATGGAACATATATCCTTCCCTCAGGACCTCCCGGCGGAGCTGGCTCGGAACGGGTGGCTTCCCGGATACGATCCTCCATAGACCATTCGATGGGACTAACGATAATGGCTGGAGGGAGTATAGCTTCAGGAGGTGATACTTCGGGCTCAGGCGCATGAAGACGGGAGAGGGCGTCTGCTTTAAGGTTCTTGCCTCCTGGTCGATATGTAACTCGGAAGTTAAAACGCGTGAAGAAGAGGGACCATCGGGCTTGGCGTGGATTTAGACGTTTGGCTTCTTGAAGATATTCGAGGTTACGGTGGTCTGTAATGACTTCGACTTGATGGTGTGCTCCCTCCAGCCAGTGTCTCCATTCTTCGAAAGCCATCTTGATAGCCAGAAGTTCCCGATTACCGATGACGTAATTACGCTCCGCCGGGGACAGTTTCTTGGAATAGAAGGCACATGGATGGAGTACTGGAGGCTTCCCCTGCTGCTGTGATAGAATAGCTCCAACCCCGGTCGATGAGGCGTCCACTTCGACCACGAAGGGGAGGTCCGGATTGGGATGGACCAGGATGGGAGCCGAACAGAAGGCGTGCTTCAGTTGTTGGAAGGCTTGAGTGGCCGCTGGGTTCCAGGACAGAGACTTGGGCTGGCCCTTGAGGAGAGAGGTGAGTGGTGAACTGATGATACTGTATTGATGAATAAAACGACGGTAGAAGTTTGCAAACCCTAAGAATCTCTGGAGGTCTTTGACGGTGGTGGGTTGTGACCAGTTAATGATGGTGTCCACCTTCCTCTGGTCCATTTGGATCCCTTGTGGGCTGATGACATAGCCAAGGAAGTGAACAGTGGTACGGTGGAACTCACACTTTTCCAACTTCAGGAACAACTGATGATCTCTGAGTCTTTGCAGGACTTGACAGACGTGGTGGTGGTGTTCAGTTAAGCTCTTGGAGAAGATTAAGATGTCAACAATATAAACGATTACGAATTGATGCAGAAACTCACGGAACACTTCGTTCATGAAGGCTTGAAATACAGATGGCGAGTTGGACAGCCCATAGGGCATAACAAGATATTCAAAGTGCCCTGATGGAGTAATGAAAGCAGTTTCCACTCGTCGCCTCTTCGGATGCGTATGAGATTGTATGCACTTCTGAGATCCAGTTTGGTGAAGATTTTAGCTCCACGTAGTTGTTCCAGCGCGGCTGGGACCAGAGGAAGGGGATAGCGGAATTTGACCGTTTGTTCGTTGAGTGCACGGTAGTCGATGCACGGCCTCAAGCCTCCGTCCTTCTTTCCCACGAAGAAAAAACTGGATGCAGCAGGGGAAGTAGATGGTAGAATGAACCGCTGTTGTAAGGCTTCTTTGATATACTCATCCATGGCCTTCTGCTCCGGGATGGACAGTGGATAGATCCGGCCCTTGGGTGGTGTGGCTCCAGGCAGCAGGTCAATGGCGCAGTCCCATGGCCGATGAGGTGGTAACTGTGTCGCTTGTTGTTTGCTGAACACTTCCTGGAATGCCCGGTACTCAAGGGGAATCTCTGTTGGTTGGCTGGATTCTGGACTTTCGATCGACGTTGAGTTGAGGTGAAGATGAGAGGAAGAGTGGAAATCATCAGGAGAGGGTTTCTGACGACAGATCTTGATTACAGGTAGTAGACAAGATACAGAGCAGTATTCACCCCATTGTGTAATTTCCCCAGTGGTCCAGTTGACTTGCGGGGAGTGTTCTGACATCCACGGGCGTCCCAGGATGATATCCGCGGTGGACCCTTCCAGCACCGGAAATGAAAATTTCTCCTGATGAAGACATCCAATGCGTAGTGAGACTATGGGGGATTGATGACAGACTTGACCACGGCCCAGCGGTTTACCCAAGATGGTGTGGATTTCTAACTTCTTCGTGATCCTTCTCCTCGGGAGACTGAGCTTCTTGAGGAGTTCGTGGGAGATGAAGTTCCCTGAGGAGCCGGTGTCAATGAGAGCATACGCTAAAACAGAGTGGGAACGGGTCACTATCATGACTGGAGTACGTGATAATGGTGATATCATAGGAGGAATCTGGATTGTACTCACTGCTGGGCGTGGTGGTCGCACTGGGCACTGCGAAATGAGATGTCCTTCGGAACCGCAGTAGAGGCAGAGGCCATTGTGAATGCGTCGTTGACGTTCTACTGCAGTGAGGTGGTATGAGTCGATTTGCATAGGCTCAGGTGCTGGAAGGTTTATAGATGGTGTGGGAGGCCGAGGGTGCGCAGCGGGTTGGTCCAGAGCACAGGCGGTGAGACGTTGAGAGATGCGAATGGTACGCTGAATTTTGAAAATTTCTGAAAGTTCTCCAAGCCGATGACATCATCATAAACTGCTACTTGATGGCGGATGGTAGGATTCAATCCTTGACGAAAGCAGGTGATAAGTGCAGTTTCATTCCATCCACAGTTGGTGGCTAGAGTGCGGAAATGTAAAGCATATTCACTCACGGTCAAATTTCCTTGGCGAAGGCGGTACTACTGATCATGGATGGAGAGAGCGGAGGTGTTGAGGCCGAAAACTTCTTTGAAGTGGGTGGCGAAAGCCTCCCATGAGCGAGTGAGGGGGCCATTCGCTTCCCAGATTGACTGAGCCCATTGGAGGGCGGGACCAGAGAGGAGGGAGATCAAATAGGCGATCTTAGTACGATCAGTAGGAAAGGCATGTGCTTGCATCTCAAAGTAGAGTGAACATTGTAGTAGAAACCCGCTGCAACCCTCCGCCTCACCGGTGTACGTTGCAGGTCGGGCCATGGGACTGTGAGAGGCAGGCATTGAAGGAGAGTGAAGATGAGGTGGAAGTGGTGGATTGCCAGCTTGTGCTTGCTCGGGGAGAGAAGCCCGTGAAGGGTCCTCTTCCAATCCAACGGCTCTTTGCATACAGTCGGTCTGGTCTTCTGTCACGGACAGAAGAGAGAGACAACAGGGTATGCAGGTAAGTAGATGTTTATTGGAATAATGGAGACAGAAGATGGTATCACACAATCTTGCAGAGGAATAGTTGAGCTGAGTGGGATGTTAAGAGGATGACTTGAGGATACTTGCTGTACAGATGAAGGGTGGACACAGTAGGAACTGACAGGACACGGATGACAGATGGTGGTAGGTAATCCGGATGATCAAACGTTCAGGTATTCAGATGATTCCTAAGAGTAGCACAGAGAGTAGAGTCGGTGATTCTCTGACGAGACCAGACAGAGAGTGAAAGGAGGTGCGGGCTTAAGAAGTGGCAGTGATGAGCGGGTGCAGGTGTGGGGACTTCAGTAATCTGGTGATAATGAGCGGATGGGCGGAGTCGGGTGATTGGACTCTGATGCTGTGGCAGGTGTTACTGGTGACTCCTTGACAGATAGATTTAAAATCGTGTTAGTCTGATTTGAAATGCCAAATAAAATAGTAAAAAAA
The DNA here is from genome assembly GCF_963082965.1 of Carassius carassius. Classification (NCBI taxonomy): domain Eukaryota; kingdom Metazoa; phylum Chordata; class Actinopteri; order Cypriniformes; family Cyprinidae; genus Carassius; species Carassius carassius. The sequence goes on along the minus strand of NC_081803.1, from coordinate 10,926,842 downwards.
TAAACATTTACAGACCAGTTGGCTTTCAATGTGAAACCACAGTTATAGTAAAAAAATAATAAATAAATAAAATATATATACTGTATAAAACTAAAAATTATCTATCTACAAACTTGTGGCCTATAAAGTTAAACTTAGTGGCTGGTTTCACCAGACCTGTTTTTTTGTCATTGTCAATAAAGCAAGTGCAGGTGGGTTTAGGCGATGGGGAGTATATGTAAGAGAAGTGTGCGCTAAATCTAGATGATTTATATACTCTGTGTTTAGCTGAATAGCTGTGGGTGCAAATAATCAAAGAAACGAGCCGTTACTCACTTACAGGTGTTCACACATAATAAGACTGATCTCAAGCTGTGCCTCCCTTTAATTCCCAAACCACTGAGGTCCCCAGTACCTGTAGGACCCCCTTACGGGTCAAAGGTCACCCCTTGCATTTATTTATCATTACATCTTTCAGAAAACAGTTCCAGATCAGATGACATCGGAGAGGAGTGTTTTGGAAAAGTTATTTGTTTTCGTGTGACTACTAACTTTTAGAAAGAGAGGTTTGTCATTTTAAGAGTGGCTAAGGGAATGTTTGCTCACACTCTTAATGACTTTAAGGAAGACCATCCATCTTTCTCTCTGCACATTACAGGACTGAACCCCAGGAGGTGACCACCTGGCAGATAGACACAGTTACATGGAGCAATGTTGGAGACAAAGTTACAGTGTAAACAAACATTGCAAGGAGTATGTGCCTTTTAGTTTTGGAATGATCAGTTTTAGCAGATTTTAAATATTAGTATACAAACACTCAAATCTAGATTATTATGGCTACAGGCCTGAACACGTGCTGTTCATACTTGATTAATTGGATCAATTTATCTGAAATTAAATAAAATGAGGGAATCACTCTCATCTAGAATGCTACAAATTCACCAAGAGTGAACTGAAAAGAGTCACATGACTTAAACTCTTAAGAACAAAGGTTCTTTATTTGCATATGCTTTTTTGAAGATCCTTTCAATCTACGTATACTTTCTATTGCGCACAAAGTGCTTTATTGTAAAAAAAGTTTCTTCAGATTATTAAAATGTTATTCACACTAAGGAAAAAACGGGTTCTTTCAAGAACTGTTGTCAGGTAATAGTAGTATAGAAACTCGCACAATGAGGAATACTTCAAGAAAGAACTTTAATTACATAAACTCAGGAAACAACCACTTTTAACAACCTTACACAAGTGAAGATGGACAAACTCAGCGTACAGTACAGTGGGGTGGGGTTGGCGCAGTGGATAAAACGCATGCCTTTGGTGTGAGAGACCTGGGTTTGAATCCACTGTGAGACACCAATGTGTCCCTGAGCAAGACACTTAACCCCTAGTTCCTCCAGAGGTGTGCGACCTCTGACATTTATAGCAATTGTAAGTCGCTTTGGATAAAAGCATCAGCTAAATGAATAAATGTAAATATAAATGTAAAGTACACAAGGCAAACAAAGGAAACTAATGAGTTAATTAACTCATGAAAGCTGGGTCACAAGACAAGGAAGGCAAAAAGCTAAAAACACAATGAAACATAAACTGTCCCCCAAAGTTGAGTGTGCACACTTCGGAGGCCACGGACTTTAAAGGCCAGGCCTCCAAAGTGCATGAAGGATGCTCTGCCTTCGCAGGATATCCTAATTGCAACAACAGAGGTTCCCAATTAGTGTTCTGCACATAGCAACGGTGCTAGAGAAGAGCTGACAAGAAGACAATCCTGCCAGAATGGCTCATTTTTGTTTTTATGTTTTACATTATAATGGAAGAAACGGTGTTGTACCTCAAGGCTTAGCCAAGACTGAGGCCAGGTAACTTACACTGGTTTGCTGCTTCCTTTGTAGGATTACAAATTTTAAATGCAGGAATTTTATATATTTATAGAAATATTAGAGAAAAAATATCAGAGCAATATTAGAGTAATCAAGATAATAATTTTAACTTAAAGGATAATTCAAGCCAAAAACGAAAGTTCTGTAATCATTTACTCACCCTTAAGTTCCAGGTTTGGATTTTTGGGGGAACTATCCCTTTAGCTAAGGTTTTAAATATGACTAGTAGTTTTTTTCCCCAATGTGGTATTAGTAGTTACTAAAAGTAGTTTAGTAATATTAAAAGTAATATTTCTTCTACTAATTACGTTGTCATAGCTCTAAACAATTTTTATTTTCCTTCTTTCCCGTAAATCGTATCAGACCCCTGCACTGCAAGATAAAGCTGAATGTGCCAGCGCTGGACAAGTTTTTAATGTTTTTGAGCTGAGCAGGGAGGCCCTGACAGTGCTGCTGGATCTTCTGAGAAGTGTATGGCAACGGTGATGAGGTGCCACAATCCAGACCCTGGTGTTTATTTTCTGTCTGCTAGTGGTACGTCATACAGAGTGTTCTCCAGAGTGTTTGACATGTGCCTCGTTCCACTGTCACCGCATTGCCCCCCACTGAGTCACTGAGAAGGTGCTGGCCATTCACCAAAAGATTCACCTCCTGAAGACCCCAGAACACATGGAGGCAGGGCTGGGCTCAAACTGATGTTGTTTTTCTGATGTTAAACCTAAGCTATGTTGTAAATGATTGTAAAAAAAACTTTGATGGAGCCAATGGGTCAGAGGGCTGAGGTGGAGTCCTGGACTCGAAGATTGGAGGCGGAGACAGGGCATCCTCATGCCTAGGCAGAGCTGGTGACAGGGAGGCCCGAGGTGGATCAACACTACAACTGAGAATAAGTTCTTCAAAAAAGTCTATTATATACTCCTCATTTATGTCCTTAAGTTCTTTGTACCAGAGGCCATAAATATCTCAGCTACAATGGTGGGGCTGTGGGCGGGGCTTTCCTCCCAGCCCTCGATCTCCACAGGTACTGCCTCTGCAATCTGTGCTGTTGCCAGCTCACGCACCTGGTCAGACTCTTCACTGGGCTCAGGCTCTGGAGCAATGTATGTTATTAAGCCAGCTGAAAAGTTTCTATATGAATATAAAAATGTTGACAGTATAAAGTACTTGCTCTGGCCCTTGTTTAAAATGACTTTGTTCTGTTGTTGTTGCTGTTGTACAAGGAGGATGTGGCGGTTGTGATTGGATGGCTGACGGATGAAAAAGTGACAGTGATGAGCGCTGCGTTTTTCAGGAGGTGAAGTTGAACATTCTTCAACTGTTGTCACTGAGAAAAAAAATGCAGAGCGTGCAGCGCTTAGCATAAAAAAAATTATATTTTTTTTTAAAACACCTTGTCACGCTCCTGCTGTTTTAAAACACGTGGTGCTCCCATTGAAAAAATATGCTAGCCCCAGGAAAAAAAACACTAGGACAGGCTGCCTTTATTTGTAAGAGTGCATCAAAATCCTTAGTTTTGAATCGATTAGTGGGACGCTGCCATCCGTACACAGATTTGACTCCCAGTTTGGTTACATTTCTGTTTTGATTGAATGTGAAATAGTAAATTGGTGTCAAAAGATATCCTGACATAAACATTCCAAGCTTGCTTTCACTCTTCCTTTTTACACGTGTAACAATTTATTGATGTATCTTATAGGACACACCTGTACTCACAGCTTTAAATCGACTTTTTCTTCCTCTTTCGCATGCTTAATCAAAGTATTATCAGCATAACAGTATAATCAAATAACGCCTACCAGGTGAATTATTTGTTAATTTAGTGTGTGTTGAAGCAAATGAATTACAGATCTCTAATAATAAATGATAGATAAATTAAATCATTTTGGTACTAGATTTATATGGTCAGATATGGTTAAAGGTGATTTATTGGGAACATTTCAATCCCTTGGTCAAAAACAACTCACAGAGAGAAACTCCAATATTATTATTATTATTATATTATATACCTCCACTGAGGAGGGCAAAGTCACATAGAGACTCATGGTGTTTGAAAAGCAGCAAGCATTCAGTGCTTCTAAAATACAACAACCCTGTTACTTGTTTAACTTTGTGGTTTAAATGCCTTTGCAGTGTATTAGTGGCCTTTTGGCAGTAGCAGGCAACCATGCACTGTTCAAAGGGTGAAAGTGGAAACTTCTCAAGCCACCCTCAACAGTCTATATTTGTTCCAGCAGTGAAAATTAAGCCAAAGTAATGAAACTAAGCCAAAGTGATCATTGTGTGTCTCTGAGAAACAAAGAATCAGTGTGTTGGAACAAATAGATTAAGTAAATGATTCAATGACTTACTCAAAAAAGCCATGTGTTTCATTCCTGAATCAATCAGTATGTTGATGAGTCAAGTAAATGATTTAATGATTCACTCATAAAGGGAGTCTTGACACTGCCGTCACCTACTGGCATAACAGTGTAACTTGCTGAAAGATTTACTGAAAAATCACCACAACTAATACACAGTCAAATTCAAACACAGGAAGCTATTTACTATTGTAGTATTTATTAATGTTTTGATTTAGCTTTTATTTTTATATTTTAAGTTTCATTCCAATTTTAGTAAATTTGATATACAGTATGCTTTGAATTTGTATTTTATATATATAAAAAAAATCCATTTAGCTTTATTTTTTTTAGTTCAGTTTAAGTTTCAGAAATTTTAATACTTCAACTTGAACTTTTTTTTTTTTTTAGTTAGTTTCCAGTCCAAATCGACAAATCGAAATTTTCTAAAAGATCTCTAACCTTTTCATCTATATATTTTAGTTTTATCGAAATTGAAAATAATTTAAATATTAGCTCCAGTTAACAATAACAACACTGAATAGCACTATCTGCTCTACAAAAGTAAGTATTTTTTAATTACATTAATGTTTTTAGCATATTTTGTCCAGACCTTTTTTATTTAACTTGGGCCAAAGGAGTTTCAACAACAACCAGCTCTGACATATGAAGACAAACTGGTGCTGTGTGTCTCATGGGAGCTGGTCTGGATCAGTCAGCAGTCTCTGATGTACCATGTCTATGAGGTGCTCTCTGGAGGGTGATTTGAGGCAAGCGCAGTGGGTTGAAAGCAAGGGGCTCCAGCAGCTGCTTCTAGTTGTGCATCTTTGTGCAAATAAATACACACATATGAACATACAAACATGTTCATTCACACACAGCCTTTCCAAATGGCATTTAATTTCTCATGAAAGATATCAAGGTGGGATGTTGGGGTCATCCGTTGAGCTGGGAGTGCAGTTTGGTACTTAATCTCATAAACATGACTCTGGAACCTTCACAAGTGGTGGCAGCATTCCAAAACTGATCCCACGGGCTGCTGTAGCCCTCGCATCCAGGAATCAGTCATCTGTGCTTTGGTCTGTACCCAAGTTAAAAGAACCAAACTGAGGAGAGATCAAGTACATACACAAGATGTGCTGTGTCTTCTTATTGAAGTAGTTCAGCTGGTAACACATGGCGATAGCAACGCCAAGGTCATGAGTTCAATTCCCAAGAACATATATATCTTCACTGCACTGTAAATTGCTTTAGCTAAAATGCAGTGCCTGTGTCAATCTGATAAGAGCTTTGTGCTTGTAATAATAGTACTTTAAAATCACATGTACAAATAATAAGCTATTTATTCACTAATAATCAATGACATGAATTATTTGACAAAAACTTTTTTTTAAATGATTGGCTTAAAAGTTGGTCAAATTTAACCAGAGATAAATCTTTTCATACTGGCATGTATGCTGTCCACCTTGTACAAGACAGTAAAACCCAGAATTAGAACCAGGATCTCCTCGATGACTTTCCAACTGTTTTTCTGAGTTAACTGATGAGAGAGTTAGTCAAAACCAGACTGTATTCAGAGCCAGAGGGTGAACAGTTCAATGCTGAAGCAATGGCTCTATCAGGATCTCATCACAGACCTTATTAGAGACGTTTTTTTGATGAGGGACATGAAAAATTTGGCAGCGTGAGAAGTACAAATCATGCTTTGCTGATGTGTGTTGATGTGTGGCAGCTGTACTGGCCAGATTTCGCCTGTTATGATGTCCATCCGATTGTAAACTACCAAACGTCAAATTCACAAACATGTCACACATTTCAAGATGAATGCAGCTGTTTAAGGTGAATGAGGTTACAGAGAGGTGGTGGCTAGTTTTCTCTCTCACAACTTTCAAAACATAAGCCCCATTCACACTGAGATTTAGGATAGTACACGTGCGTGCGTGTACACCCCAAGCGGCAACCTTCGCTCTCTCTTGTGAAGCCCATACGTAAGTAGTCTCAAGTAGCCAGACCTTCAGACTGAAGGTCTGGAATTCATGGCAGCTTTCATTGGCCAAGGCCCGCCCATGAGGCTGTTTGACCGGCATGTCAAACAACCAATCACAGTTCGTTTCGTTTATCATTACGTTTCGAGGCGTGGAAATGTTACCACAATAATAGAGCGGTGTGTAAAACTCTCTGACGTATTTTCAAGATTCTATGCAGCAAACTTTAAATATTTCACATACTTAAAAAAAATCAAGTGTTTAATTGACCCTGAAAACCGCTCGTCATCACAGTTGTAAACACGATGGCTTTCTTCTTCAGTGAGGGGCTTTGGAGCTTCTGCATAATTAAGGGAGCGGCCGCTTGAGTGACAGATGGATTGCCACTGCTGTCACCGCTGTCGAGCTATGTGGGCATGGTTTCAGCATCCAGCTCCCGCCTTTTTGCCCATTTTCAATTATCCGGCGCTCTGCCTACTTTTGTCTTCAAAAACGCTCTTCGGAAATGTATGAGTGATGTCACGGACATTGCAGCCAGCCTCTAGCAGCCAGTCGATGAATTACAGTTTAAGTCACTTCCTTATGGGCTTCACGAGAGAGAGCGAGAGCTTGCCACTTGGTTCTCACACAACCTGTAAAGGTCGTAATGACACTTGACACCAGGATGTGACGTGTAATTTATTGTAGTCAAAAATGACAGGCATGCACTGATCTATAATATATCAGTGTACGTAGGCACGTTAACTTTCAATAGTGAGGAGCTACCTGATCTCTGCTTCAATACAATTTGCACATATTTTTTCATCGCGAACATTGATCTGCCTTCAAAACACCCGGTAAAAGAGTCGCATGATAGCGGGCGTCATGACACACCATTTACGGTGTCCAGAGAAATCCAGTCCCCCCCATTGGCTCAACAAACTTTTAGTGGGTATTATTTTTAGTGTCTGATTACAATTCCTGCAAAATCGTGTTTTGATTTATGTCAGGGTTATTCAATCTTGCCCTGGAGGGCCAGTGTACTGCAGAGTTTAGCTCCAACCCTGATCAAACCCACCTACCTGTGATTTTCTAATGATCCCAAAGATATTGATTAACAGGCTCAGGCTGTATTTTTACAGATTACATTCTGTATGTTGCTTTTACAAAATTATTTAGCTTGAAAAAAAAAAAAAAACAAGCTACCACAGCTCCGATTAGCCATACAACAAGCTATCGTGACAACTTTTGATCAGGGATTTAAAACAGTATATATTTATAACAGGTATATATTTGAAAACACATATTGAGTTTTTAATAATAAAAAAAATAATAATAATAATAAAAAAATATATAAATATATATATAAATATATATATATATATATATATATATATATATATATATATATATATATATTTATATATTATAATATATAATATATATATATATATATATATATAACATTTTAATTCAGAAGTTGAAAACATGTTTAAGTCTTTGTCTATTTGAATTCTGTATGTTGCTTTTACAAAATTATTTTAGCTTGAAAAAAAAAACAAGCTACCACAGCTCCGATTAGCCATACAACAAGCTATCGCGTTGTTATGTATATATAACATTTTAATTCAGAAGTTAAAAACATGTTTAAGTCTTTATCTATATGAATTGCATTTTTATGATTTGTAATAGACTAAAAGATCCAGAAAAAAGAGCATCACGTCAATGTATTTGGGAAGTTCAGGTCACCAAATAATATCACCTGCACCTGCAAAAATAAAGTAGCTGTTTTACAAAAATATATTACATTTACATATGATTGAGATGGCCATCAATCGCATATTGCATTAATAACCATAAAAAATCCCTTTATGTTTTGGATGGTTGTTTGCTTGATTAAATCAGAAAAAGTTAATATGTAATGCAGAGAACCCCTGCTGAGATACTAAACACCAGGACCCACCACAATGCTGTTAACCTGAGGTTTGGACACAAGAAATAATAGAAGGAGTGGGACAGTGTTTATTTTATTTATATTTTAAATGAAAAGGTCTAAGTGTGTGGAATATTTTTGCATAAATGTTCAAATAATATCATTAACCACCCTGTTTAAATACATATTAATTCTTATAGATTTTTTGAGAGCCACAAAAACAAAATAGTAGTCCTTTAATATTTCAATAGTAAAAATATTTTGTGAATGTTGTGTATTTTCTATGTACGAAAAATAAATCTAAACATCTTTGATATTCAATTCACATTTATATAGCATTTTTTAATCCATAACACATCGTTTAATTGCAGAACATTTATATTGAAATGGATATTGAAATTTTGGCAAGATAACAAAAACATAATTAATACTGATTCAGCAAATCTTAAAATCTCGACTTCAGCAACTGTGAAAACCATTACACTGATTCAGACATCTGCATTTTTTTCAGTATCCATTATTTTCAGGATATGAGCTCCTGATATTTAATGCCTGCAAATCTTATAAATACCAAAAAGATTCTCATCTGATAGAACACATTTTGCAAAACTGAGACGATGACTGTACAGTCATGGCCAAAAGTTTTGAGAATTACATAAATATTAGTTTTCAAAAAGTTTGCTGCTAAACTGCATTTAGATCTTTGTTTCAGTTGTTTCTGTGATGTACTGAAATATAATTACAAGCACTTCATACGTTTCAAAAGCTTTTATCGACAATTACATGACATTTATGCAAAGAGTCAGTATTTGCAGTGTTGGCCCTTCTTTTCCAGGACCTCTGCAATTCGACTGGGCATGCTCGCAATCAACTTCTGGGCCAAATCCTGACTGATAGCAACCCATTCTTTCATAATCACTTCTTGGAGTTTGTCAGAATTAGTGGGTTTTTGTTTGTCCACCCGCCTCTTGAGGATTGACCACAAGTTCTCAATGGGATTAAGATCTGGGGAGTTTCCAGGCCATGGACCCAAAATTTCAACATTCTGGTCCCCGAGCCACTTAGTTATCACTTTTGCCTTATGGCACGGTGCTCCATCGTGCTGGAAAATGCATTGTTCTTCACCAAACTGTTGTTGGATTGTTGGAAGAAGTTGCTGTTGGAGGGTGTTTTGGTACCATTCTTTATTCATGGCTGTGTTTTTGGGCAGAATTGTGAGCAAGCCCACTCCCTTGGATGAGAAGCAACCCCACACATGAATGGTGTCAGGATGCTTTACTGTTGGCATGACACAGGACTGATGGTAGCGCTCACCTTTTCTTCTCCGGACAAGCCTTTTTCCAGATGCCCCAAACAATCGGAAAGGGGCTTCATCTGAGAATATGACTTTGCCCCATTCCTCAACAGTCCATTCACTATACTTTCTGCTGAAGATCAATCTGTCCCTGATGTTTTTTTTTTTTGGAGAGAAGTGGCTTCTTTGCTGCACTTCTTGACACCAGGCCATCTTCCAAAAGTCTTCGCCTCACTGTGCGTGCAGATGCGCTCACACCTGCCTGCTGCCATTCCTGAGCAAGCTCTGCACTGGTGGCACTCTGATCCCGCAGCTGTATCCTCTTTAGGAGATGATCCTGGCGCTTGCTGGACTTTCTTGGACGCCCTGAAGCCTTCTTTACAAGAATTGAACCTCTTTCCTTGAAGTTCTTGATGATCCTATAAATTGTTGATTTAGGTTCAATCTTAGTAGCCACAATATCCTTGCCTGTGAAGCCATTTTTATTCAACGCAATGATGGCTGCACGCATTTCTTTGCAGGTCACCATGGTTAACAATGGAAGAACAATGATTTCAAGCATCACCCTCCTTTTAACATGTCAAGTCTGCCATTCTAACCCAATCAGCCTGACATAATGATCTCCAGCCTTGTGCTCGTCAACATTCTCACCTGAGTTAACAAGACGATTACTGAAATGATCTCAGCAGGTCCTTTAATGACAGCAGTGGAAAGGTTTTTTTGGGATTAAGTTAATTTTCATGGCAAAGAAGGACTATGCAATTCATCTGATCACTATTCATAACATTCTGGAGTATATGCAAATTGGTATTATAAAAACTTAAGCAGCAACTTTTCCAGTTTCCAATATTTATGTAATTCTCAAAACTTTTGGCCACGACTGTACTTTAAAAAATGTCTGAGTCAGTAGGCCTAAGTGAAAGTCTGAACAACAAAGCACTTTCTTGTGGTCTGTTAGTGATATAAAGACGAAATGTGTCATGTTGTTTTTGTCTGCAACTGCAAAAAGATTAGGGTTATTTCACTGACTTGTGTTTTATCAATTCCTTGTGCTACAGGTCATCAGAAGAAATGAGTCAAAAGTCATTGAAATACTTTTTTTCTTGCGCTTTTTCTCTAACTGCCCTGTCTTGTACCGCCACCCTCCGATCAGCTGGACAGTTGCTGGATCTAGTGGCTTTCTTGTGTTATTTCTGTGGTCTTACTGTTGCGGTTTAAAAAAAAAATCTTAAACCTTTAATTTTTAAGTAAATATTTTAATTAACACATAAAGACCGTAATCATTATTATTATTAATTATTATTATTATTGTTGTTGTTGTTGCTGCTGTTGTTTCTAGCACATATCCTACAGTAGCCTTCTGCTGGGACAGGTGCATCGTCTCCTCTCTTCCCTTCTCATCATGGCTTCTTCCTCGCGCTAGCAGCGTGTTTCAGTTACACGTCGACTAAAGGAAGGTCGTCGCCTGTCGTCAGATCCGCAAAGCATTTCGGGCTACTGGAGGCTGATTCGCCCAACAATACAAACAAGCCGCTGGGCATATAGTGGAATCCGCTGCACATGCATTGACATAAATTCACCCTCCATGAATGCATGCTTATTTCCTCACTCTTTTGGAAGTGGCAGTATATAATCGCGAATGAACTGGGATCAAATATCCATCGCGCGCGACAAATAGCTAATCCTAAAATAGGAAATACACAGGTAAGATAAACATTTATGTCTTGAATTATATTTATGTAGTGCTTATTACACTAAACATATGTTGAATTAGCGTTCATGTAGTGTATATGACGACAAAAATTAATATGTGGCTTTAGCTTGGGATCTTGCTGCTCAAGTGTGTGATATTTGTCTTGAGGCATGAAAACGTGTTAGTTTTTTATTATGTTTTTAATTGAAGGCCCTTAGGTGACTTGGACGGAGGCTGTCAGCCTGACATATTATAATAAATTTTGCGTTATGGGAAATAAAATGCATAACTGTTTCACGGCTGAACGAGCCATAATGTGGATGATGTAGTTAATAAACGTTTATCTTTAAACGGAGTAGAAATCTCGTGCTTAAAATGAATTTGTTAGTAAAATGGAATGAAAATAGTCTCCGTTCACCTGTCCCACCTGTTCGCCCAGCAGGTAGTTGCTCTGCAGGATTTAGACGCCACGCATATCAACGATGTGTTCACCACTAGTTTAGACTTCTTAAGTGCACGTTTTACATCACCTCCATGTACTAACACGTTTTTCTTTGAGCTCATAACTGCATTTATATTTTCAAAACGACACGAGCCAATAAAAGAAGGCGGCACTTGTCTTGCCTAATGTTGGTTTCCAACAACAACAATAATAAATAGCCTTGGTGATAAAAGTAATCACCAACAGTTAACAGTTAGATAGAGATACAATTGCTTTGCTCTTTTAGTAGGTTTGTTAGCATGCACGTTTTAAAAAACAATTATTATCCTTTACCCACCACATTATTATCCGCTTAATGAAGGAACATCACCTCAGCCAGCTAGCTCGAGTCATGTTCCTTTCACTGTGGTGGTTGTCATAGATGCAGCCTTGGTTAGATGGTATGCTGCCTCCGCAAATCCAATGGAAAATCACAGGGAAAAAAGCATTGATGCATGTTGTTGTATTATCATAGCTGTCAAATTACAATCCTATCTTTGTAATGATATTGTAGTTATTCTGAAGCCACGTAGAGCAACACAATTACAGTTGAAAAATTTGTCCAGCTACCCATGCATGTTTCCATCAGATGAGCTATACTGGAAGGTTTGCATACTGTATATGACAACAGGTTGCTGAAATATCATCCAAATTGATCCCAGATGTCCTTCTGAATTACAGCATTTCTACATTGGATGTTGGGTGTCATCCTCACTGCATCTTTCTGTAGGTGTTGATACTGACCACCATGCAAAGTATTCATAAGTAAGAGGGAATGTCATTCATATCAAAAGGTAGCTGGTAAATCAAAGGTGATACTGCAAGCCACAAATTGAAACGCTGCTTTCTGGCATAAGGACTTTGCCATAGTTTGGTTCTGCTAAGTAAATGGTGCTTATATTTATGCCTTCAATAAGGTCACATCATCCCACATCCTGTGACCATCTATCCCCTCCATTCCATCATTATAATAAAGAAGCCCTTGCACTTGCTCACCGCCATCACCACTGCTCTCTGAGTGCAAATTTATTAATGCCAGTTTTCCATTCCTGTGGTTTACATTTAAGACCTGTACCATTAGCTTTTATCCTGCCCAAATTTCATGCTCTAGCACTCAGAAGAATTAAATGGCTCTTCTGTGAAGGCAGACTATGATGCCTCCGCTCAGATCAGCCCTCTGAGCACCGAGCCTCCCTCCCTGAGCTCCTGTCTAAGGCTGAAGCTTAGACCAACTTGCATGAGTCACATGATTGTAACATAGCTCCCAGCATTCCTATATTTTCCTCTGCCTATTGGGGAGGTTGAGCTTTATGATAAATAATAATGAAAGCCTGCTTGAGAAGTTGCACACTCATCGTGGTGAAGTTCTGCAGGTGTGGCATTGGGCTCTGAAAGAGTAACCAAAGTAAGTATCGATGAAAAACCCTTACAAGTTTCTAGATATTTTTAAGTAGTTTGAAATGAAAGAAGTCTGAAGTCTACTCCTTGAACTCCATGGCAGTTCCTTTTATGGTAACGACTGGTTTGGGTGCTGTCAGATGATCTGATAAGTGCGTTTGAAAAGAACATTCCTGAGTAAACTCTTTTCAATCTACAGCTTCAGGCATGTGTATTTGGAGTATAGAAGGTCTTGTAGATTTTACAATTAAAGGGATATTTATCCTAAAAGTACACTGTCATCATTTATTCACCATCATGTTTTCCGCAAAAGAATGTGTTGGGTAGAATGACAGCAGACCTTGGTTACCATTCACTTTGACTTTGTGAGCCTGTTATAATATATAACGTTTGTTGTCTGAAGAGAGGTCTGGTCTACATTAACTATCAGCAGTGCTTTTATGAATATATTATTCTGAAATGTCACAAACAACCTTTTGTAATGTATTGAAGAGCTCTGTTTTATTTTCTTATCTTTTTTCTTATCACACTCTCTCTTTCAGTAACACTCCAGTATGGCGGACAGTATGATGAGTAAAGCAGCCACTATGGAGATTCCTTTTAACAGTAATGGGGACTCTAGGAATCTAGCAGAAGATGACAGCCTGGAGCAGGTGAGCGATATGTGGTGATTCAGGTAAATTCAGGTGCGGTTTACCTGAACTCACCGTATTAAGTTTGTTTGCAAAACTGAAGCTGTATCAAATCAATGAAGTTTCAAAGCATCAAAATGTGGATGGCTGTTGTGTGGTTTTCATAGCTAGAGTTAGGTTTTTACAGAGTCTAAAATATAGCTGTCTGCCCAGTTGGTTTAGTTTTGTTGCAGGTTTCACAATATCAGTCATGAGAAAAGATCTTAAGGTAGCAGGTGATGCAAACTTTGCAGTTTATAATTGTTCAGCTTTTTCTTGAGGACTTGAAATCATTACAAATAAGGTTGTCAGGCATGTTAATAAGTAACAGTAATATGCATTAATTTCGTAAAAAATGGCTTGTGGCGATACTTAAGTCTAAGTCTAGTTTGTATCTTGCTTGTCTTTGCCTTTTAAGGAGTAGAAGGCTAATTCAGCCAAGCACAAAGTGTTCAAATCTCCCTATTGTTGAAACCATTGTAAAGAAAATGTAATGTTGTCTCAAGACACACCTCTGTAAGACAACTAATCCATGGCACTGGATCCGGGAGAAGAAGTGTTAGGCAAACAGACAAGCAGTGAGCTATTTGCTAGGACGTTGAATCATTCCTGTAAGGATGTAAAGATTCTTTGTTTTAATTTGTTTTAAAATTTCATTTAAATTTTTCCCCATTCTCATGTTATGTCCTATTTAAAAAGCCCATCCTAAAATAACAGTGGCTGATCTAGAGATGGAAAGTTTACTGATTTGACGATAAATCATGATAAAATTCCCCACGGTTAGTATTTCACATTTTATTTATCATTAAAACCGTTTTCGATAACTGCAATTTGAACCAATCAGGATTTACTAAATACTGTCTAGCATAAAGCAAAGTGTTAATGAACAGTCTCATGTGCGCACAGCGTGCAGAGTAGTTTTGTTTTGTGTGAAAACATGGCGGGAAGCTGGGATGTTTTAAATGAGTGCTAAGGGAATTATATGAATGGAAGAATTGTATAATTGAACCTCTGAAGGTTAAAACTGTCTTCAGAAAAGATTTGATGGCATTTTGTTTTCATCTTCACTCCATGTAATACGTAATAAAGAAGGGTTCTTATCACAATGCTTTGTCCACGGAGCTCTAATTCTGCTGTTCCATCAGCGCCACCTACTGTCAGAGTGTGAATTTACATTTAGATTCAGCCTGTGCAAATTTGCATGGCCTGCTGTAAATTGACCAGTTGATGGAAAAACAAGCTTGCGACCTTCAATGCATAAATAATACATTAAATAATTTATTAATTGAATGTCATTTGGATCTAAACGTACTTGTCTTCCTTTACCAAGACAGAGAAAGAGTGGAATCACTTTTTGTAACTTTGTATTTCTTTTATTGTCAAGCCTGGAAGCCTGCCTTTATTGTATTAATAGGTGCTTATTGGCCCTAAAATATGGATTCCATTGTGTTTGATAGTTTACTTCATCATCTCCGTTTTCATGTCTGATTTTGTTTTACATTGTGCTTCATTTTCGTTCGTTTATCTTTGTTTTTGTCTTTTTGTTGTCATGTTCTTCCCTGATGTCTGTGCAGGCTGCAAAGATTCAGTGGAGCTTAAGAGAGAAGGTAGGGAGTCCCGCAGGCCTCAGGGTGAGGAGGAACACTGGGAAGGGTGGCAGAGTGTGTGTGTACTGTATGCCTGCACGTCTATGTCTTACCACAGATAATGATTTTAGTTCTCCCCATAACCGGGTCACAACGGACAGGATGTTTTTCAAATCACATGCATTATTTTTTGGCTTTTGTAACTCAGTTAAATCAGTTTTTGAGGTAAGATACAACTCCTAATACAGATAGTGTTTGTTTGTTTGTTTGTTTTGAAAAACATCCTGTTTGGTCCTAAAATAGTATTCACTATCACCGATTCAGAATTTTTTTTTTTTACATCAAAGGTCAGGGTTTACGATGATTGCTTTGGAAAGCAATTTAAATAATCATTAGTGATAGATGTAGTCATATACTTGAAAAGTACTTTCTAATTTGACTTTATTACTGCCACATTTTAATGTACAATGATGCATTTAACTAATCTTTCCTAAATATCTTTAGTTAAAGCTGACTTAATATTGTATTTAACACATGAAAAATATATTTTTTAAATAAAGTTCATCACACCATTACATACCATCTGAAGACCCCTGTTTTATTATTATTTATATGTTGTTTATTTGTGAGAGCTCTTTTTCTTTGTCTCAGATGACACTGGTGTTGGTTTTTGAGAGTTTTTAAAGTCACTAATGTGACTTGTTTCAGATAACTTTTTTTTTTTTTTTTTTTTACTACATCAAGGAAACATGGATTTTTTTCAGAGGGTTTGTTTTCACAGGAAATTAAATATGAATGTTTGTACGTTAATCATAGACACGTGATTCATAATAATTCTGGGTCTAGTGTGATTCTAACTCTGAAATGTTCTTTCTAACATTTTATGACACTTGCCAGTGTTTGTAGAATTTAAAGAATTGGCTCATTTTATGAAAAAGAATGCCTAGGTTATAATATTACATTCTTAAGATCTCCTCATCACTTGTTTTTTTATTTTTTTGCATTTCTGTAGGACTTACAGCAGGTCATGGTGTCCGGACCCAACCTTAATGAGACCAGCATCGTATCAGGTGGTTATGGAGGTACAACAGAAGGCATCATTCCGACAAGCTCCATCAAAGGTATTACTCACACAGAATAACATTTCATTATTTTTCACGTTCATCTAACCCCAAGTGCTACTGCGATGTGCAAAACTACATATTTTTTTATTATTATTAAATCAACTGGGCAAAGAAGTCTGTGTATAATTATTCTAGTTTTAGATTCACTTGAACCCAGTCTAAAGTTGTTTAGTTATTAGTGATATTTAAGTTTGGAATGACTTTGAATGACTTTAAGAAGACTTTTGTCTTTCTAAAGTAAATGCATACAAAAATTGTACAGTATGTTTTGCATAATTTCCACTATGGGTTTTCCCACTCAGTTCTTTCCTATGGTGCAATCCAAATGAGCTCTAGGGCCTCCGGCGGCATTGGTCATTATCTGTATAGGTATTCTGTGAGTCATGCTAAATGGCTTTAAAGTTTGATATTAACCAGAGTGAAAAGGCCACAGATCTGAAAAGACAAGTGAGCTTCAGCTTTGTTTTTTGTTGGTTTTAATAAATCTCCTCTACAATGAAAAAGTATGCAAAGTTATCTAGCCAAAATGAACTGCTTTGTTTTTTTTATTTAATTTAGTTCCATGTGGCTAACAAAACTTTTTTTCTGGAGTCTGGACAGAATATGTGATTGTATGTGACCATCCTGGCCCCTTAAATCTATTCACTTCTGATTCAGTGAGGACTTTATCTCTGTTACCCTTTCTCAGGCCCTGCGGTCCGTCTTAACATTGACTTTTTGGGAAACAGACGCATTCCAAATGAAGGGCAAGGTCATTCATGCCTCATTCGTAATCCATCTCCCTTCTTTCTGGTTTTCCACCTTCACATTGGTGCCTTGAATTATAATCTTGAATTATATCCTTTTCAAAACTGTTGTTGTCTTTTCCAAGGGTATGGGATGCTGTACTACAGGAACAAATTTAATTCCCTGGCTTTTGTTTTCTCTCTTAGCAGACTGGACTGGGCTACAGTTCTCTTTCTCTTCTTTCTTGCAGGGTTAAGGTTGCTTTTTTTCAATAGCAGGAATTTTTTTAATGGGAAAACTTTTGTCGTTTTGCTTCAGAAATCAGTTTGAAATTGTAATCTGGCTTTAATCCTGCTGACTTTGCAGAGGAAATATTTAGAAAAATCTGCTGCAGAATGGATGGGTGTGTAATATGTTTGTTAAATCCTTTTATTTATTTTTTTACTTCTAGTCACAGTCTTTTTCTGTGTAAATGAATACTTTACAAAAATAAATTATCAGACATATTGGGGTTAAAAATAACAGTTGTGTGATGTTAAGTAACTGTAAAATGTCTCCTTCTGTTTGTCATGAGGCAGCAGATTTAGCAAAATATCAGTTGTGTGCTTTCCTGTTTTCATTTCATCTCATTACATTATCACCTTCTCTCACTCACCGTCCCTTTTTTCCCCTTTCCCCTCCCTCTGTCCATTACACACTTACATACACTTTACTCATATGGTACAACCCATTGTTTAAAAAAAAAAAAAATTCCCCAATTGCGTAAATAATTTTAAAACTTCTTACATATCCACCACCTACTTCCTGTTCCCCATCATATACCTCTAACATCGTATGCTTACCCTGGCCATGACCACCTCCAGACCTCCGAATTAAGTCTAGGGGTGTTAACATTTCCCCAAGCCAGATTGCTGCCTGCCGGATAGCCCGCCAATCAGAAGACATCCCCTGTATCCCAGGTATTCCAAAGAGCGTCAGATCATTTAAGGGCTCTTTGGTAACACATTCCCCCTACTCAGTAACACACTTTCATTTATTCACTCTCATCTCATCTGCTTTACATATAGCTGATACACCTTCAGAGCTATGATGCAATTATACGAACAATATCAACAAATGATGTGGAAATAATGTGGAAGTACAGACAGTTGTAGAGTGTATGTAATTCAAAACTTACTTTAAGCATTTTGCGTGTATCAGGGTCCAACATGCATCACGCCAGTAGCAATTCCTCCACGACAGCAGAAGAGGCCACAAGAGGCATTGCTGTGGAGAAGTTTGACATCATGAAGAAATGGGGTCTGAACACATACAAGGTTTGTCAATTAACTGTTTTCTAAATAGATGTCAGGTTGTCAACCACTTCTATTTTGAAGCTATTTGTATATGTTATCCTTCTCTCCCTTAGTGCACCAAACAGATGATCTCTGAGAGGTTTGGCCGTGGCTCACGTACTGTGGATTTGGAGCTGGAGGCTCAGATTGAGGTTCTGCGGGAAACCAAACGGAAGTACGAGAATGTGCTGCGTTTAGCGCGAGCGCTAACCAACCACTTTTACAGCATGGTGCAGACCCAGCACGCCCTTGGAGACACTTTTGCCGACCTCAGTCAGAAGTCTCCAGAACTTCGGGTGAGGCAGCATGGCCATCTTCAAATTTATGACTTTTGTTGTGACTACCATGCATAATTCATTAATTGTGGAACTGCTGTAAACATACACATATATTTCATTTCATAGTTCGAACTGTCAGTGTTTACAGTTAACCCTAAATGCTAAAGTTAGGGTTTACTTTAGCATTTGTGTTTTGCTATTTATACACCATTTCAGACAAGAATGTCTAGCATTGCTGGATGGATTGTCTTAAACTACTTAAACTTGAAAGCTGATTGTTATGATGTAGCGCTGTCAGTATCAGTAGAGTGTTATCTATTATAGTATTTAGTAATATTTTGAATTGGCTTTTATTTGTATATTTTCAGTTTTCTATATCCGTTTAAATTTATTTTAGTTTTAATAATTTTAGTACTTCAACTTATTTTATTTCAGTTAGCTGCTAAGGCAATAGTTCTAATTGTATTTTTTTCATCTAATATTTATATTTTAAATTGATTTCAACTTTATTTTTCAATTAAGAGTTTAGGTTTGTGGTATTGTTTATGCGCAGGATGAGTTCGGATACAATGCTGAAACACAGAAGTTGCTGTGCAAGAATGGAGAGACTCTGCTTGGTGCCATCAACTACTTTGTGTCCAGCATCAACACGCTGGTGAACAAAACAATGGAAGACACATTGATGACTATCAAGATATATGAGAATGCCAGGTAAAGCCTACTCCAGCTCTGTAGCCTTTAGTATAATAGCCTTCATTTGTTTTTGTTGTTTTTTTCCAAGGTGCTTGAGGTGTTCCACTTCTGACTGCAAATATGCAAAATTCAAGCACTTTAATTGTGTTCTAGGTTAATTGGCCTGTGATGCTACTGTATGTTTGAGAGTTTTTAATTATACGTTACAGTTGTCTGAGTTGAATATTCCTTCATGTTCAGACGAGATGGTATTAATTGAATGAACTCCGAGTGAAGCACCAACAGGCTTTGACACTGGCTGGTCTTCTTACT